>NC_031774.1:15159371-15412345 GCF_001522545.3 Parus major
TTTTTTTTTTTTTTTTCTTTTTGCTGTCCAAATCCAAATTTTACAGACTGGGCCATCTGTCAATTCCCTCCTACGTTGTTCTGTTCATATTAAATTGCAATGAAGGCCAGACTGAAGAAGGAATTAGGTCAGACAGGAGGTTTTGTCTCTGTTTTTGGGGAGATATTTGTTGCCCAAGAGGCATCATGGTTTGGTTTGCTCAGCACAAGCCTGGATGCAAGGGATGCCTGAGCTGTACTCTGAGACTTGGCAACTGGGCCTTTTAGCACATTGTGGCCTCTTGGCCCCCAACTCCCCAGCAGCTGGACAGAAACTGTTGATCCAGCTGATTCAGCAGCAGATCCTGAAAAAATCCTTTAATGGTCTCGGGTGGGAGGGTGACTCCACTGCAGACCTGCCCTTGGGCTCACTCCCAGCACACCACAGCCACTCAGAGAGAACCCTTTCTGTTGGACCTCTCTGCTGGCTGGGGGCTGCCAAGAGGTGTTTGGGGGTCCCTGGCCATGGGTGCAGTGCCATATGCTGCAAGGCAGGAATAGGCGGGAGTTCCAAGGCAGGAACATCCTGCACGTGGCAGCATGTGCTCCAGTGCCAGCCTGGCTTTGTGTGGGGTGCTGGGGATGCTGGGAAAGACATGAGAGGGGCATGAAGGATGGAGAGCAAAGCCAGGGAGGCTCTCCAGGGAGGGAGAGGCCAGCAGTGTGTGCTGGTACCTTGTCTGAGCTGTTCTGCACTGATAATGCTGTTTCAGATGTAGGTTATTCAGAGGAGCTCCAGGTGTGATTCCCATAATGGTACAGGTCACCTGTACAACCAAAAAATTCCTCTTGCATCACTGTTTTGCACACTGTGTGGGGTCCAAGCCCTCCTTAGGAGGAATTTGGTGCTCAGGTTGTTTGGCATCTGGCATGTCTCGTGCTGCCATTCGCACTGCATCCTAAAGCCTTTGGGTTCTGCCTGGGCACATGAGGAGCAGCAGCAGTCAGTGTGGTTGGTTGAACCTGCTTTGGCAAGAATGGGATACTGGTAGCTGTAGCCTCTTCAAGCAGAGACAGGATCTTGTCCTTTGGGGAAGTGGCTTCTGTTGTGCTTCCTTGTTCCTGTTCCATTTCATGTAAGAGAGGCTTTCTAATAAAATATGAAGGTTCTTCCAGCCATTGGTGTGAATTTGCTCCTGTTCAACAGCTGAAGAGACCATGCCTGTCCTAATGCTCAGGACTAGAAACCAAAAGCTGTGCTGTCCCATGTTTCCAGTGGAGAATGAGGTCTTGGAGGTATTAAAAGGGCTTAGGCTCATCATGCTGAGCAGCCATTCAGTTCCTGCAACCTGTGCAGCTGCCATGGTGCTTCCACTAACCAGTGGGCTACACGTACCCAGCTGTGCCATGACACCCTGTTTTGGGGAGCAGCACCTGCTCTGGCAAGGTGTGTGCGAGCTCTCCTGCATGAGTCTGCTTGTCCCTGCTTGTGAGGGAGGCAAGGATCAATTGGAAGGTTATTGGGACATGTTGAGCCAGTGATGGGAACCTCTGCAGCCTTTGTGTGAAGTCTGGGGGCTTTTCATTAGCAGAGTCAGTAGGGCCAAAGGGAGAGGGAAGGGCTTACGGCATTGGGTTGCAGCTCCATCAGGCTGGAGAGAAACTGCAGCACTGGGTAGTAAATAAAGATGCTCTTTGCTTTGCTGGTATCTCATTACACAGCTACTGGGAGGAGCAGGGAGATGCCAAGGTGACAGCAGAGGGAAGGGCTGGTGGCTGGTAACCTGGGCAAAGGTGGACTTAGCTGCATTTCTCACCTCTGTGTTAGCCATGCTCTGGCTGACAGCACTGGGGCTCTCTCTGTTCCTGCTGCTGTGTCACTCCTGGCCAGAGTTACAAGATGTGTGGGCACCTGGAAAGAGCTTTCAGTGGAGGCAGGAAGGCTGCCAGGGGCTTGCAATGTGGCTTGTGCAGGAGCAGGTATTTTCTGAGGAGCACAAGTGTTTTTCCACAGAAGGTATCAGGTCTCCCCAGCGTCAAATATCACCCACTGGCAAAATCTCGCTCTCCCCTTGCTTCAGAGCATCTCACCCTTTTCTTTAGAATGAATGTGGAGGAAAGATGGTGTTTGTCACCTGTGCCACCAATCAGCCCCTTCGTGTCAGGGCTGGTTCTGGCTTGAGGAGGCCAGCAGGCAGTCTTCTCATTAGCCACAGTGCCCACAGCCAGCATGAGCCTAACTGGGGACATGGGATCATGTGGGTGTCCTGAAGTCCCATCGGAGAGCCTTTGACGGCAGCACAGGCTGGTGACAAATCCATCGCCCTGGCAGTGGGCACTTGGACTACCTGAGACCTGGGGACACCAGCAGTTGGGATCTGCATGTAAAAAAAAAGGCTGAAAAAGGGACAGGAGCAAGGTGGTTGGTCTGTTGTCAGCTGGAGATCCGGCTCCTGATGCTGCAGCATGAGAGACATGACTCCAGCAGTGAAAGCGATGCTGTGTTTATTTTGGGGAGGCCCAGTAAACACCTGTGAGCCACTTGATTAAAAAATGGAGATGAAAAGAGGCTGGTGGTAAAACACTGCAGCTTGGCAGCATGGTGTCAGAGCCTGGTGCCATCCCTCTGCTCCTACTGTAATACAGAACTAAGCCCCTGCAGTGTACTGAAGGGACCATTGCTATTGGAAAAGCTGGTCCTGGTCCCGTTACTTGCTGATTTGAGACCTGTTTGTTCCCAGGGCTGCTGCCTCTTTTTCAGAGCTTTGAAGTGCTTTGGCCAGTCTGCCTGATCTCTGCCAGCAAAGGCTGAGCAATACTATGGCCATCAAAACTCAAGCATAGGGAACGTCCCTCACAGCCCACCCAGACCTTGAAAGCTCTGTTTTGGCTTTTCCTGCTGCTGATCCCTGTCCTCCCGCTGCTCAGCCGAGCTCATGACTTGTAAGCATGATGCATTTCTAGCAGTGACAATTTGAGCTACGTGCTACTAAAAATTCGGGAGCAAGGGTGTCTTTATTGCTGGCAGGACCGTAGTGGGGCCTCGGGGGAGCTGGGCTAATTTCCTGGCTGCGCTGCAGACTTCCCCTGTGACCTTGGGCGAGTCATTTAATCTATCCTGGGCTTCAGCTCCATCTCCGAGCATCCCGGGGGGGTGAGGTAATATTCATTAACTGATATTATTCTCGAGTTGCTCAGATGCTATGGTGATGAAAGCTGGATGTGAAACCTAGTGTCTTGGTTGAATATTATGAGATTAGGGTTGCCACACACCGTCTGCTATTTTGATATGCTTCTCTTCATTTTGAGCTTACCTGTCTGGTCAAAATCAGCGTTATTTGGCTGTATGTGTCCTGTGACGCTCATCACCGAGGCACTATAATGCCTTGAACCATTCATGGGTTTTGCCCCATCCAGTGGGACAGTAGCACCCTTGCTTACACCTGCAGAAGCTGACACAGAGGTAAAGCTGTTCGCTGGAGCCCAATCTTTGGGCTAGTTAGCAAATATCCAGGGATTTTCTGTTCTAAGGATCTTCTGACACTGCCTTGCCCCTCCCTGGTGATGCCTCAGGTGCGTTCCCCACGGGACCGCATTATTCCTGAGGGATGTCATCTCAGTCCCAACTCTTGTCAGCAGACAGCTTGTGCAATCAGCCTCCTGATTGCTTGAGCCTTGTCTCTCCCACATGCCCGGGACAAGAGCTGTTCTTCCCAGCTTTCCTCAAAAGCAGCTCTAGGACAGGTTGAAGCTTCACTTGATTTCACTTTGCACAGCCATATTTGCAGACAGGGCATGAAAACCTGTTGTCAGAAGAGGAAAAACAAATGCCTACTGATAATAATTTTTAATTAATTCCCTTTTAAATGGGGGGAAAAATAAATAAAAAAATCACACCGTTGAAAGAGCAGGGAAAATAAAAGCCTTTTAGAGGTAGGCTGAAGTGGGATTTTCCAATGGAAAAACCGCTTCAATGCAAACCTTGTCCGCCCAGAGCTGCTGCCCGGCGGGCCGAGCGCAGGGAGCTGGCCTCACCCCAGCGGCTGTCGCAGCGCTGCCGGTCCTTCCCTGCAGCAGCGGCATCCCGACATGTCTGGGCATCCACTCCCCGGCGTGCTGTGGGCGGGGGGCACGGGCCGGGGGAGGTGGCAGAGGGGGTCCGTCCGGCGGTGCTAACGCTGTCCCTCTGTCCCCAGGTGCAGAGGATGTGCGCGGCGAGGCGGATGCTGCTGCTGCTCCTGGCTTTCCTGGCCTACGCGCTGGACTCGGCCGCCGCCTACGGCACAGCGGAGACCCTCTGCGGCGGGGAGCTGGTGGACACGCTGCAGTTCGTCTGCGGGGACAGGGGCTTCTACTTCAGTAAGTGCTGGGCGGCTGCCTGCAGCGGGCAGGATGCTGCCCCCACACCTCGCCTCAGCAGAGCCGGCCAGGAGGGAAAGGAGGGGCTTCCCAGCCCGGTGCTTTTCTTGATTTCCTTGTATATGGCAGTAGGCCAGGAGAGGAGCAAGAAAATGGACATGCTCAGGGTGACATGCATCCACTTGGCGCTGTTTTTGGGCACTGTCTGGTACCATGGGTCCCACACGTGATGCTCGGGAAAGTTGAATGTATCTGGGGAACCGCTTGTGGCTGGTTCACTAGTGATAAGGGCAAGTCATTGCAGTGATGAGGGTGTCTGCAGCCAGTGCTCTGCTGAGCCTGGGTCCTGGTTTATTTTGAAATTTTGCTGCCTGAGCGTTGCATCCTGACAGCAGGCAGGAAGCTGAGCACTCTCCCCTCCTGGCTAGGCTTTGCTTGGTTATAGCAGCACCCAAAACTTTGTGATGTAGCTCCCAGCTCCCACTGGTGAACTTGTTTCTGAAGAGTGATGTCTTACCTCTTTGCAGTGCAGCTAATGCAGAACAATGCAGCACTGCTGTTGTGTGCAGCGTGCAGATGGCTTCAGACCAGCTGACTGCAGCGGGCTTTCCACCAGGATGCTTTGGGTCTTTGGACCATTTGCAGTACAGTGGATTAGCTGGTAAACAGGGAGGATGAGGAGTAGAGCAGTGATAATAGATGCTCAGTAATCTATGGACAAAGTTGCCTTAAGTGTGATACCTTGTTTTGGTCCCCTGCTCTTCTTGGGAGTGGGAAGACACTGTGTCTTGTTCCCCACTGAGGACTGAGCCACAGGGTGACTGACTACAGGAAAGATGCATAGCCAAATGGGGGGAAGAGGATGGAGATACCAGCTGCACATGGTGCATTTGGCAGTCTTGCCTCTTCCTTGGAAAAAGGAATTAAAAAGTCACTTTCAAGTAAACAGGGTGTTTTTTTTGAGGAGTGGAGTTGAGAGTCAGCCTCCTTCTTGTTCCAGTCTGCCTGTGCAGGGAACAGCAGGGTGCTGCAAAGTTAGGAAACGACTTTAGATGTCCTTTTCCAACCTGGATGTCCCTTCCCAACGTGGGTGTTTTACCAGACTTGTCTCCTGCTGCCTGCTGATACTGGGTAGAGAGAGGCACAGGGATAGCACACCCAGCCACAGCAGGGCTGAGGCTGGGAAAGGCTCCAGGTTCAGTTTTGGGCAGGTGGTTGGGCTGCAGGTGACATTGCAGTTCTCTCAAGGCAATCCCCCTGCCCATCCCGGCTGAACAGCGGGATCTCCTCATGGCGCTCTGGGCAGGCTTTTGGGGTGCTCTGGGTGCACTTCCTTGCTGTGATGGAGCCAAGCAGTGAGGGTTTGTGTGTCAGCTGCCCTTCCTCTTTTCATCTCCCCCTTCCCTTACCAGCATGGCAAAGAGGCAAGTGCTTCTCCCGCTCTCACAGCTCTTCCTCTCCCTCTATATGTGGAGGAGCATCTGTCCCCCTCCTTGCTTTCTCTTCCCTCCTCCCTCTCTCTGGGGATGAAAGGGAATGGGGCTTTTGTTTTAAGGTCAAACTGACCTCCTTTCACCTCAAATAACCCAGCTGCCCAGGCCAAAATAAAAACACTTTTGAAGGCAGACAAGTCTCTTGGTGCCAAGTGGCCAGTCGGGTGTTTGCAAGGGGGTTCTTTATTTCTTTTTGTCCTCTCCTGTCCCCCTTCACCTCTTGACCTTTTTGCATATTTCTGGTGAGCCCAGGTAATGGGGATGAAGCACAGTCCAATATTTTAACCCTGTCAGGATCTGACCAGCCTGTGCCATGCAGGGATGAAGATGTTTGGGCAATGCCTCTACTTGATTAAGGTTTTGGACATCCTCATTTCACTTAATTTTTCCCTCTCTACCTCCATCAGTTGACCTCATAAATTATGATTTCTGACCATGTTCATGTTCACTCCAAAACCCACATGGCTACTCTGTTGTCACCATGTAGATGCAATAGGACACAGTTATGTTGCACCATCATGAATTTACATCTTAAAACTGAGCCTGGGTTTGTATTCAGCACCTCACAGCATGGGAAGTGTGACATGATGAGCAGCCTGTGCTAAAGCAGCTGTTCATATGGGAAATAAATGACTTGGAGAGCCTGTTCTGTGCGTACCTGCGGGCCTGCTTGCTGGACAAGGGCTTTGAAGCAACTAACTGGTAATATTGGAAAAAAACTGTATGAAAATCTGTTTTGTTGGGGATATTTTTGTTTTGTGTTTTTTGTGGTTTTTTTTTCTGAAGCAAGTACTTAAGAAGTTGTGATGCTTTGCATTCTTGCAAGAGAGCACCTTGCTAGAGAAGCTGTCTGTGAAATACATCAATCTTTGCATCAGTGCAAGGGGGATACATATATGGATGGTGTCCTGGGAAGCACCACGGCTGGCAGGTGCTTGGGGCTGAGAATGTTAAAGCTGTCTTCAGGAGCTGGGGCTGCAGAAGAGTTGCACTGAGGTTATCTAGCCATGGGACACGGTGGACATGGTGATGCCAGCTCTGTATCTATCCCAGGCATGCATGGGCAGGTTACAGCTGAATCTGAGCACCCTTTGCTCTGCACTGGTGATGCTTCCTCTCTGTGACTTTCAAGGCTTTTGGCTTGGCCGGCAGCTGCTGTCAAGGTGGTGGCTTCCTGCCACGGCACTTTGGCAGGGTTGGTACCCCTGCTCCCCAGCGCCCACCCAGGGACTGCGGCACAGCCCATGGGGGGATGCTGAGTCCTGCCTGGAGTGAAAAGCAGGGCAGGCCGAGAGGAAGCCTCAGCCCTGAAGTTGCTGTCATGCAGCGCTGGCAGGGAGGGAGAAGGGGCTGCAGGGGGAGAGGCGGCCGACTTCTCTGTAAACAACAGCTCCTGTTTCCTCCTTTCCAACAGCTGATAAGAATTTAGCTCTTTGCAGCCGCTTGTGCTGACGGGGCACATTCTTGCGCACCCGCCGCTCCTCCGAATAATACTAGGAAAAAGCAGGGGGGAAAGTGCGGTGCCGGGGTGGGGGAGGGCCAGGCCGGGGGCACTGGGACGGGGCCCGGTGCCGCACAAAGGCCCCCTTGTTGCTCCCAACATTCCTGCGACAGGGGCACGGGGACTGTTTACACCCAAAGTCCCCTTCCACTCGGCTGACCGCCTGATCGACCGGAGGAGAGGGGACCCAGCCAGGGTGGCACCAGCACCGTGCACCCCTCCCCGCAGCATCTGTTGGGCCCCGGTGAGAGTGGGGAGCCAGGAGCAGTGGGGTGTTTAGGCTAGGGAAGGCACCTTCCTGTTCCCCGTTCCTGCACAGAGGCATAGCTGAGCTGCAGGTACGTGGCCTCTGGGTTCTCCCAGAAATGGGTTTGGCTTTGTGCCACTTCTTGGATGCCCTGTCAGGAGAGCCCATACCTAGGCAGGAATAACCCGAGACAGCTGGAGGGCTTCACATCACTGGGCTTTGCATCACTGGACTTTGCATCTCGGAACTCATGCCCTCGGCAGTGCTGTAGAATGTTTTGGTGAAGCACAGTTTTGGGGAAAAGGGAGCCTAGCAATTCATTGAAGGCCGAGAGGAAGCGCATTTCCTCAGGAGGAAGCGGTCGTTGCTGTGATGGGAAGTGGCTCGCGTGCCCCAGCGATGCTGCAGCCTGCTGCCCACACAGATCTGCCCTGTGGGCAAGGGACAGAGTGGCAAAACCCTCCCTGGGTTTGGCACTGGCGGTACAGTGAGATGCCACCCATGGGCAAAACCCAGGAAATTCAACCTTTAGTCCCTGTGTAAATTGTGTTACAGAACAAACGCTGTTCCCAATCCAGGTCAGCAGCAATATTGCTGTTAGCCAGGAATGTCCTGTTGTCTCCAGGTACTTTCTGAGACTAAATCCCTATTTGTTATGTTTGCTTATTTTTTTCCTAAAGTAACTCTTTCCTGGAGCATTGTGGTGGTGTTTGGCGAGGTCCGTATGGACAATTATGTAATGGGAAACGTGCCCTATCGGAGAGTCACGGTGGAGCTGGCAGTGGTGCCAGTGAGGGGAACAGCTTGCAGCAGCTTTGTGCAGGAGGGAAAGGGCAGCACACTGAGGCTGGGGGCCACGTGTGTGCCTGACGGCCAGGCAGGGGCAGCAATCAGGGAGGAAGAGGCTGTGTCACTGTGGTGGTCCCTGCTGGGAGTTCACCCTGGTGGTGCCACACTTGGGCATGTGCAAACACACACTAACATGATCTTCCTGTGCATACCCATGCCAGAAATAGCCCTTGAAAGCAAAGTGGTGAATACAGTCCCACTTTCCTCATTGTTTTTCTCCTCCTCTCTTCTTTCCATACAAACACATAACTGCAAGTGGGAAACTTCTGTTTTTGAGAGGAGATATATAACCTTTGAAAGCCTCAACTTCTCCTCAAACCATGTGTGTCATCACTTGTGCAACCTTCTGTTCAGCGGGAGTGTGAATGTAGCCCTTAGGGGATGTGCTAGCGAGAGGGGGTGACTTGAATTTTTTCTCTTTCCCTTCTAAACTCTCCTTCTGCCCATATCAGGATGCCTTTGTGGAGCAGCTTAATGCTTCAGCAGCCTGCCATGGATTGAGTTGAGCACTGGGATTGATAGGAGTTGGGCAGGGGCCATGTGCAGTGCAGGGTGTTGGTGGAGTCCTCTCCCACGGATCTCCCTGGGCATTGTATGCACAGGGAAGAATACATGCAGCTGGCCCTAAACTGGCTCCTGTCCCTGTCTCCTTTGGCCATCACCACCCAGGTTGCCTACTCTGGCATCACTTGAGCTATGGACATGCAACACATCTGCCCTGCCTTTCAGGGGAGGGCCCAATTCAGTGTGTTTATTGACCGCGAGAGAGAAAATTAAACTCCTGACAGGGGCTCCCTTTGGTGAACCTTTGCCAAGGGGGAACCACCCTTCTAATCTCCTTGTGGGGCATGATTAAAGATCATGCCTGAAATTCTAGAGGAAAAGTGGGTGGTGGCACAAGGGGGACAAATGTGGAAAACAAAGCATTTGGAATTACTCCCGAAGGCAGGTCTCATGGTACGGGTCAGCTGCCCCATCATCCAGCACACTGATGCTGTGTTTGTGTGTGTGACCTCAGAGCAGGGTGGAAATGCACCAGCATGGACCAGAGGGCTCCTGGCCTGTAGGAACATGACTGATTTTAGCAGAGAGCAGGTGCCCTCCTGGCAGGGCTATTACAGAGGCAGCAGCGAGGCATTTCCATGGTGTTTTGCGTGTCAGCATGTGGTGCTCTGTTGTGCATGGAGGACTGTGTTGAATATGCATGTCTGCGTTGCACGTGTCACATGCATTGAATGCACAGGACTGCATCCCACCTGCACATCTGTATTGCACATCTGGGGCTGCTTTTTGCAGGTGGGGTTGCACTGTATGCATAGAGAACTGTGCTTTGCACTTTGTCCTGAGGCACTTTGGGTGAGCATCCAGGGTGGGATACCCTTCAGGGAAAGTGGTCAGCTCCATGTAAGCCAGCCTTAAGTCTTCACCAAGGCCTGACTTGAGTGCCTGCTTCATCAGGAGTGCAAGGGGTGAGGATCATGGGTCATACACATGGCCAGTGTGGACAGCCATGTGTGTTTCTGCAGGCCAGCTGGGAGGTGAGGACTCAGCGTGCCATAGTGAGCAGTGTCAGGCACTACACTTATACCACTCTCTCAGTTTTCTCTATGCCCTAAATCTCCTGGCTGGGATATGGTACCGGATCCTGTTTGCAAGCCCCACTGTTGCTGGCCTCTGTTTCCCTCCCTTGGAACACCTTGTGCTGGGAAGAGGTGCTCGTGGCAGCATGCAGAAGCCTGGCTACAAATCCCATAACAGTACAATGTGCTACATGCAAAAGTGTGGAGAAAATCCTTTTGTTTTGGGCCAGTTTACATTCTGGAGGGCACAATTCCCAAGCCAATTTGCTTTCTTTACCTGTCTCTTTTATTTCAAGACTGAGAGGAAATATGGTAAATCTGGTGTACGCTTTCCCTCTGGAGCGCTTTGGCCATCATTAAGCAGTGATATGAAATGCACTTGGTCATTGCTGCACCAGACATGGGCTTTTGCATCTTTCTGCAGGCAGAAATGGGAGAGGAACCCTTATTAAAAGATTAAGTTTAATAGCTATTCTTGGCGGGTGTGGGAGCCTGTATTCCTTCTGCAGCTGTCTCAGAGCTGTCCCATCTGGTAAAATTTAGCCGCCTTGGTTCGCTTCACCTGCCTGAGTGTTGATTCGGCAGAGGGAGGTTGGCAGCCACAACGCTGTGCTGCTTCTTTCTAATAAAATTCCCCTGCCAGTATCAACATCGGAGACGGTCGCAGTAATCGGCGCAGCGCTGGCGGTCAAGCTGGGCTTGAGCTTCCTTGCCTCAGCTGCGCTCGAGAAGGCCACCTGTGCCAGAGATACAGGAGGAAGATAAACCCTTGTCATTTAAAGTGCCTCTAAACTGCTGCTGGAGGCACGTGTTGGCATCAATAGCATTTGTCTGGGAAAGTCTTAACGTGAGACTTGGCTGGTTTGTGGGCGTGTGCCAGCTGGTCTGGGAGAAGCGCTGCTGTTTTTGAAGGATCTGGAGCCCAGCAGTCTCTGGTGGTTGGTGGTGGAGGGATGCCTACAAGGAGTTGGGGAGAGGGTCCAGCCCAGGTTGGTGGCTAATGCCAGGGTCTCTGCTGTTGCAGGTAGACCGGTGGGACGAAATAACCGGCGGATCAACCGGGGGATCGTGGAGGAGTGCTGCTTCCGGAGCTGCGACCTGGCTCTGCTGGAAACGTACTGCGCCAAATCCGTCAAGTCGGAACGTGACGTCTCTGCCACCTCCCTGGTGGGCGTGCCAGCACTCAACAAGGTGAGGAGGCTGCGCAGGGATGGTGGCCCTCCTCTGAAATAAACAGGGGGAGGAAAGATGGGAAGGCTGTGGGTGGAGAAAACAAACCCCAGCTGCAAGGTCTGATGTTTCTGCAGAGCTATTGAGAGACAGCCACCACCGGGAAGTTGTGCCAAAGGGCCTGCCAAACGACAGCTCTTGTAAGGTGGGGAACCAGAGGTGGCCTGGGTCACAGAGTAATAGCATGGTTTGGGTTGGAAGTGACCTTTAAATGTCATCTAGTGCAACTGCCCTGCAATAGGCGTCAACTGGATCAGGTTGCTCAGAGCCCTGTCCAACCTTTCTGTGACTGTTTCCAGGGATGAGGCAATATTTCCATGGGAGGGATGGATGTCCAAGAAGGGAATCCCTCGCTGGGGAGCGGGCAGGCTTGAGTGGAGGCTAATATTGCTATCCCTCTCCTTGCAGGAGAACTTCCAGAAGCCCTCGCACGGCAAGTACTCCAAGTACGACGTGTGGCAGAAGAAGAGCTCCCAGCGGCGGCAGCGGGACGCGCCCAACATCCTGCGGGCTCGCCAGTACCGGTGGCAGGCGGAGGGGCTGCAAGCAGCCGAGGAAGCCAAGGCGCTGCACCGTCCCCTCATCTCCCTGCCCAGCCAGAGGCCCCCAGCGGCGCGAGCCTCCCCAGAAACGGCTGGCCCCCAGAAATGAACCCTGACCAGCTGTCTCGATTTTTGATCTCCTGGGGGAGGGCGGGAGGACTGGCGATTCCCGACCCCCAAGCCCCTCCGTCCCCGGGGCCGCTGAGCCGAGGAGCGGGGCGGCGGGGCACCCTCACGCCGCTCCGGCCCCAACCAAACAACTGACACAGCAAGGAGGGGATGGCGGCGGCGGTGGCGAGTAGCACCGCTCCCATGGCATCTTCCTTTTGGGGTGGGGGGGAGGGTTGTTTCGTTTCCCACACCTGTTTTGTTCCCCCACACCCCCAGTATTTCCAAACCTGTACTTGCAAAGGGACAGTTTGGCACTTGAACTTTTTGCTGCCGGGTGCTGCGTGACATCCCCAGTGCCAACGCCAGAAGACAAAAGAAAGAGCAAGAGGAAAAAAAGGATATGAAGTTAAATTCTTTTTTTAATCTTTTTTTTCTCGAGAAGCGTCCATTCCGTGTCTTTCTTGACAATAAAGTGAAAAAAAAAAACAAACAACAGAACGGGGAGAAACATTGAGGGATAAAATTTTTTTGCCTCATTCCCACCCCACTTTTTTTCTTCTTCTTTTTTTTTTTTTTTTTCTTATGGTTTTTCTTATTTTTATAACTTTCTTTTGCACCTTTAAAAGAAAAACGTACCTGAGAAGAAGTTCGGAGGAGCCCCCATCTGCGTTTTTGTGTGTGTGCTTCATTACAAGATTCCAAATCGACTTGCACCTTTTTTGAAATCACCGATGACGGGAGAAAGAGAGGAAGAGGAGAGAGAAAGCAAGAAAGAGAGAAGGAAAAGGAAAGGGGAAAGAAGAAAAAAAGAAAAAAAAGTGAGCTGATGCTCACTTTAAATGGAGGAGGCGTCTGCATTGCACATTTGCCACGGATTTAGTTGATTTATATATATAATATATTATATAACTTTTTTGGCAAAAAAGCACTATTTTTATGGGACATTTTGTGTAGTATCTGAAGAGGGATTGTAATGTTTAAAATGTGTTATGGTGCTAAAGTAAGTTGGAAGGGAAAAAACCCAGGAATAGCAAGGGAGGGTGGGGAGGGAAGGACAAGATAGCGAATACTGAACTTGAAATTTTAGCTTTTCGTTTTAGGAAAAGTGTGATAAATGTGTTTCTTTTCTCTTCTGAAATATAGCTTGGTCATGACCATATGAGCTAGTTGGCTGTTACTCATGTACACAGATGCACGCACACACAGAATACATCGACACGCATCCTTTTTTTTGTTAAAAACAAAAACAACACAACCACCGCAACTTAGACTAAAAGGGAACTGTTCTGGAGACAAACTATTTTGAATGGTGAAGGTGTTGCCAGTTAGAACTCAACGCCCTGCTTTTGCACGGACCCCCTGGTTTTGGAGACTCCCTGGACTCCCTGCAGCTTGGTTTCCCGAGCCATGGGGAATCTTGCTCTTCCCTGTCCTTGCTCGGGTGCCGATGGTCCGGCCAGCAGGCGGGCAGGCAGCCCTCACCCCAAGCCCCTGCAGAGGCAGCAGTTCCATGCCCTGCCATCTCCTTTTCCTTCTCTTGCCCTTTGCGTCCTTCTCGCCGGACCTCGCGTCCCTGCCCCGCGCCCCCTGCCCCCCGCCCCTCGCTGCCCTCCCGGGGGCCCGCCGGAGGAGGGGCTGCACCTGCCCCGGGCTGGGGCTGCTGCACGGGATGGGGGGAAAGGCGAGCCTCTGGCTCGAGGCTCGGGACTCGGTGAGCAGATGGGTATGAGAGGTGGGCAGAGGGCTGTAAAATAGGTTGGGTTTAAAATAATATATATTATCTGTCTAGGAACCGTAAAAGGGGGGGAATCAATTACATCTCCCTAATATACTCTCACTTGCTAATAAAATGGGGACACTCTGTTAACCAGTTCTGTACTTGCTTTGTCTTATATATCCATACATTTAAAACATAAAAAAAAAAAGACTACTTGAATTGTATTCTATTTCGTGGTTTGGAGGGGAGGGCTAGGGGGAGTATTGAGAGGGGGAGGATTTAATGTATAATCCTTTTGTTTGTTATTACCTTGCAATGTTGAGCCATGAAGCCTTTGTTTAAAAAAATGGCACTGCAATACACGACAAAGAAAATCCTTTATTTATTTTATTAAATATATATGGAAAAGAATGAAAATCAGTCCAAATTAGGGAGGGGGAAGGGAAGTGGGTGGGGTGGGAAGGCAGAATAAAAACAGAAATTGCAAATAATTGACTTTTTTTTTTTTTCCTTTTCATGTGTCTTTTTTTAAAGAAAACTTAGTTTTTATTTTTTAAAAAGAGAAGTAAAAGCTTTCCTGGATGCTTTGTACCAAAAAAGAAAAAATAAAAAAAAAAACAAAAAAAACTGTTAAGCAAATAAATATCCATCCAGAATATGAAGCCTGACTTTTTCTTTTATTTTTCATTTATTTTTGCTCCTGGGGTGAGAGTTGGGTGGGAAGAAGGCCACGCCAAGAGCCACTCCCTGTGGAGGAACAGAGTGCACTACAGCTTCTCTTTTGGAGCTCAAAACTGCAAGAGAGCATGTGGTACCCTCAAACGCAACTGTGAACCCTCAGTCCTGTGGCAGATGCCCCTCTGAAGCCCCCAGTCATCTGCCCGGTGATTCTTGGTGAGATCTGGGGCTGTTTCCCAGCAGCTGCTGGGATTTGCTTAGCATTTACCAGTTTGGGCTGTTCCCCAGGACCTGAAAGCTGGATGGGGACTGAAGATGGGAAAAAAGAAAAAAGAAATGTTATGTCTAGGTAGGTTTCCTGATAGATGAAGCTTCTCTGGTTTCTCAGGGTAGATATAACTTCCCTGTCCAAAGATCTGCTATTCATCACATACAACCATCATGCACCACTGCAAATAGGAGGTAAAACACTGCAGTTCCAGTTTGGTAGTAGAGCAACTGTGAGTAAAACTGTGAGTAAAACAGCCCAAGCATCCCATATCTGGTAAATCATTCTGACACCACACTGACTGTGCAGCCTCACTGGCATGGCCAAGGCCTCTGCTATGCTGTGGGGCAAGGACCTCGCCAAGCCAACATCCTGCCCCAGATGACTTGGGCTGGAAAAGGTTTTCCATCTCAAAATTGGAACTGCTGATTTAGACCCTTGGAAATACATGTTTTAAACCAGCTTCTTTTTTAAATTTGCAATAAACAACAACAAAAAATTTTGCACAGTTATTCCTTTTGGGATTTTTGTGGTTGGTCAGGGAGGGTCTTGTACAGATAAAGGGCTGACTGCTTCCTCTGGATTTGTACTTTATTGCAAGTGCAGAAGGGATGTGCCTTTCTGACCATGTTCTAAGACCTGGCACAGGTTTCCTTCACATTAAAATGTGTCCCTATGAAGAGTAAGGACAGATTTCATTGTGGCTTCTGGTTGTCACTGATGGAAATTTTGCTTTTGGGAGCGTTGGTCCTTTTCTGCTCTTTGTATAACCCACTGCAATGGGGGGTGTTTAGAGCTGATTTCAAAGCAAGGAAATCTTCAGGCAAATATCTTGCTGCATTCCCCAGGAAGCAAAGCAGCAAAGCTGGAAGCACCTTAAGGGTGATGATGATGGTTCCAAGCACTGCTTTTCATAAACCCTCTTTTTTGCCTTATCCTCTCAGGAGTTACCATGAGGCCAGACCAGAGCAGCTCATTTCTTTGGTAATCAAGAGACTTCAAAATGTGCCATCTTGCCTTTTGGCTTGTCAAGGACTGTCTTTACCTGCAAGAAGATGCAGAAGCTGCCTCTGAGCATCATCCTGGCCAGAGGGTGGGAGTCTGGAGGAAGCTGCACCTTTGCTTTGTCTCGAGTATCCTCTGTTGCCTGCAAAGGCTCTTTGCAAGGTGGCAGGTAAGTCATGGGCTTAGTCTGGGAATCTCAGACAGCAGGCTTGAGAACAAACCCAAGCCTGCCATGTTTTATCAGATGGATGGACAGAACTGGCTCTGATTTTTGTCATGATGGCACTACGTGCAGGCACAGCTCCAGGATTTGGATTGCAGGATCATGGGAGGCTGCAGCAGTGAAGGGCAGTGATCCCTGGGGAGGCGCAATTGGCATGTGTGAGCTTTAATGCACCTCCATGTCCAGCCCAGCTGGTGCAGGGACCTCCACCCACTGCTCTGCTGACATGCAGGAGGGTGGGGAGGCAAAGGACAGTTTCAGCAGAGAAGTCCTAAATGCTTCTTAGAGACCCAGGAACAACTGGGAAAGCTAACCCTGCATCCTAGCCCAGCCCCAGCTCTGGCCCCTGGGTCTCAGCATTATCATGTAGCTCTGCAGGCACCAAAGGACAAATGTTTTTTTGCATAAAACATCTCTTTGGAGGGCATTTTCCCAGGTGATACACAGAGGGATACTGGGAAAGAGGGAGAAATTTCTGTGTGGAGCTGGCCACAGTATTTTCAAGGTGTATAAGTCAGTGTCTCTGGGTTTGTCTGGATAGAGGGAGACACAGGAGAGAAAAACACAGCTAACCAAAAGATACTTTTTTCTTCCCCATTTTACATGATTTCTTAGTATTTTTTTCTTTTTTTTTCTTTTTTTTTTTCTTTTTTAATCCAGAATGTAGTTGAGCTGTTACCCAGCTTTCAGTGAGCTGTACTAGTGTCATCACAATAAACTGAGCCTCCAAACTGGTTCCTCTGTATCATGGAGCAACCTCATCCTCTCAGTCCTGCCTGCTCTCAGAAACCTTTCACTCTTTTATTGGTGTACCTTACTGCACTAAATGAAGGACCTAGCTGCACCAGGTAAAGGAAAACCATGTTTGCTGTTTTTAAAAGTCACCTGATTTCTTTGTTGCATCTACAGTTGTCCACTGATTTTTTATGTGGCTCTGAGGAGACCTGAGAAAGGTACTGTTGTACCATGGATTATTTCACTCAAGCACTCAGCAGTAGGCAAGACTCAGATGCTTTCTGCACCTTTTTTGCTTTTCATTTGTAACACAGCATCAATAAAGCAAGCCACTCCTAACAGGCTCCTGGCAGCTGATACCTCTCCCCCTTCCACTTTATTTATTTTCTAAAGAGGGCCTCCGAGACTGGGGTGGCACAGCAATTCCATCACTCCCAGTGCAGACAAAGGGGGAAATCTAGTTTTCAAAGATAAATAGATCCTGTCTCCTCAGAGGGGTCTGTCAGTGCCACCAAGGTGCTGGCATTGGCTCTCCCTCCCCCAGGCTGCTGAGGGATGCTCTGACTGTCAGCAGGCAGTGTTAAGTGGCAGACATAACTTCAACCTGCTGGAAAGGCACAAGTCCTCACAGGAATCTTGGCTTGCTTTGCTGCTGTGCTCCCAGCTGTGCACGACCCAAGGAATGCACTTGCTCATTAAAATCATGTCAGAGTTTGCAGAGAGCCCTGCAAGAGCCTCTTTCCCTGCCTTCTTCTTGTACCTGCCAACAGCAGCCTGAAAGTTAAGTTTCCAACCTGCCAGGCTCTGGCTCAGGGACCAGCAATAGCCTGAAGGCAGGAAATTTCTGAACTAGGTAATTTTTTTGACTTGAGCAGCATGGGAGGTCAAAGTTGACATGCAAAATGGGTTATTCTGGTCTTCATCTGGCTGCCTGAAGCTCTGGGTTGGGGTTTCCAGGACAGGCACAGCATGCAACAGTGATCAGAGGAGAACCCCATGGTAGAACATCTGTCTTTGTGTGTGTTCTGCAAAGGGCAACATAATACACAGCTTTCACCAGAACGTATTAAGCATATCACAGTTCTACGTGGAAAAACACACTATTCAAATACTGTAGTAACTCGCAGTAGAGCAACCAAGGTAAGTGCAGAAAATGCACCCTGTCACCAGCAGAAAAATATCTGTTCTGCTTTTCAAAATTAACATGAATTAATTCAGCTTATGCTGACCTTCCAATACTCTCTCATCTTGTTCTTGAACATGCTTGTGCCTCTTAGTGGGCCAGCTTCAAAAAGAGCATAGTTCACAATTTTAAGTCCCTGAGGTGAAATGATACCAATGATTACATTGTAAAAGTATGTATTTGTATGCTTTTCTATGGGAGAAGTACTGGCACAGTCTCTTTGCCTCCCTGTCCCCTCACCAGCTTGTTTAAATGAAGGTCGTGCTCCTTCTGTACAAGACCACATCCTTCAGCTGTGTCAAGCGTGAAAGGATCTGATTTAGAAAGGCAGTCAAGAGCCAGGGAGCTTATTGCATTACATGATTTGCTTGTCATTGAAAGTAAATATTATTTTAAAAAATAATTTGTTAATAGATATCTTCCCCCAGAGCATCCAAGCTTCTTGTCTCATTGCCTCTACTGGCAGGCCCGTGGTGACTTTTCACTTCTGGTTGGTAGAATACCAGATACTTCTTAAACACCAGATAAAGCCACTTCCTAAATACCAGATCACACCTATTCCAATGGCAATCCTGTCTTTTGTCTTCTCTCCTTGGACGGAGGAACCAACTTTCACCAAGGTGGCAGCATTTTGGGCACACTTTTCTTCAGCTCCATGTGAGGAGTACAGATACCTATGATGTTTACTCCTCCAGCTACTAGGACAGATTTCTCCCCGTTATCTCCCTCACTTAAAAAATAATAATAAAAAAAAAATCTCCAGGAACAGGACTTTTGGATACTTGATTGTCCTGTTTCAAGGCAGAAGGGCACACTGATAATGGTAATCTTTGTTTTCTTCGCAGCTGCGGCATAGCTGAAAGGGGAGGAAAGCAATTAAGAGAATATTAAGACTTCATCTTCCAAGAGGTTGTTGCTTCTGTTCCTTCTCCCTGTCCCCTCTGTTCCCGGTGTGTAGCAGAGAAAGCGGCAGGAGTATTATTTCTCAAGGCCTACACTGACGTCAATACGCAGGGTATTTATTTATGAAATCGAATCAAGCAGTGGGGGAGAGAGGAGTGGAGGAAGATGGACGCACAGAGACAGCAGCTGCCAAGTTATAATAGACCAGCAGTCTCACAGTATTTTTCTATCCTCTTTCTGGGGGAGGGATGTGATGATCAGAGCTTTGGAGGCCCAAGGAAAGCGAGGCAGAAGAGAGAAACAGTAGAGACAGGCTTAGCACCAAGAGCAGAGAAAAGGTGTGACAAGGAGGAATCATTACAAGGTTTATAGCCCATTTCTAGTGCTGGGGTACTCAGGTGCAGTCCTTATGCAGACACCTGCTTTTAGGCAGGCTCTGACCAGGCTCTACCAGCCCTTTCCTCTCAGCCTTTTTAGTCTTTACACAGAAAATTCAGAGTTTCCAGCCTAATAAATAATGACGCTCCATCCTTATTCCCTGATTCAGGCTCAGTCAGCAAAATGGCTGTTTGGGGAGCCCAGCACTGAAGTTAACTTGAAGATTAATTTGCTTCCTGCAGTCAGTGAGGAACAGTTTTTCAGAGTATAAATTTTGTCCACCAATACTACCAGGTGCAGAAGCACAGAAAGATGAAACTCTGAAAGGGAGAGCAGTTTTTTTCTTTCCCAAGGAGAATACAACCACAATGAGGAGGGGAAAGGGAGCCTAAGAAGCACAAGTGACCGTGACAACATAATGCCCTTCAGCTTCAACTCTGGCAATCACTGGGAGAAGATGCCTTTGGGCATCTCTCACCATCCTGGAAGTCATGCATGGAAATGCAAATGGAAGTAGGTGAGGATGGCTTTTGTCTTTCTCTCACCAGTTTATGGCTGGCCGGTTAGCATAGGATAGAGCTGGGCAGGGAAAGTGAACAAAATCAAATTCCTCCTCTTAAGCTCTCTGGGCTCCTCCAGGTTTATTTTCGAAAGCCTTCCTTCATAGCTCCTTTCCCAGTCGGAGGAAAGCCTGCTGCATTGCATGAGGTGCAGTTGAAGGAGCCCTGCAGACCTTCAGGTTCATTTTTAATACTCCTGCCTTTCCTGGGATTCCCCTGCTGACTTCCCATTGCCTCGGATAAGAGAGGTAATACTCTGGACGAATTTCTTCCTTTAAGGGAGAGACCTTGCAAGCAGCATCAAGGTGTCAGCCAGCCCCGAGTTTATTGTTTTTCCAAAATAAGGGAAGAGAGACATGTTCTGGAGATCCGTTTACAAGTCGGGCTATCTCCAGTTATATAATGACACAAGTCTGGCTGCCAGCAAATTGTTGCTCCGAGCTGGGAAAGACAATTAGCTCGCCTCTCAGGGCAGCGAGCGTGCACAATGCCGGCTTTGTGCCACCCTGCCACCGGCCCCGGCATGTGCAGGAGAGCCTGGCTCACCCATCATCTTCAGAGGTGGCAGAGGGAAGAGGGAAAGGAAAAACCCCCGTGTTGAGAGAGGCGCGCCAGGGCGGGGATCCCTGCGAGGGCTGGGGGCGCCGGGGACGGAGCGCGTCTGCGAGCGCTTTCCTGTCCCGGCTCTGAAGGGATGCCTGCAAATCGGCCGTCGCGCCACAGGGCACAGACAGCTCTGACCCCTCTGCTGAAAATGGGATGGGAAGCTTCGCTGTTTGGCTTCCTGCACTTCCTGGTGCGCTGATGGATTTAGGCTTTCGCTGAAACTCCTGGCGCTGCCTGCAGAGTCAGTGGAAAAAATGTGACATCTAGAGATGGGAAATACCTAACCGGCACAAAAATGTGTTCACATAAAAGGGAAAGGCAGTTTCCAGGTGAACTTGCATTCCTGTCCTCAATGGATGTGGATGGAAGCAGGGCTTTGGAAAATCCAGACTCTGGTTTGCTTCAAGTCAGCTGGCAATTAACAATAGGTCCTGCTCAGACATGCACACGGGCCAAAAGAGGCTTCCAGAACTGCACACCTGGCCAAGGAGGGAGGACCTGCCCCTGCTGTCCTCTTGGCACAGTGGGGCAGGGGCATGCCATGGAGCTGCACATGAAGAACATCTCTCAGCTCTCCTACATGCAGCAGCAACCCTGGTTTCAGCAGGCAGTGACGCATGGAGAGGAAAGCTGGTCTGAAATAAAATACCCGATGTCGTCAACAGCCACAGATTAATTCAGTGAAATCACTCGTTGCTGCAAGGAGTTAGTGAAAGAAAAACACTGGGAAGAGAATGCTGCCTGTGTGACAAATAAGGGTACACAGAGCTGTGTTTCGCAGGGGAAGTGTTGATAAACAACACTAAACCCTCATGCTTCGGGGGAGATAAGTGATGATAACTTGGGGGGCAGAGGAGACTTCTGCTAGCAGCTTGTTAGTCTCTGAACACATTTACCTCATCCTCTACAGTGTTTAATTAAATACAGCACTGCTCTGAACCATTCAGGCGGCTTCTGCTTGCCTAGAAAAAGGTGCTTTGCAGAATTTTTTCTGTCAAGAGCATGACAAGAATCCTTATGTTAGTACCACTGGTTGGAAATATTATGTTTAAACCTGCACTGCAGATAAACAAGTGCATCCTCTGCTTGCAGAGATCCCTCACGTTCATGTCCATGAAGCACACCTGCTCTGCATGCCCATCACACAGTTTCCAGGGTGCCCAACCCATCTCTGTGGATGTCAGGAAAGCCCTAATGGCAACCATGTACATGCCTAAGACACAACGCTACTCTCAGTCCAGCCCAGCAAAAACAGTTCCTTCTGGAAGTGAGTCATATTTCTTCATCTTTCGAACCACTTCAAGCAATTTGTCTTGCAGACTTTCTGACTACATTTACATAAAATGCATCCTTCCTTTCTTTCTATTCTTGGTTCCATGCATGGGGTTATTTTAGATGGTGTGCTCAAAGGTCACTGTGACACACACACACACACAGAAAGGGGAGAGCACACTATGCTTTTGGTAGGTTCTCTGTAATGTTTATGCAGGTGGCAGGCTCTTGGTTTCCCTGGGCACTCACCACGGATTTACATGCCAGCACAATGACAGAAAAGGATAAGTTGCTGGTCACTGCCAGAAAGCCACAATTTTGTCTACAAAGTGCAGCTTGCAGACATGAATAACCTTACAAGACCCCTGGAAGAGAAGCTGGGAGTATGGGTTGCTGGCAGAACTGGGGAGGTGTAAGGGAGGATGGGATCATGGAAAGCTTCCAGGAATGGCTTGTGCATGTGTACGGCATGGTTAGGAACTGTTCCTGCCTGGAATTTGAGTGCAAGCTATTATTTATATTCTCAAAGCTCTGCCAGTGCATGGTGCTTGAAGCATTAGAGCTAGAACTCAAGCCCTGAGCAAGCTGGAGGCTTTCATTCACATCTGCAAGACACAACAAGGCCCTCTGGAGTCTGAAGGCAAATGAGGCTGGATGATAAAACAGCCCAAGTTCTTCACAAGATCCACCTTACGTGGATTACGTTTAGCGTCCTCAACTCAGCCAGGTACCTTCAGGTTGGAAAAGGAATGACTGGGAGGTATATGAGAGAGGTTCCTGAGCTTGTGAGTGGTCTGGGAGCAGGGATGGGTCAAGCTTTGCTGTCCCTTCCTGTACAAGAGCAGGAAGCATTACAGAGACAGGCTGAAAAACAAACAGAAGGAGATGGCTCCTCATGCAGCAGGCAGTAGATCTTCTTACTAAAGGATGTTGTGGATATGAGAAGCTTGCATGGATTCAAGGAGAGTTCACGGAAGAGAAATCCTCTGAGAGTTCCTAAATACATAGAAACTCTATCTGGCTCAGGAAGTTCCTGAGCTGAAAATAGTTGGAGTCTGGGAGAACACTGAGGGGAAGTATTGTATATGCTTGCCCTTGTTCTTACTCTCCCTAGGCTTCCACTCACAGGCTCTGTTGGGTCTGGATGTTAGGTTAGACAGACCTTTAGTCTGATCCAGCAGAGCTGTTTTTATGTCCTTATGTAACTTCATATACAAACAAAATGGGTTCTTGCATAGTTCCTTCCCAAAGCTCACCACCCTCAAGCACCCACCCTCACCCACTGTTCACCACAGCTCAAGCACCGTGTACACCTTTTTCCAAGGCTGCATTTGGCTGAGCAGCTGAAGATCCTGACTGCTGGCAGACAGATTTTTTGAACAGCTTAATGCTTGTATGCCTGAAATATGCTCGCTCTCGGGGTTTGATGCTATCAAGTGTTTGGCAATAGTATCAATGTCAGTCACCGCTACCTCTCTCACCTCTGTGATGCCCTGTTCTTATCTTAGCAAAGCACGTCAAAACTATTCTGAACCCAACTGTTTGTTTGCAGTGAATTATAATTCTGTTCTGGTCAACACTTGGTACCAGGTTTGGCTATGAAAATTGAGTCCTTATTGACATCTGTGTTAAAAATTGCTGAAGCTGCCAAGACGTGTAAATCTGCACATATCTCAGATTAACTGCTTTGGGACTTTATTCATCCTACTTGGGATATGTTTTAAAGGCTTTATTTGTAGCGATAACAGTCAGAGCCTTTCTCACCCCTCTCTTCCCTGAAAAACAGTATTTGAAAGATGAGTCTTTGAATAACAACCAAGTGGCCTTGTTAGCCTTCCCTTCACCTCTTCTCAGCTGCTCCCCTGTCCTGGGTCTCTCGCTATGGCTTTGAGAAACTGCTGTAAACTAAAAGCAAGAAGAACAGCAGTGACCTCTGAAGGGGAGTTGGCAAAAAATGGTCTGGAAAAAAAGAAAGAACGTGGAAAAATACATATACCTGTATCTTGCTGAACCTCTTCTCCCTCCCAGACAATTAGAGAGAGAAGGATGCATGGCTACAACAAGAACTATCTTCTGAGATGAATACATGAAGATTTTTGGGATTTCATAGCAAGCCATCTGTTGTGGAAACAAAAACCCTAGCTCTCTTGCAGTTCAAAACTTGCTAGGGTCAATGATGTCCAAGTATCAGCATGTTTGCAGCACTGCAGGGATTACTCGATGCAGAATTATGGTCCTGACTTTGCCATCCTTTTTGTCACACCAACTGTGGATCCCCACTGAGGAAGTTTCAAAATTAGCCAAGCACCACTTGGAAATCTCCAAAAGTGGACTACTGTCGCAATGGGTGTAGTGGGATTCTTGCCTCAGGTGACATTCACATTATTGATACTCCTATTACTTTCTGCTGCTGCTCAAATAATGGCAGAAGCTATTCTTAGCAGCTTGTACCCTAATGTTTAAGAAAAAAAATAAATAAAAAAATACAAAACCCCACCCCTTTGTAAGCCATTTCCACAACAATAACTTGTAGCAGGGAGGAAAGAGAGTAGGCCAAAATATGTAGCCCTCTTCACCAAATAAGGACCCTTGTAAGGGCAGGCGCCAAGAACTGCAAGGCTTAGGAAGGACAGGGAGGGCTTTGGAGTGGAAGAGTGAATCAGCATGGCCATCAGGTCACACCCGCATGAATAATACCTCTCACTTCCCTTGAATTGTACATTGTAATAAAGACCTAGCTGCCTGTTTTGGTATTCCAGTGTCTGCCTGAGAAGAGTCAGATCTGAAATTAGGTTTCCTGTACCTTAATAGATTAATTTAGTTTATACTAAAAATGAGGGCACACGTACTGTCGGGAGTCAAGAGGCCTCAAATGACATATGTCACCCTTTTAATACTATTCCTTTTTTGGTGCGTGTGCTTCGTGAATCTCAACATTGATTAAAATGTCTTTTCTTGAAAATTTCACCCAAGTTTTAGAAGTTTACCACTATTAGGAACCTCACCTGTCCAAGTGCTGTGTGCAAGCATCTGCAAAACCAAAGGTGACCACGCTGCCAGCTCCTCAGTTTCTTGGGACCCTGTGGAGGCACTTCCATACTAATAGGGAAATATTAACTCCTTCCTTTGTAGTCTTTGAGGTTTTCTGTCTTAACAGCTGTGCTTGCCCATAACACATCAGCTCACCTGCCTTCCTTCAGAGCATCTGAAGGAGAATCCCTGGCTTGTGTTATTCTTCCAGTGTGCCTCATGGCAGGGAAGATGCAGAGTCTGTATCTTAACTACTACGGGACATTACAGCAGGGACAGGACTGTACTTCCATTAGAGAATCACAAAAACCTCATGCTGAAATGTGATGTTTTCCTTTAGAGGCCCATAACAGGTTTCCCTTCTCACAGAGGGAACATCGATGGGAATTTCCCTGGTGACTGTGAGTACACCATCTTTATCTGAAAGTAACTCAAGATAAATTTTTCCATGGAAAAGTTGTCCCTGTGACCTAGTGAAGGCTGTTAAGTGTCTTGGACAGTCCTGGCTGAACTTTCTTACACTTTTAAGTTCTGTGCTGCTAAAAGAAGCATTTGCACTTTTGCCACAAGATTAGTTCTGTCCCCATAGTGTTAAAGACATGCCTGGCAGGAGACTGCTGTGCCCAGTTAAAAATGAACATTTATTACTGCTCACTTCACTCAGAGAATACCAGCTTTTCAGAGAAGATACAGTGAGAAAAAGATGGAGGAAAATTTGTATAGATATTAGGGCTTCTGGGTGCAGAGTAAACAGACCGTGTCAAAATCTTCTTCAGGTCCAGATGCCTTACTGCCCTCCCATCCCACGAGCAAACAGTTTTAAAAAAAAATTTAAGTCAAAATTGGTGCCAACTCTGATTTGTGGGCAACAGCCTCTGGCATGAGGTGTTTCTGGAGTTTCCATGCTTCTAAAGATCACCCTCAAATACCAGAAGGAGTCATAAGGCATGTCACCCATTTTTCTGCCATCTTCTTTTTCACCTGTAAATCCCTGCCACATCCAGCAACTCCATGATATATTTGGGACTGGACAGAAGGCTCTTGTCTTGAAATTTTGTATCTAAATCTTAATCCTTGTTTATTCCACCCACTCTGTATTTTGGGAGATGGCTCTGGCTTACTCACTGGGTTTAGGGCACAGGTTTTTCTGCATTGGTTCTCTGGTTGCAGAGATAAAAACTGACATTAAGCCACTCCTTGCATAACCAGTGCCACTTGTCACCCAGTCCCACCTGCTCAAGCAAATGGCAGAGCACCAACTGCAGGTGCATCCCAAGTCATCTCCCAGGGCCGTGTCATATGGTTACACACCGACATTATTTCCTGAGATGGAGCAAACTCAAACCTAATTTTTAATAAACTATGATTTCACCTTGTTAAGAAATGCACCTTCCCCAATGCTGCCATGTTATATCAATGTACTGCTTCACCCAGTGGTAATGACAGATAAAAAGTGGTAGCTCTTGTGCTACTTGTGGTTTTTCTGGCCATAGTTTTCTCCCATGGTTTCCTCGCCTCTGGCCAATGTTTCTGCGGTCACCCACAGTCTCGGTTGCTAAGCCCACAGGGGCAAAGGTCCTCCACATGTGGAAGCCCTGACCATACCAAGCTCTGGTGGCACAGCAGGAGCCATCACACTCTTTGCCACCACCTCCTCCTCCCAGCCAGCTGGAAGGACACAAGAATTTCCATCTCTCTTGTCCTTCTTCCTTCTTAAAGTGGAATTTCAAGGAACTGTGTCAAGTCAACAGTCTGGGACAAAGACAAAAAAAACAACAACAAAAAATCCCCAACAAAATATAAAGCACATCCAGGAACACCCTGGAATTTCCTAGTGATTGCTGATAGCAGATGAAAGCCACTGAAGAACAGCATCGATGATTACAATGATTAATGTTTCTTTCCATGTGAATACTACCGAAAGAGGACAGATTGTGTGCTTTGAGAGAGCAACATTCCTTTGTCTTGCTCATCTGCCCCTTGTGAAGACCTTTATCTGTTTTTCAAATCCAAAAATGGCTCATAAGAAAATAAGTCCTCCCAGCCTCACAGGTTGTGTCATTATTCTAAGCCTGTCCTCTGAAGGCTGGTCAAAATTAAACCAACAATACTTCAGGTCTTTCCCCTCCCATTTATTCCTCTCACAGCTAAGGGGACCCCATTTTAATTATTATTTAGGAAAAGACAGCTGCTTCCTGTTTGTATCATTAATTTATTTTGTTTCCTGAAGGGAAGCTTCGGTGAAAAGAATCTTTGGATAGCTGGAACGTCTTACAAAATATCACTGGCTGCATGGGCCAAGGTTAAATACAATAGCTAGGTTTATTTTTAAATGATTATTATTTTTGTAAATCCATGCCAAAGCAGAGACTAAAATTCTAGCACACATAACTAAGCTTTTACAGTAAATTCTGCCTTTCCTACAAAACTCCCCAGAAGGGGGACAGACATTCTTAGTTACAACAAAAGCTAAAACACCAATTTCCCTCCAACTATTATGAAAACCAAAGCCGGAGGGAGATGAGGTGTGGTTCCCTTTCTCCAGTTTCTCAAAGCCTCATGCTCTGGTGAATTTGATATGCTGAAATCATTCCTGGCCATCATGATAGCCTTCCACAATGAGATGAGTGGCTTGGTGTGCAGTGAATGTTATTTATGCCAATTTTAACAAGGTTTTCAACACTGTCTCCTATAACATCCTTACAGACAAACTCATGGAATATGGATGACATAAATGGATACTGAAATCTGGCTGAAGTGCTGGGATCAAAGAGCTGTGGTCAGTGGCATGTAGCCCATCTGTAGGCCAGGCTAGTGGTTCACCCCAGGAGCTGATAGTGAGGCCAGCACTGTTTAACTTCCTCATTAATGACCTGGGTGATAGGTCTGAGGACAACCTTGGGAAGTTGGCAAACAGAGCACATGGTTGTGGTGCCATCCAGAGGGACTTCAGGAGGCTGGAAGTATGGGTCAACAGGAATCTCTCAATGTTTAAAGGGGAATGTGATGTCCTGAACATGGAGAAGGATAACCTCAGACAGAAGTATGGACTGGGAGATGATCAGCCAGCTGGAAAACAGCTCTGCAGAAAAAGACCTTAGTGTCCTGATGTACAACAAGCTGACCCTCAACCAGAAACATGGCCTCATGGTAAAGATGTCAAAAGCATCCTGGGCTTCATTATGAAGAGCATTGCCAGCAGGTCCAGGGAGGTGATCCAACCCTGGAGGGCTGTGTCCAGTTCTGGGTGTCCCAGTATAAAACATGGATGTGCTGGAACAAGCTCAGCAAAGAGCCATAAAGATGATTAGGGGATTGCAACATCATGTGGGGAGGGAACTGGGAGAGCTGTGACTGCTGAGCCCAGAGAAGAGAAAGCTCAGGAGCTTATCACTATGTATAAATAACTGATGGGGGAGGAAAGATGGAGACAGATTCTTTCCAGTGATGCCCAGTGGCAGGATGAGAAGCCATGGGCACAAGCTCTTCTAGACTGACAGTGAGACACAAGTCAGGCCACCATTGCCATCCATGACTACATGAGGAGCTGTGAGCTCCACTTTGCACCAAGCTGAGTCTGTTACAGCACTTCTGGAGGCTGTTAACACTCTTTCTATGCTCTCCACCCAGCCCCCATTCACCATCTCACTGTTTTGGCCTCATCCCTTCCATATGTTTTAGCTGAGAGGTGCCCACTGGCCCTGGAAGCCTCTCTGCTTCCAGTCTTCTGCCTCTATGTCCAGCCTTCCTTCTGGGAGGAATTATTTGGCACCAGCACTATAGATCTTTTGACAAGACCAAAGATTATGGGAGGTTTTATTTAATGCGCATGAAGTAACCCCTTGCCCCCCGCCCTGTTTTTTTCTCATTTCCTTTCTTATGTTTGGTTCTCTCCTTCACTAGGAACTTTCACATGCCAAATTGCTTTGATGGAAACCACTACTTGAGAAAGAAAAATTGTACAAGCTCTTTCTTCTACTCCCTCTTTCTATACTGAGTATAGTTTAAAATTGAATAATGATCATTTGTTTTCTTAGAAGAGTATTTAACACTACAAATTCAGCCATGAGAGGCAGGATATGATAAGATATACTCCAAAGAATGGTGTTGAAAACACTTAATAACAAAGTGGAAAGGGTTTCATATATAGGGAAAGGTACATTTTGTTCCTTCCACATAAAGTGACTAAAATGACTGACGATTACTGCACCCTTCCCTGGCTAAATAACTTCATCTTGAAGTGAACACTTAGTTTGGCAAAGCTAAAAGCTACTGAGAAGTAACCTTTTAGGAAAAGAACCAGATAAATTTTGGTGTAAGCTAAGATTGCTGACAGCAAGCCAGAGCAGGATTTCCAGCAGAAAGTGACTGCTGCACATGGGTTTGCGTAGAGGAAGAAAGGTGGAATGAGCAATGTGCTGGAGAAGGCACATCCTCCTACGCCACAGAAACGTGGCACCCTTGGGCTGCACATGATGAGCAGCATGAATGAATGAGTGCTGCAACCGCACACAGATTTAACTTCTGTCACATCCCAGGATTTCTTCCCCCAGGAAAGAAATAATATTACAATGCGCATTAATGAGCATTCTGTGCAGGCAAGAACCAATGTTTACAATTGTGACTGAATTTGAGGTTCGTCCCCCCAGGACTAACTGCAATGGTTCCCAGCGTTGTCTGGAAACTGGTTAACACATACAATGCTGCTACAACATTTCCCAACAGTGCCCATGGCCAAGGCTGGGCTCCCACTCCACTGCTGCAGCTAGCTGAGGCACAGCCCTGGAATTATAAAAGACTTGAGCTTTATTTTTTCTCCAGGAGATG
Organism: Parus major; assembly: GCF_001522545.3. NCBI lineage: Eukaryota > Metazoa > Chordata > Aves > Passeriformes > Paridae > Parus > Parus major. The sequence goes on from NC_031774.1 coordinate 15,188,647, forward strand.
GGCGGGAGACTTTTGATGGTACTATTTCCTGCTGGATGGACAGAATTTAGAAGAAAAATAAAACTTTAACCTCTTCACTCAACTATAGTGAGAAGACAATCTCACCATTGGGCAAGGTTTATTCTGCTGGGAAGCTCAGGCTATTCCCATGCTGGGTATAACACAAGGTCAACAGCAGCAGTCTCCAGGAATATTAATCTTTCACCCCTCAGACTGTGCCACGGGTAATTAATCACTTGATTGCATAACTTCTTGTAAGACAGGAAAAATAAGCTTCCTTTGCCAGCTTTTTGGACAAGCTATTTCACATACATTTGAACTTTCTTCCAGTACTTGTTGGGTTTTGATTGCAATGAATGAATTCCGTCCAAAGCCTTTCCCAGCCGTGGAAGAGCCAGACAGCATGGAGGCGCACAATGTCCCAGTGCAACACTGGGGAGTGGGTCACTATGCTGTTTTGAGGGGAATCTGTCTGGCCTCCCAGTTGGTGGGGAAAGGTACAGCATCCAGCAGAGCAGCTCAGCCCAGGGGGAATAGCAGAGCACCACATTACCCTGCATTTTACATCTGTATGCAATTGAAAGCAGGATCTGGCCGAATTGCTGCTGACCCCAGAGAGCTGCAACTTGCTTAAGAGCAAGGAAATCGTGGAGTTTAATCCTAGAAAGTGAAGTTGTGTTTTGCTATGATCACCTGGGACAAACCACTATGATAGGTCCAGCTGCAGGAGATCTTCAGGCCTTGGAAATCATGTAAGGCTGTGAGGGGTGCTGAGCCAAGTGCATTGCTGGAGTGATTGAATATCAGCTAATCCCATCTCCCCAGCATGCTGCAGGACTCTATCTTCCTTTCTACAGCTTTATTAAATGGCTGTGAGAAACCAAGGTTTTCTTTAAAAACATTTTACATGAGGTGGTAATGAAATGGGAAGGCTATCTCGTGCCTCATTCTCACAAGGACCATTTTGATAAACCAGCGTGTTTCTAACGCTGAGCCTCTCATATTGGGTGAAGGTCAAGGCATTCCTGACTGCCTCAATACTGGCGCACCCTTCAGCAGCTCTGTGCATTTCACCACCCCACTGTTGCCTCCCAAAGCTGGTGGTGGCCATCCTTTGGCTCTTTGGATTGCTCCTGCTAAATATTTGGTGAAGCTTCCCACTTACCATCTGAGTGGCTCAGAACATTTTCTTCCTCTACGGCCTTGATTTAGTGGTGCTGCATGGTGACATGGAAGCAGTCATGAGTTAAATGTTCTCCTGAGTCCTGAAGTGGAAGGTTCTCAGTTGCACACTGAAAATATACTTAGTGGCCACAAGAACCAGAACTAGATGAGACTGATGGATGCAAGCACTATTCCTTAGCAGGTCCTGGAAAAGCATTCAGGAAGCTTGGTTTGAAAGTGTTCCTGTAAAGATCACTTTTGTCCTTTGGCTCTAGGCAGCTCGTTGGCAAAACCTGAGAAAGTTTCCTTGCAGGAAAGATGCTAATAAAGTGGGTGCCTTAGATATGGCTATGCAAGGCTACTTCTTGCTCCAAGTGCTACAGGTGACACATGGAGAACTGGCACAGTGGAATGCAGTTTTCCAAAGCCACAATGACTGGGAGGAACAAGAGAGTAGAGCAGAAATCCCATGCACATGCAGTCACACTGCAGATGCTGCTGTAGAAGGTCATGCTTACAGCTCATCTTGCTTAACCTAAGCCTCCCCAAACATCTCTGGAAAAAAGGAGGCAGAGAGAAGCTCCTCACTTGATCAGGGTGCCAGACACTTCCAAGAAACACCCTACAGCTTTTTAGCTGGTTGCCCTGCCTTATGCTTCATGGAGCAAAACCATCTATTAAGCAAGCTGTGATGAGAGCTCTGATATATTCACGCACAGTAACTTTTGCTCCTCACTGTGCAATGTGTGGCCACCAGTGGGTCACACTCCATCTGGCCACACTTAAAGGGCTATCAAGAATAGGTCACCCACATGAATTTCCTCCAACTCTGATGTTGCACCAATGTAATGACATGACGCTGCTGAAATACAGACAAATTAAAACCAAGGCCAGGCGCAGCTATTCCCCAGGTACCTTTCACATGAATAAACAAGATAAAGTCTGGGAAGAAAAGCACAGGAAATGATTCTATTTACAGCATGATCACACATCTTCCAAAAGCAACTGAGCCAGCTGGACAACTTACTATCTTGAACCACTCTCCTGCTGCAGGATGCTGCCCCTTCAGATTGGTTGGCAAGGAACTGAAAATATCTCAGAAAGCAACCGCCCAGGCAGTTCAGACATCAAAAAAGATAATAACTCCCAACAGGCAATGGTGAGATGCAGGTGAGGACAGAATAAAGGGGCTGATACCTCCAGCCAAATGGTGAGTAACTCAGAAGGCAACTAGATGATTTTGAGACAGCAGCAAAAGGACCAGTAAGAACCAGTTCACCCAAATATCTCATGGATCACGGACCACAAAGCGTTCCAGTTTCCATCTGTGGAAACCTTGCTGCCAGCACAGTTTCCTGGAAGGAGGGTCTGCTTTAACCAAGGTTTATCTACGCCCATGGCAGGCAGTGCAGAACCAGCTTAGGCCAGAACTTGGGAAGTTCAAAGTAACTGCAAAACTGCTCAAGAAACAGTATTTCATATTCACTTGATAAGTGCAAGAAAGCCTTACCCATTTTCTTCCTCATTTTCTCCACTACTAATAGAAGAGGAACAGCATAGTCTGATCAGCTGGAGGGGGATTACCATATCATGACCAGCTACAGGGATAATATACCATAGATGGGTACAAATCAGCTAATTTACATTAAAAGTAATGGGGCATCTAAGCTGAGCAAGCCAAGGTTTGTGTTTTCTTAAGCAAAATTCAAATAGACATCTGAAGGTGAGGTCACTGGTCACTGCTGAGAGGCATCCTTACAATTGAGTCTTGACCAGGGGTGGTTTTCAGCAAGGTGTCAACCAAAACCAGACCCCTCTGCCTCTTCTGTAAGAGGCTGAATATCAGTTCCATGATCTGAGTTTGAAGAAATTGCTACCATCAGGAGCAACTACTTTTTTCCTAGCTGATTGCAAATCAAACATTCAATTTTGATAAAATAAAGGTTAAATCACCCTGGATTTTGCACATGTGTTTGGATGTGTGAGTGTAGGCAGGAATTATTGAGGACAGTGAGGAAAGCTTCAGGTTGTATAATATCTGGAGTCTGTGAGTTAACATGAGACTGCTGCTGCCTCTTGCATTTCAAATTTTCCTGAGCAACTTTGTAAAGCATTAGTGGGGTAGAGGAAGATTTTGTTTTTCTCATTTACAGGACAGCTCAGCCAACAAGGCAGTGGAATCAGTGGCTTTGGTAGGACACTTGCTGCCCAAAGCAGTGTCCCAGAAACAAAAATATCTGTGGAGTCCAGTTTGGATGTGAGAAGAGAGATCTGTGAGTGCAATGCTTGTGGCTAAAGTAGATGATGCAGTGCTGACCTAACTGATTTTTTTTCTTCGCCCACCTCTCCCCTCCAAGATGGTAGCAAAGAGGTTCCAAACTCCTTGCTGAAAATGCTAAGGCACATGGGGAATGGGGAGGTGATTCAAGACAGCCAGCATGGCTTCTCCAAGGCTTCTCCTGCCTTTCAAATACAGTGGCCTTCTATGATGGAGTGGCTACAGAAATGGACAGGGGGAGGGATACAGGTGCCATTTATCTGGACTTCTGTAATGCCTTTGACACAGTTCCCCACAACATCTTTCTCTTTCAAATGGATTGGATGAGTGGACTGTTAGATGGATAAGAAGATGATTGTATGGTTGCACCAATGGCTCAGAGTCCCCATGGACATAGTGGCAAGTAGCGTCCCTCAGGAATCTGTATGGGGACAAGTGTTATTTAATATCTTCATTAATGACACAGGAGAAGGGATTGTGTTCTGGGATGCAACAAGAGAATCATAGCCAGGAGGCTGAAGCAGGTGATTCTTCCCCTCCACTCTGGTGAGACCCCACCTGGAGTGCTGCATCCAGCTCTGGGGTCCCCAGCACAGGAAAGACATGGACTTACTGGAACAAGTCCAAAGGAGGGCCACCAAGTTTATTAGAGGGATGGAACACCTCTCCCATGAGGAAAGGCTGAGAAATGCTGGGTTGTTCAACCTGAAAAGGAGAATGCTTTGGGTTGAGCTAATTTCAGCCTTCCAGTATTTGAAAGAAGCCTACAGGAAAGAGAGAAAGGGATTTCCTAGAGGCAAATGCAGAGACAGGACAAGGGAAAATGGCTTCAGACTTAAAGAGAGCAGGTTTACATTAAATATTAAAAAAAGATTGTTTACTTGGAAGATGGTGAGACACTGGAACAGGCTGCACAGAGAAGTTGTAGAGAAGTAGTCGATGTGGCTTCACTTCCAGCCTCATCTCTAGAAATGCTTAAGGCTGGGTTGGACAGATTCTGAGCAACCTGATGTAGTGGAAAGAGTCCCTGTCCACAGCAGGGGGGTTTGGAACTGATGATATTCAAGGTGTCTTTCAACGCAAACCATTGTACGATTCTATTATTCCCTAGGTTATTAATGTCTAAATACCTTCAAAACATTTTCATTGCTACCTTTTTACTAGGGAATGAAGAAGAGACATCTCAATATTATTTCCAACTCAGACAAGATGAAGATGGCTAACCCCTTTTCAAGACAGTGTTTTAGCTGGGTCTTCAGATTGTGTTTACCTTCTATGCTAATTTACTTGCTTTGTTTGACCTTCTAACAGGTACTTTACCCACTCCTCTTAGAATTCTGGCATTTTTGTGAAGGATTTGACATAAAAACTAAGGAAGATGTGAAGACTCATCAGCTACCTGCTATAACTAGACTGCATAGCATCGCAGAAATTTTCCTCTCCCATGGATTGCACAGAGTGGAGAAGTCTGTTATGTGGCTGGACAGCAAAATCTTCAAGAAAGTGAATATTCCCATCAAACAGACATGCAGATAATTTAAAAGACCTAAATAAATTGCTCCTTCAGCAAGACCTTCAGAGCACTACCATACCAGCAAAGGAATGTCCAGGTCATGATTGTCACTTCTAACTTCCTTTTTATTAGGTAAAACTTACCACTAGCAGTGGAATTCATGAAAGTAGAAGAGGATTTCCACAAACAAATACATCTTTCCAGGGATGCAATAATTACTTTACCACCTATATATTCTATGCCAGACAGTTGAAAATAATAATAAAAAAACAAACCCCCAAGGAACTTTGCTCAAAATGAGCCAGCTGCTGTGAAGATGTCAATGTAGTGGGCTGGATGGGTGAGCTGTGAATTTGGCTGCAGAAATTCAATAACCAAGAAGAACCAATATTTTGGTTGGTAAATATTGAAGTCACATGTTTGGTTGGCAACACTATCCCCCCAGTTTTTCTGCTACGTACCGTTAACCTCATCACTCTTCAAACCCCATTCCGTCCCCATTTGAACTGGAGGCCAAGTCTGCAAGCTGAATGGAGCATAGCATGAGGGACTGGCCAGGATGCTGTGTCCTCTGCTAGCTTGGCCATGTGCTCCTAATTTACATGTCTCAGGGTCTTTAAGTGACTGACTTTAGCAACACAATCTTCTGAAAAATAAAATGTATTTAGCCCATCAACATGACCTTTACAGTGCAGCTGCTTCCAATCTCCACTGCTTGCTGCTCACTAAACGGCTCCAGAATGAAAGGAAACCAGCACCTGTTTCTTGTCCCAGAGCTTTGGATGTTCACAAGACAAAGTTTGTCACAAAATTGTTGCACTGCAAATCAAGGGAGACCTAGAGTCTAATTGTAACCCTGGCATGTGCTCCTACTGTAATATCCCTCACCACACCAGGGTGCGGTGCCTTTGCTTTCAGCCATTCATGTGCCAGGAAAAATTGAGGCAAGAAGAGTAAAAATAAGCATTAAACATAGGACAATTGTTGTCATTGCACATTAGCAACTTCCCTGCTGCTGTGGAGATGGCACATGGAGGAGACTTGGACTGTCCCACAGCCAGTTTTGGATCACTTTGTAGATAGATTTATTTTCTGTAGATTGACACCCATGTTTTTTCAAGTAGAGAGTTTCTGTTTGCCAAAATGCTTCTGGAGCCTGTGCAGACCATCCTGTCCTCCCTGTGCTCACATATGTGCTCACATTGCTATTCAAAACACCTTGCACACAGCACAGCTCCTGTAACACCAGGGAGAGCTTGGTGTGACAGGCTCCCAAAACATGAAACACAATCTGAGCAGCCTATCTTTGGCACAAATGTCTATGGGTTGTCCAATTCAGTCAGCCATCCTACCATCCTCTGGCTATCAGAGCACAACCAGTGTATCTGCAGCCACTTTAAAAAAGAAGCTCTGAATTCTTTCCAGCAGCTGCAAGGAGATGGAGTGGCCAGCAAAAGATGAAATCTCCACTAGGTCAGTCGTTTGTTTTTTTTTCCTTTTTTGCAAACCATGTATTAAAAATGCTTTCCCGCCCAAAGAGACTTCATACGAGGGAAAAGTAAAGCCAAGTTACAACTTCTTAAAAATAGGACACAGCATTTTATATTTTCTTCACTCCCCCAATATTGTGCAGAGCCGCCCCACGCACATGAAACTGTTGTCTGATTCACTCTCGTGTCTCACTTGGAGAGAGGCTTTCCACCAGCGGGGGCACCTGGTCAAGAACATGACGTTCAGGGTGGTGCTGCCTCTTTACACTTCAAATCATTTCAAACAGCTTTATATCTATGACTACAGGGACCTTTGCATACACATAAGCAATGCCAGTGGGAGAGACATGTTTTCACGTCCTTGCAGTGAGTAAAGAGATCAGATCTTCTGGAAAATTAGTCTTCTTGGGCCAAGCTGACTCAGTGGTTTAAACAATCAGACTTCTCTTCTCTATCGGTTCGTTTGCAGTGTGACACTCCTCAGGCAGCAAGTTACCCTCTGTTATTCTGGGAACACACATTTGACCTCTGTTACAGGGGTTTATTGTCAACATATGTCTACTGGGAACCCCAGCAACTTCTCCCATTGTCTATTGTCTTATAAACAGCCTTATAAAAGCACTGCAGCAAAGGCAATAATGCACCAAAGTGGAAATTGCTGGTAACTCAAAAGCTTAACTTTCAACTTCTGTGTCTCGCAGTGCTAGGAGAGGCGAGCCAAGGGGGAGGAACATGCAGCTTGCTTTTCTTGATGTCCCTACACCTTCACACTTGATTGTGCCAGGATGCAGAGCTGCCATGCTGCTGCAGAGTTGCTCGATGTGTGGTAAGGAGGAGTCCACTGATGCCAAAAGCATTGTGTGAACTGGGGTTCTTGGTCTTCGGTGGGTTTTTCAGAGGGGAAAACCTGGAAAAAGGAAAAAAGGAAAGCTGGTGGCAAAGAAGCTTTTCTGGCTAACCCTAAAGCAAAGTGTAATTTATTCTTTACCAAAATTCCCAGTGTGTGGCAGAGCTATGGTAGTAAGCACAGAAAAATTTGTATTTTTGCAGTTAATGACAGTGAAATCACTCAATTTAATGCATGAATGAAACAGACCCCTGGGAGCATGTTCACCCAAGGGAAGGCAATATCCCATGGGATCAGTTTAGTCATCTACAGTTTCATAACCCTCAACCCCCAGACTTTGATGTGAAAAGGCAAAATCCCCTCTGATTTTTGACATGGCCTCACCACTTCCAATTTAATGTTGTGGCCAAGCAAACAAAGGACATGCACAGGCATTTTGGGAAAAAAAGCTAAGTTCTTCACAATGCAGAACAGCATCTGGCAACTGAGCAAGACACAGCTTACTTTTCCTGGGCCACCAGATCTAACAGAGGGAGCAGGAAAAGACAAAATGGAACCAAAGACTTGCATTAGTGTTGCTGCCAGAGTCATCCTATCCACTCTGGTGACAGCGAAGGGGACACTACATCCCTCAAAATCCATTAGTTCCAGGGCCAACCATACACCAGCTGGTGGGACACACTCTGCTGTTAACCACTAATGCTCAACCATGGGCAAAGGGAAACTATCAGTACAACCAGGGCTCCACAAGCATGAGAAGAGAAGAATAATGATTAGGAAAAATTCACTTAACAAAGAGGAAAATAGAGCGGGAACATGAAAGAGACAGACAAGACATTGTGGAGTCCACTAGACAGCCCTGTTGCACCTCTTCCCAAAGGTGGTGAGGTAAAGAAAGAGTTTTGAGTCTGTCTTTATATTTTTAATGCACTTTCACTGTGTCCTCTCCACCACCCCAGAGCTGTTTACTGCCCATGGTCATGCCTCTTTCACCAGGAAAGCAAAGGCTCCCATCCTAACCAAGAACATTCAAAAGTTGCTCAAGTGTCTGCAAAGGTTATGTTGTCCTGTTTTCTGAAGGCAAGTCAGTTTTATCTGGAAAAGGAAGAAAAACATTTAACAGCAGCAGCAGCAGCAGCAACAACAACAAAACTGAATAACCCATGGTATTTGTTTACAAGAGCACATTCATTGGTGTCTAGGGGGTTGACTCAGTCCAAAATGAAACGGGGTGGCACCAGGAAAGTTCTCCTGATAAACAAGTCCACCTCCCACCATGAGGTGGTCTGAGGGCTGGCTTTCCTCACCTTGCCAGGCAGCCCTAGCCTACTCCCTCAAGGGACCCTTCCCTTCCATGAAACCCTGTGGAAGGATGGCTTTGGGGTACTGATGGGTGAGCAGCTGCCACCCTTCCCCATGTAGCCCCTGCAAGGTAGAGAAGGAGTTTGGCATGAAAATCTGGGGTCTATGTCAGTTTGGGCATCCCTATGGAACAAATGAAAAGGTCTCACACCCACACACCCTTTGCTCCCAAGGGCTGTATCCCTCCTTGGGTCCTTGCATGACTGACTACACGAAGGAGACCTTAGCTTGTCTTACTTGGCACACGGGGAAGAGCAGAAACTCCCACAAAGAATGCCAGATATCATGCAACTCAATCTGCAGCCATCTCACCAACCACAACTGTGTAGGCAAGTCAGAAAGGTTGTGCTTGAACATCATCAGATCATTCAGCCTGATTCCATGATCAAAAGGACACAGTAAAGCCATCGGGATATGTGCTAAGATGGGTGCAACATATGTATAAGGAAAGCTAAGTAAAAGTCTCAGAAATAGCATCTGTGATTCACTGGCCATCCCAACTCAAGTTGTAAAGTACAACTCATCCAGCAGATGCGCACCCAAAACACCTCCTAAAGATCAACAGTCACACACATTCTGAGGTGTCATTTTTAGCTGTGATTAATATCAGAGTTTTGGAGTTACTAATACTCTATTGCTTCTCAAAAGCAGAGTCAATGTCCTTAAATTGAGCAAATTAGTGATTTGCTCTGAGCTCTGAAAAGAAATACTTTTAAAGGTGAAGAGTCACAGTGTTGAAAAAAAAAAAATTCAAATTAAAGGATTAACTCTTTAGAGCCATCAGCATCTTCACATCTTGCTGTGCACACAAAGAGAAGTCCATTTCCTCCCTAAGCCCAGGCAGTGGGAGTGTGCTTTGCTTATACACTGTCCTTTAGAAAAATGTTTTCTCCACATGCAGCCCAACAGGATCTGTGTCCATGTCATGACGCAGGTGAGGAGAAGGGCTTTTGGAGGGGAGATATTACTTGGTTTCAGGACTACCCCACTCTGCATGACCACAATATCACACTCCAGTAAAGAGGTGTCCAGCTTTGGTTCTACAGCTGCATTGCTCAGCTGATCCCCTTTCAACTCTGATTCCACTTCTCCGTAAAAGAGCTTTGCTATTAAACATGGAATTACAGCAGCTGTTTGGACCCTAAAGCTCAGGAGTCACAAATCTTCCATTTATGTCTTTCTTATGTGGTCCAGACACATTTTTCAGGCTTGTAGCATCGTCTGAACCCTATTTTCCTTCATTTTGCGTCTGAAATTGGCACTGAAGTCTGTTTGCACTATGTAATCAAAAGGTATATTTGTCACCGCAGCACTACATCTCACATGGAAAATGGTCTCTCTCATTTCTTCCCCCTGTAATTCTCAGAGTGGCTTGGCACTGTCAGGGACAGGTGCTTAGGAAATGCTGATATATGGCAATTTTATGTTATTGCATGAAGCTGAAACTCATTTGCAATACTGATATAACAGAAAACTACTGCCCTGCTTCAACTACATTTTGAATTTATTAACAGCATGTAGGCTGGGAACGTGAATAGCTGGCAAACCTGCATCCTCTAGCATCTGTAGAAAGGCATTATGAATTGGAAACCCCTTATTCCATTAAGAAATTATTTCAGAAATCCAGAGCACAAGTGGCAAGTGCTGATTGGCTACCGGCGATGTCAGACACATGTCAATAATATTACTTAATGGGTTTTCCTTGTCTTCATTCATAAGTTCCATTTCATGCAGCCATTGCCCCAAAGGGTAATTATGACACTTTTTGGGTGGCTTTGCTCTTTTGGCCTTTGGCCTCATGCCTCAGAAAACCACCCAGGGTATCCAATCTCATAGAAAGTCTTTGTGGCCAGTTGTGCTTTCTGGAGTAAGTACCTTTTTCTTTTTTTTCCCCCCTAACTTAAATAAGCCATGTAAATGTTTCAAAATATCCTTAGTTTCCATCAGTCCTATGACATCATTGCCCACCCCAAAGGAAGAGCTACGCCCCACACCTCTGGCCAGCTGAGGAAAACACCACTGGTAGGATGCTCATTTTTCTTGGAGTGGAATAACACATACGAGAGCATGTTCTCTCTGAAAGGACATTTTGGAGCAACTGTTTTACTTAACATTGTGTATTTACACAGTTCTCGTGTAAATATGCCTTCAAACATATGACGCAGCTGGGAGACTCAGAGATGATATTTACCTGTTTTAATATATCTCGGGATATATTTGGGTTTGGATATTTTTTGAAGATGAGTGACAAGACTCTTTACCCATGCACTTTCAGTTTGCTTCAAATTTGAAGTTGATTTTTATACCATATTATAACCATATTTATTTAAGTTTCCCACATTCTGTCAAAATCTGTTTACACAATGAACATTTGTTTTCACTACTGCTTGTGAGGAATGAATATAATAAGTGCCAAGGGATTTTAAGAAGTTGAGAGAATTAGTGTTTGGAAACAATACATTCAGCTATTTCTTAGGGGAAGATTCATGGAGCACAGACACATTCTCCAGTAAATCTATCAGAATGAAATAGTTCTCAGAATGAAGTAGTTCTCATGGAGACAAAGCATATCCAATCTCTTCTCAAATTTTAAACATATTATAAAATAGTTTCTGAAAAAAAAAAGGAAAAGGACTTTTTTTTTTTTTCCCCTGAAAAAAATAAGCATAAAGTAGGTTAAGATCATTTTGCTTGTTGAAGTTGAAATCCTGGAGTCTGGCACTGAAAGCTGGTGTCCGCTGCTACCCAACAGCATCCTTTTCCACTTACATTGCTTCACCATAATATGTACTGAAATAAGAGTTACGACCAAATTATTTCTCAGAGGTTATTTGTCGTAGTTTTAATGCACCACTGTAAATTTCAGCATGTACTGGACTGGGTAATTCTTGTTTTAAGACTATCATAAAGAATATTTTAGCCCATCAAATGCTGCTTGCATGTAGGGATTTGCTTCAGCATTTCTGTATCTCAGAGGCTGATGTCGCAAAATATCAGGGATAATTCTGAAGCTTTGATTTGCAAATAAGGAAAGGTAAAAAAGAGGGATAAATCTATACCATATTTTGTAGTATTATTTAGTAAATACGATTTTAGAATTATTTAGAAAATTAACAGAGCAGCTGCTTATAAGGCAATCCTCCTCTCATTTGCTACTGAGATGCAGATTGAGTAATGGCTCCCCAAAAATCAGCATTAGCATTACCAGTTGCAAATGCTGACACTTTATCAAAATTCATGTAATTTGATTTTAGATATTATACTACCCTTTATATTTCAAATATTCCTAGGAGATTTCCTCTGCTAGCTGGAAAATAATGAAGTGTGTAATGGGTTATTCCCTTCTTGACTGTGTCCTAACAAGATAGAAACATGGGGGTATTTCCACTGAAGCATTAAAAAAAAAAAAAAAAAAGAGACAAATCCTTTTTACCAAGCTACCAAGCCTTTTACTTGGATGAAAATACACAGATGAACTGATGTATTTAAGGTATGCATGAATACCACACAATACCCCATTTTCTGTACTCTCTATGGAGGTCTTTAAACACAACTGTAATATAGTTTGATTCATTTGCATGCCTTCTGTAGGAGACATCTCAGTTATTTTGTCTTTTAAAGACCCTAAGCACCAACCACCCAAAAGCTGTTTCTGGAGGTTTGTTGTTAGAGGGTGAGCTAGAATATATTTATGATCCGCTTAGTTTCGCCTTAAACCTGGCTGTCCATGATAGGCTGACAATGTTTTCCTGCAGAAAAAGCTTTGTGGCAATTATCATTTTCTTTACTGCCCAATAGCAAATTGGGCAGTAAAGAAAGGTTTATTTTCTCACCAAAAGCCCTGTGGCCCCCTCCTGCCTTGCATAACACTAATTACTATCACCCCACCCAGTTCCAGGTTTTGCCACCAAACAAGCTTTCAGCTTGGACTGCACTGACCATGAAACACATGAACTTGCAGGAGACAGGCAGTGCCTCTCCAAGAAAGCACCTACAGAAAAGTAAATTGCTATCTTTTATCCATGACCTTTCTTGTTTAGAGAAGCAATGTGTCTTTTCTCCTCCTTTTCCCAGAGCACCCTCCAAACTATTCTTGTTGTCGGTCTTAAACCCATGGAAGAAAAAAAGTCATCCCTGCTGGGGAGCCCGCAGGAACACAGGTATTGCTAGGGAACTTCACAATGTAAGATGGCAACAGGAGTCCTCAGCTGTCCAGAGAAAGTCACCAGAGGGAGGGCCAAGTCCACAGATCTTCCCATTTGAGACATGCTATGATGCTGGACATCATATTAAATATTCAGTGATCATTGCTATTGATGGAGGACTGCTCCTCTGTGTGCTCAAGACTTGGCCTCTCTCCTAATTAACTTTCCTAAGGCAATAAACAGGCAACAGTGCATGTGTCTCATATTCTTCATAGAGAAGAACACAAAAATTTGAAGGGTTCCTCCCTGAGTTGCAGGGCAAGACACCAAGTACATCCTGCTAATGCCTTCACCAGGATGTCTTATGGAGCTTGGCAATGAGCTTGCTCCATGCTGTCCTTATCCCAGCATTAGGTCTGCAGCTCATTTGTTTTATGTTACTGGAAACCATCTCCTGAGAGGCTTGAGCAGGTATCTTTGATACTTTTTCCACCACATATTCAGCACTAGACCCATGAGGCAGGAAGCCTTTTGAGACTACAGATGATGCACAGAAAAATAATGCAACTTGTGTGAAGTGTCAACTCAACTGGAACTTGCTGAGTACCAAAAGTGACCAACCCTCGGAAAGCCAGTGGAGAGCCCCATCACTTAAGCCAAGTCACACAACATATTTGTCTCATGACTAGATTGATGTGATCCAAATTCAGTGATGTTTTTTCCAGGTTGCAAGCTGGTGAAAAGCAAATATAATTGTTCTATGAACAGTCTCCTGCATTTGTTTAGGGTTTGTAATTCCCACAGGCCTCTCATTAATAAATGAGTACACAGGAATATTCGCATAACATTAATGGCCAGGGGGCATTTCACGGAAGATTTGAAGTGACTGGTCACAGAAAAATCATGTGGAGTCTTTCCATGGGTTAAGCAATGAGCCTGCTGGCTCCATGAGGCGGCTCTGGTTTGTTTTGCTACCTTGGGCTCAAAACGAACAGCTGTGCTTAACCACGACAGCCATAGGAATAAAGCTGGGTTGATGTTGCATGCCCTGGCCCAGGGATCATACTCCATGAAATAGCATTAAAGAAGGCTCCTACCACCCTCTCCGAGCTCCATGCACACATCCCTACCCTCCCTGATAGCCACAACCCCCTCTCAGCTGCTGTTTATTTTTCCTAGATTTTATAGTGTAAAAGCTATAGAATAAATAGCTCATGTGGGGGGAAAGCAAAGCACGAAGCTAAAATAGGAAAAGTAGTCTCAACGAGGAGAGGAGAGAGGCAGACTCCTGCAGCTAATAATTCTCTGCATGGCCTAGAATAAGCTAAATCAGGACTGTTGGGAGGCGTCCCCAGGGATCTGCGCTGCCTGGCTCTCCAGATGAAGAGCTTGTCTGTCTGGGCAGATCCCATCCATCACTTCTTTAAAGGACAAGACCCTACACTGCCAGAGATCCTGCATTTAAATAGGGAAAGAGATTCGGGAAATCCTCTGGTGATCTTCAAACCCTTCAACCCCTGTTTCATGGAAGACTTCAGGATCTTTGGCCACCTGAAACACAGCAAAAATGTACATTTGTACATCTCCCTGGACTCAGCATCCCTACCCCTACCTGCCACTTTTCACCAGCAGCAACCCCGTCCCCCAGGATGTCTGTTTCTGCAGGGCCAAGCCTGGCTGTAATCCCTTGGGTTACTCAGGTAGGAAGTGAAACAACAGTGCCACAGGCAGCAAGGCGGATGCCAAGGGGAGAGCACACAGCGATCGGGGCAGGTCACGACACTGGTGTTCCTCGAAATTGGAGGCAGCCACACCTCTTCCCGCATGCGGCTGGACCCCGGGGCAGGCAGCGCGCCGCTTCCTGTTATTAGAAAACCTCAGGATGCTCTCGCAAGAGGAGAGCTCATTAACAAGTGAGCGAGGAGAAAAGGAAAGAGCAGTGCCCCATGCAGCCCCGGCGGTGGGCAGCGAGCTGCAGCTGCCCAACCCATCCCACTTGTGGGCTCCTGTCCAAGGAGCAGAGAGAAAGAGCGAGCATGGGCAAACAGCACTGGAACCGCCACAGCTGAGCGTGGCGAGTATCTATCTCCATGAATCCATCTAAAATTCCCAAGAATAACAGGAAATACAGCCGTTAATTTTCTGTTTCGCTTGCTTTGGGGCGAGCCCACATCCCGCAAGGCCTGGAGCCAAGGAGCCCCACAGAGCCTTGGGGTGGGGGACATTCAGATGAGATAATCATCCACTCTTGAGTCGTGAGAGAAGAAAATAAGTGATAATTAAAAAAGCAAGTGGCGACCATGGCAAAAAAAAGCAGCAGGGAGGACAAGCACACAGTCAGCAGCCACAGGGAGGGACAGCTGCGGCCCTGTCCTCGCTGGAAGGGAGCGGGCAGGCAGGCAGCACCTCGGCTGCTGCCGTGCTCCTCACGAGGAGCCTTCAGAGGCCTTCATCACGCACTCGCTGTGCTCGCTTCTCCCCTTGGCCTCGCATTATCATCATCATTTATTCATTCCATGACCTTGAAATCCCTCTCCCCTACCAGAAAAACAACGAATCCCCGTCAGAAAAGTGGGCTCTGCAAAAAGGAGGGGGGGGGGGGGGGGGGGGGAAGGACTAAAAAAAAATAAAAATATAAAAATCATGCAACCTCCCATGTTGCTTGTATTAGGTCAGATGGGAGAACTTATTTAATTAGTGACTTTTATAGGGCTTTATTTTTCGATGCCCAGTGGAATAGTTAAGATTGGTAATAAGAAAGAAGTCTGGTCCCGTGCCAGCCCTCCTAAGACAATGGTGCAGGGAGGAAAGAGCTGAGCAATATATTTGAATGTTTTCAATGCCTTGGGTATTTGGTGGGGTTTTTTTTAACTTTATTTTTCAGTGCCATATTCTAAAACCATTTGAAGGGTGTACATGGAGGGGAGGGGAAGGAAATTGTTCAGGGCGGCCCGAGGGGAGGATAACAATGAATAATGGAACAAACCCAGGGAAACTGCTTCTCGCTCTGGTTTCTCCAGGGCAGGGGAATTTTCCCCGGAATGAAACTCGCTCCAGCACAGAAAGAGGATGGTTGGCAGCTGGCCAAGCATCAAATTTTTGTTGTATTTGGAGGTGGATGGGTCAGGTGCAAAATCATGATGGATAACCAGGAGGAGGGAATAGAAGACAAATGCAATTTGCTGCTCTGTTTATGCTACTGACCCTTCTCACAACCTGTTTCTGCTGCTCATCTCCATCCCAAAATACTGCAAGCTTTTTACTCGCATGCTTTCCACTGAAGGAATCGGGAAGGAGGGTTCAGCTTTACAAACTTCCCATCACAGGACTATGCATTTCTCAACCTTTGGGGCAAGCTGACAATGCCAGGGAATGGGGCACCTTCCTCAGCTGCCCTGGCCCATGCAGCACACATCCCAAGCAGCTCAAGGCCACTCTCTGAAGCTGAAATGCAGCACACAGAGTATAAACCAAAGCAGATGTTGTGTTACAGATTTTATTGTAATAGTCTTTTGCTCTCTTTGGGCCCAGAAGCTGTGCTACCCACTCACCTCCCACTGATAGGGGAACTTCCAGAGGCTGAGAGCAAAGCTCTTCAATGCCAAGTGTTTGAAGGACATTCATAGGCCACCATCTAAGACAGTAGCCTCACCAGTGGCCAAAAAGCCCCATGCAGCCTAGCTGCTCAGTAGCCAAACTTTGGGAGGGCAATCAGCCTGTTTCCTGACAGCAAGAAGAATAATGTTACAGCGTTCAATAAATTCCTAGCAAGCATAACCAAAAAAAAAAAACAAAAAAGAAAAAAAAAAATTATAAAGCCCTATTGAGCTTTGTCCTTTACAAAATGAAAAATATGGTTGTTTTGCTCCATGGGAGGAACAGCGGAATCAGCTTTAAAATCGACAGCAGATTTGGCCAGATTCCACAACCCTTTTGGCTTCAGCTTCCCTCCAATAGTCATCTCCCTGCCAATTTGGAGTGCTCAGGACACAGCTACACACCTGATGATACGCTGAGTAATGGCCTTGGCTTGCAGCTATCTGGTCCATGCAGCAGGGAAGTGGGAGGGTGGATAATTATCAGAGGCCTTCATCTGAGCAGTCGTGGCTTCCACATGGCCACAGCTCCCTGGTGTGAGGGCCAGTGCTGCATCACACCAGAAGGGATGTAACTGATGGTACCTGAAGGGTGTGTGGTGGTCCCCAGGGTTCAGCAGGTGACTGGCTGCAGAGAAACAAGCTCAAATCACTGATGGCTCTACCGGCATCATGCACCTTCAAAATGAAGCAAAACAGACATTCTGGCATTTAAAAGTTAGGTGAATTCACACTATAGAGATGGTGTTTGGAGGGCACTCCTGCTGAGTGCCAGCTGCAGTGTCCAGGCTCCCAGCACCCATCCTGCCTTTTGCTGGTGTTCTGCAAGCCCTCATCTTCTCCTACCTACCTCTCATTCCATCCTCACTGACAGCAGCACCGTTGTGAAGCAGCACCCTCTATGCCATCTCCTTGTCCATAGAGAAGGGATTTTCTCAGGAGAAATATGGGAATGTCAGGAGCACTGCACTGCTGCGGCAGCTGAGAGGCCAGAAGGCCCTTGCGCAATGACAGAAACTTTAGGAGCACGTCCTGGTATCTATATGGTTATTTGTATCAGTGCTGACAAGAAGGAGCTTTCAGCACAGCAGCTTGGGTGACAATATTTCTTTCCTCACTGTTCCTGTCTTGACATCAGTGTGAGAGAGTAGGGGCTCCACAAGGGCATTGTAAGATAGAAAAGACAATTAAAAGAAGTCAGAAATGTGAAAGGATATGTCATAAAAGTCGTTATTAAGCCTTCCCTTCAGTCCCTCCACATTTTTCATGGGGATAAATGTTCCCTCTGCAAAAAGAAATTTGGAAAATTTCCACCTATTCTACTGGCTGCATCCATGAGAGTATTTCTGCCTCTGGCAATAGATTTTGCTCAAGTCTCACTATGCCGATGAGACATACGGCTCCGACGTATGGCTCCAGTATATTTCTTGAGCGAGGAGGGCTGGTGTGAGCAATACAGCAGGAGGTGCTACAAATAGGCAGAAAGTTTTGCAAAAACACGGAGTGGGAAGAGTGTGCTGTTGCAGCTAAAACCTGTGCTTTCTACATCTAATGCAAACAGTCCTCTGTTTCCAAAATTGCTCAAAGCCGGCAGCTAAAATAACTGCTTTTTGACCTTTTTATCTTCTCCCATCTCTCTAAGCCTTGCCATTCTCCTTTTGCTGTCCCCAGCCACCTGCCTTTGTCATTAGCAATAATCAGCAGCAATAAATAGGAGACATTTCATTGCTGAGGAAGCAGCCTGAGATATTTTGGGCCAAACCATCCGGGCTTGAGCTCACAGACCCCACTGGCCAGCAGGAAAAGACACAGCTAAAGTCACCTTGCTTCCTATTGTGGAGCTACAAGTTCTGCTGTGAGCAATGTGCCCACATACAGCAGCTGGGAGGGCTGGGTCCCAGCTGGAAGTTGGCTGGGCTGGAGAGGAATTACCACTGGCAGGGGTTTCTTCAAAAGCAAAGGAAAGCAGGAGGAAAAAAACCCAGGGGCAGCATGGCTGAAAGCAAAACCCAAGTACAATGCATCTCTGGTGGGACTAGTGGAAGGAAAGAGATCTCTGTTGTGGGATGGACAGAGAGGTCTATGCAGGTCCCTGCAGGACTTGCAGAAGAGGCTACCTCCTGTTGGGTGTGAGGGTCTGAAATGATGTGACTGAGAGGGGATAGAACCCCAGACTGGAGAGGATGGATTATCAGTGCAGCAGGATGGAGGTGTTCTTTTAGGTTCCCAGCTCTAAAAATCTATCTGCAGAGGTACCTTTAAGGCTCTGGGTCTCACATGCTTCAGTCACGTTTTAAAAATAGGACAGGAGGCTTCCACGTCACTTAGGTATTTTGGAAAATTTTACTCAGCCTTTCTGCAGCTCCTGTCAATCCTTCTCAGTGTGGTGCCGAGATGCATTCATGGCAGCATACAAATAGCACACATTCCTGGCCTCTCTCAGCCATGGCTGGAGACACCTTGAAGGACCCAATAGCTGGATTTGATGATCTTAAAGGTCTTTTCCAACCTTAATGGTTCTTTGATTCTATGACTTCCCCAGCTCTCCTTCACACCTCACCAAGAAGTGTTGGGGGAAGGTACGATGCCCCTGGCTCTCCTGGCAGCAGTGCCCCCCATCCTTGTGGTGTCAAACAAGATGCCAAAAAGCATGAACACCACAGTAGCCATAACAAAAGCAATCTCAGCAAGGAGATGCTTTCACCTCCATGGCAGAGGCAATGTCTGGGTTCAACTTCCTCCTCGTTTCCAGGGACTTTGCCACCATGGGGGAAGCTGGCCCAAGACAGAGCCTCTGAGGTCTCTGCTGCAACCCTGTGGAAAGGTGACAGCACATGACATTTACAGACCCCTTCACCTGCTCTGCAGTCACTGCTGGACAAAACTATCAATGAAGAAGCAGATCAGGGTAAGGGCACTGCCTGATACGTTGTCAATTACAGGAGTTAGTAGTGGGGAAGGATGTTTCCTATTTGGGCTTTTTCAGATTGGAAAACGCTGCAAAGTTCCGCTCAGACAGTCCGATCAAGATTCTAGGGACTGTTTGTTCCCAGTTTTAGCAGGGTCATGAATGATGCATGAGAAACAGCATCCCTTAATTAGTGTAATATGCTGTACCAGGTTAGAAAGCGTTCTCTAGTTCTGTTTTCCCTCTGCATGTGTGTGTGTGTATTTCTCTTTAAAGGAGAAGGAAAGAACTGAAAACATAGCAGTTGTGTTTTTGTTGGTTGGGGCACTGATGAACCCTGTTCCAATTGGGCTGGTTATGAATCACTGGAGAGCCATATCCACACCAAACAGTGCTGCAGCCAACCTGATGTCTGCTTGGCAGTTGTACTGAGCAAAAGCTCCTTAGTTATTGAGTTTTTTGCTGTCTGAATCCTAGTGGAATTAAGAGAAAAGAACAAACTACCTTTGAATTTAGGAGACCGGGTGCGTGCGTGTGCACCTGCATATGTACACATGTACTAACACACACAAGGTTTGCTTTGACTTTTGGGATAAAGGAGAAACCTCCCTCACTGATTTTATTTGCCCTTGTCTTTTCTCTATTTGCTTTTCTTCCCTTCCCTGGCTGATTTTGTCTGGGGTGTTTGCAACATGCCCGTCTCATCCCAGCCATCAGGAACGGTGTTTTCCTTGCTGCTGTACCCAGGAGCTGCTCTGCCACTCCCCAGCCTCCACCTCTGCCCACTCTTCGGGGAGGGAGTCTTCATTCACATGGCACCAGCACCTGTCCTCTGCCCCAAGCATTTCTCCCACTCCCACAGCAAGAGGAGCGCTGACACCCTCCCTGAAATCCTGGGTTTAGGCCCTTCTCCTCTGACTCATGCATTTTGCAGAAAGGGATGCCTTGTAATCCATCTCCTTTTCCCCCTTTCCTCCAGGGCTTGCGGGAGCCACCAGAAAGGTGCCACTGGATGATGCTGAGCCTCGGCTCTGGCCAGCACCACCACTGCTTTTTCCCACAGGACCCTCTTGGCAAGGGGGAAGTCGCTGGCGTCGAAGGCTGCGGAGCAGAGCGACACCGGGATCTCGGACCGGTGTGGTAAGAGAGAGCTCTCTCCCACTGGGTAACCCGGCAGCAACTGCTATTTCAGTAAACATATCATTTTGTGCTCAGTAAACACACATTCCAGAGGAATGCTCTCATTGTTTTTTTGCTCTGTAATGCATTAATGAAGAAATAAAGTTTAGGTTGTGTAATGGTGACAGCTTGAAGTCATTTTGCCTAGTGTTATTTCTCAGCAAAGGCTCAGCTCTCCCTGGAACGGGAGAAAGAAAAGACAACCAGATTTCACTTCAAACTCACCAACATGTGCAAAAAAAACAATCAAAAAACGACAGTAATTAACTCACTTCCACATGCCCTAATAAAACTACCTCTCTCACTCACTCCGAGCTTTGTCACGTATGGGGTTGTTTATGGAGGAGACAATACAAAGTGGGTTTATACAAGGCTCTTGTTTTAATTTTTGTTTTATATCCACTGGAACCCTCAAGTAGTGAATTCATTTCCTGATATAGTAAACATTTCTGATGGCCAGGATTCTTTCTCTTTTCCCAAATGAACACAAACCCCTGGTCTAACTCACCAGCAGCGCAGTCTATACAAACAGACCCATCAGCTAAATTTTCAAAGAATGCATCTTAAGCACACAGCTAGGAAAATAAACAAACAGCAACGCCTTCATGAGAGCCCAGCAGACCCTGCTGCAAGTGGGAAGCTTTTCTTCCCCCAAATTGCTTGAGCCTTCAACTGCATGTGGAAAAACTATCAGCTTTTCCCCATTACTGCAGAAAACAACCTCATCCTCATAGCTGCGCACCAATGGGTGCCGGCTCACTGCTACATGATCTCCACAGCCCCTCTGATTTGTGACCCTATTTGCACTATGCAAATGTCTTCTGACAGCTCTCTTTTCCTGTCATTAAAACAAACAATGGTCCCTGAAACCAAAAAGGAAATCAGTAACAGACGAAACTCTTTTTCTCTCTTTCTTTCTTTTTTTTTTTTTTTTTTTTAGTATTTTTTTCCTAGGCCTGGGACTAGCTGTTAGTAATTATCCTGAAATATTCACAAACCTTTTCTTCTCCCAAGCTGTTTTACTCATCTTAGTGGCCAGCCCAGCATGCTTAATATAATTGCACTTCCAAAAGACCTAAAATGAAAAAAAAAATGCAAAACCAAAACCATGATCAACCAGGTAGAAAACACCTCCTGTCCTTCTTTACATATCTCTATATTTGTACACATAAGACAAAAAACAAATTATATTGCTAATTTGAGAAGCATTAAAAATAGATCCTAGTGTATGAAGTAATATGAAATAAGAAGGTATTTAGGACTGGGTGAGGAGGTTCTCAGGGAGGAAGACACACATTTCTCTTTAGTCATCTCTATTTCCAAGAGCATCCACCCTGACTTACACTTTACATCCAGCCCCAAAAAGTGCACTGTTGGATGGCCATGCCTTGCCAATGTCAGGTAGAGGACACCTGATTCCACTCCTCCCAGTACACAGATGCTCTGCTTTTTATTTCAATGGGAACAGTCTAGATTCAGAGACTTCAACATGCTTACACACTCCTGGGATTTGTTTCTTTGTCTTTTAAATAATACGATATACATAATCCTAAACCGGGCCAGTTTCCCACCCCATCACACAAGCTTTGTGCCTGTAGGGCTCAGCTGAAGTCAATGGTGTTAATGTTGACATAAAATCATGGTGACCAAGTGGTAAATTAGTCCCGTAACACTTGATTGTCTTTTGCAAAAATTTTCTAAATGGTCGTAATGGTTTTGTTTGTGGTATGTGTTGCTCACTCCTGATTGTACTTCTGCCAAGTTGTACTTTTAACTATAAACACTGGCCTCTCAGAAAATTTGAAGTAAAGCAAACCAGAAAAGATGTTCAAAATAATGCTACAACCTAATGTAATTTATCCCTTGGTAATTGCATTTGTAGATAATGAACAACGCAAACAAAACAGAACCCAAGCCCTTCCAGCCTTGCAATTGCTTTCACATGTGGACACACCAGTTACAGACAGCATATGGTTAAGTCTCCATCTGCATCAGGAGAAGTGTTTAGAAGATGGGGGGCAATTTGAGGTGACACCAGCCTCGGATCTCTGCTCGCAGGATGCCACCTACTGAACATTAGCCCATCTGCCCACCCGGTCAGCCCTTCCTTTTTCTAAAGGTAACCCCCACCCTTAATTCTTCCAGTATCAATCGATCCACTACACATGTCAATCCCGGAGGATATATAGCTGGGCGACTGCTTGCCAAATTCAATTAACCATGCAATCGTAGTCCTGTCTCCTGGCCCTGTTCCAGTAAGGTATTTGCATGCTCTCTTGATTTTAATCTCATGAACTGCTCCAAGTAAATCCTGTTGAACTTAGGCCGCTGTTTTCAAATGCTACAGGAACTTTACAGATGTGTTTGACATGCTGTTATTACGTGAATGGTTTCTTTGGCCATTTCTCAGTCCTTGGGCTGCTTGTAAACTATGCAGCCTGACCGCAGTTCAACTATGTGTTGTTGCCTTTTTTTTTTTTTTTGGTTAATTTTTATTTGTACTCTTCTTGGTGAGTCCCTGCGTGTGTCCCTGTCTACCTCCGTCATGTGGCAGAGCTTCTCCACTTTGATTCGAGGAGTTTGGAAGCCACAAGCAGCAATCAAAACCAGTTATGCAAACCCCTTCACTGCACAGATTTACACAAGTGTTTGTCCCACAGTTCACATTTGCACAAGTATCTGCAACATGCCCCTATCCTCTGAATATTTCAGCAAGTGTTGTTGTACCTGCCTGAGTGCTTGCCAGAGGCAATCACTAGGAGAATCACTGCCGCTGCCAAAATAAACTCACGGTTTTTATTTGAGGGAGGACTTGTAAATAGTATTTTTCTAGCATTCACCCATTTCTAAGTGGAACTCCCTGTGTGATGAATGCTGTTTACAACGCAGCTCTGTTGTGAAACAGGGAAAAAAAGGCAGATTCTTGCACTTACTGGCAGCACGCCAATGCAGTGGAGGAAGATACATCCCCTCCTGCTGTCATTTCGTTTCTTGCCCCATTTCTTGCTCTGCTTTGCACTCAAAGCCCACACGGATACACAGGATTTTCATGCTCTGGGAATGGCAATTTTTAAGAAAGATGAATGGGGAAGTCCTAATCTGGGTGGAGAAATTTTGACATTTTCTTTACAAGCCTGGCCCTGTTTTCACCACTCAAAGAGCCATTAAAGGAAATACGTGGTACACCCTGCAAGGAATGATGAGCCAAGACAAAGACAGGGAAAGCTCCTCCTAAATAAGGGAAATGCAGGTAGCAGACAAATCTCTGAAAAGCATCTCTTCCTAGGTCACCAATGGAGCTGCAGTAACAGGAGGGGCTCAGGAGTGGGTCAGGACCTGGTGCAGCACAGGAGAAAAGCAGGCCAGAGAGCCAGAAGCCCCATCTCCACCAAGTTTGCCTCTCCAGGTAATTGTGGATTCTCCTACACACGCCAAGAAACCCACACTTCGCACTGATGAAATCACACATTTCTCCCACAAGTAAAAAATTTTTCTTTCCGCTTTTTCCCATTTTTGCTGTGTTTACAGTGAAAGGGAAGTCTCTTTGCAGATGGAGCGTAGGAATGGGAGAGTTGTGTGTCTCTGCAAGAGCCACATAGTCCTTCTGAAACCCTGCACCTTTAACCATTCAAGACCTGCTGTTTTTCTCTCCATACCATCCTCAGGGAGGAGGAGAAAAACATCTGGAAGCTACTGGTGGCTCCAGGGTGGTTTGGAAAGCTAAAGAATGTGAAGGACTATGCAGGAATGCAAGCTGAATTAAAGCAAACACTGAAATCGAGAGCAACTCTGGCAGTGTGAATGGCATCACTCCCTATTTCTAAGATTTGAAGCTGCTTTTGGTCTGAGGTTTGATCACTCCCTCCATCAGTTCTCATGTCTTAAATGAGAGCTAGGTGCAAGTGTCTTTTTCTCCATGGAGTCCATTGGTCCCCAGGCTGGAAAGTACTTGCCAGTTTTAGAGACACTTTAACCCTCGTTTTCCATTTGAGGTATGTCCTCCCTTCACCCACACTTCTTTGCTTTGTTTTTGATTTCTTTCATTCCCATATTTAAAGCTGATTACTTCCTTTGCTGCATTAGCTGTTCACCTGTTCCTCTGACTGAGGAATGGCTTAAACACTCTTTTGACATAATCCCTTGAAAATGGGTTGCACGGCTGCGGTCAATGAACATAGCGTGGGAAAAATGCATTAATACTTTCACCAGTAACACTGAGGATGGCTATAAATAAACCCTTCATTACAGTATTTATATATTATTACATCATATAGCCACTTAAAACAGAGAGCAATTGGAAGTGTTGAATAATGTAAGGGTAATCGCCTCTACATTAGTTCCACTGTCATTGGCATTATGTATTTCCTGGTGACATTGCCGTGCTCATTGCTTCACCCACTGTTGCGTGACATTGGTGGTGACGGTAGAACATCAACGGGCCCTCTGCAAATGACAGACAGCACTTTGCACAACACATGTAGCCTGGTATTATATAATAAGGGTGCTTCACTGGAGAATTTTGGCAGCACATGCTCTCTTTCTGGGCGTTTCATTTCAACCAAGTGTCTCTTTCTCAAAGATTTTCTTTAAGGCAATGGGTCATGGTGCAAGGGTCCAGAACCCTCCATGCATGAGGGAGGGACATTTGCATCACAGTGACCAACCATGCATCTCAGGAATCACCCCATGTTGTGCTGATGAGACACGTTGGGTTTCAGCTGGGTCCTGCCCACTCTGATGCCTTCTCCAGCTAGATCCAGAGGCATAGCCAAGAGAGATGATGAGGGCAGGAAACTGGAGATGCTTAGAGCCTGGCAAGAAGAAATTTCAGTGGTGATACTCACACTCATGTCATCTGAATCCAGTTATGGCATATACAGAGGATTTCCTCCCAGAATGAATCAGATTACTTCAGTGTGTTATTAAATGACACAGAAGTATCATCATTCTTCTGAGATTTTTGGTTGTTGTTGCTGCTCTTCTTCCTTTTTCAGAGCAGGGGAGTGGGTGGATACATGGTTGGTGTGACTGTGCTTAGACCATGGCTGAGTAAGCTTTCTTGCTGACTATGAATTTCAGTTTCCTCAGTTTTGACATGCTTCCCCTTAAGTAAGCCCAGCAAAACAAAACCCCTTTCTCTTGACTTGAATGTCTCACTGCTGGTTTTCGTGGCAAGGATGCTCTTCTCAATTACACTGTGGTCAGCAGCATTCAGTGCCTCACTGATCGTCACTTGTCAAACAAGCTCCTGTGTGGCACAGAAGACCAAGTCTGGAGGAGGATCTCCACCACAGTGCTTGGAAGGGGCTGCTTCCAGAAGAAGTCATTTCAGACATTGAGAAATCTCATCTCTGAACCTTGTCCTCACATGACATATGACCAATTGCTGCACAAAGATCTGCAGTTGACTTTTATTACAGCTCTGATTTAGTTGCCTCTTTGATTTATCGCAACAATGCACATTCAATATCTTTCTTCTGATGTGGGGGCCAGAAGTATAACTCTACTCATATGTTTGTGTTCTCGGGACTTCGGATTTCGCAGATTCAGAAACTCATTCATAGAATCACAGGATTTAAGGCCAGAAGGAACCATGAGAACATCTGGTATGACTTCCTATATTTCAAAGCCATTCAGTTGCAGTCAATTAGCCCAGTACCGAGCCCAGTAGTTTTGCTGCATCTTCCAGAAAAACATCCAGCTCTGGACATACCAATATATGGGAATATGAACACATTAGAAGTTGGAGACTCATCAAACTAGTTGATTTTGAAGCTCACATTAATTTAAAAATGTGCTTCATTTCTAATCTGCTTTTGTTTGGCTTCACATGCAGCCATCAGCTTTACACTTTTCTCTGCTTCATAACTGAGAGGCATTGCCTGGCACACTACATTCTTCAGAGTTTGGAGTTGTATTTTTTTTAATCCTGGCATCTGGACAAAAAGCTGATAGAAGTATTCATGAGTCAACTTTACTTCAGTTTTGACTATTTAAAAACTTTTTGCACTGTTGTTTGCATTATCATTTGTCCTTAACTAATACAGGAAAAATTCACTTGGGATATTTAAAAAAATATTATTCAAAATACTTTCATTTAGAAAAATGAACAGAAATTGAACTTGCTGATGTAAAAAACAGACAGACATTTTTTGCTGAAACAAGGGCTCTGACCAGCCTTGCCAAAGGACTTCTGAACACCTCACCCATCTCTCTGCACAGATGTGTTGTACATTATTACATTCTCCCCACCCCCTTTTGACATGGAAATGGAGGTAGATCTGTGTTTCACACCATCAAGGCATATTTTCCATCTTTGAAACCATTTCTGCAGCCTTATTCTACATACTTTTTATTTTTCAGTAGCTATACCATTCACTGGAACTCCTGGTCCTGAAGAGCTTTATCATGGGAGTAGCTTGTCCTTCTGGCTCTTTGTCAAGGACATACTTTTCTCACCATTGCAAATTTACACCAGAAGCTTTTAAGTTTTGCTTCCTTCCCCTTTCTGAGTGGGCAGAAATTTTAATGATATACAAATGGCCTTCTGAAAGAGGCTCTCTTCAATTTTCATTTTCTGAACTTTATGACTTTCTGCACTCCATTCAAGTGTCTTTGGTTTTCATTAATTTTAGTGTACTCAATAAGTAGCAGTGTAAGAGCTGCTGTAAGATGCAGCTGAGTGTAAGAAGCATCAGATCCTTGTCTCACATGGATTTCTCCATCTTTTGCAGTACAAGAAATTCAAGAAAGCTGCTGTTTGAGCTGAGGAATGCAATAGCTGGACACTGGCAGGGGAAAATGACAGTGGAATGTGGGTACCACCTATCCACTGTGTTGCTGATATTGTAGGTTTTACCTCTGGGTCTGAAGAGCTGCGTCATCTGTGTGGCTGCAAGTCATGCTCTGAACTTGTTTTGGAGAGGTGGTGGGTGACTCTAAGGACTTACAGCTAAGGAATGTGGCTGTGTCTCACACAGAGCTGTTTAAAAGCATCCAGGCAGGGGCTGTTGGTCCCACAGGAACCACAGAGCATGGAAGGGGGAGAAAATCATTAATATAAATAGCAGCAGCCCTGGAGGAGCACCCCAGAGCTCCATCAGTGAGCACAATCCCAGCATGCAAGGTGTGGAGGAAACCAGAACACTGTTCCTTTGCTCGAGGACAGCCATGAGACAGATGTACCTGAAAACACAGGTGTGGCCAGTTACTGCACATCTCAAAAGCCTTCTGGAAATGAGCTATCACTTCCATGGGGTCATTTTGGCAACTGAGGGTACCCAAAAGGCTATGAAAAAATTAGACTTTCTCTGAAACAACATTTTTTTTCCGGTAGGAGGAGAGCATTTGGATAGAGGCACCCTGGTTGCATGTAAAAAACTAGAAGAATGTAAAGTCAATCACAAAGCCTGCCATTTCTGAGAGATTCTGACTTTTTTCTGGGTTTTAACACTGATCCATCATTTATGAAATAGTTACACATCTCATGTTGCTGATATATGACCCCTCACCATGGATTCTGCCAGTTTCACTGAGAAGGAGCAGAAGTCCAAAAGAAAATTAGAGGAGCTGAAGGACTGAGCCACAAGGGAAGCCTGATAAAGGAAGGAGTTATTCAGCTTGCCTTTAGCTACACTTAGTCTCTCTTCAGCCATGGCAGACAATAGCAAGCTGGCCAGAGTAGAAACCCACTCCTGTTGATCTCCAAATGTCAAAAGCATTTTGGTGTGGGTGTGCAGGCTCAGCCTCTCCTTCACAAAAAAAGGGAAAAAAAAAAAAAAAAGGAAAAGGAAAAGGAAAAATAAAAAAAAAAAAGGAGAAAGGTATAACACTGCTGTGAGGGAGCCAAAGGTGATTTTTCTTTTTTTCTTGGCCCTCTTGCTACTTCTGTGGGAACCCAGCAGTATTGTTTCCAGAAGGCTTGGTCTCTGTCACCCAAGTGTTTGGCATGTTTGGGGACACCCTTACTACTTCCCTTTCCTCCCCTGCAGAAGAGTCCAACTCAGCTTTGACCGCAAAGCCCAGGAGGCCTCGGAGTTTGTCTGAAACAAAAGAAAAAGATTGCGAAAGGCAGTGGTGTCAAATAATGCTTCCATTTAGTAGGAATTTTGCTCCCCTTGCATTCCCAGGCAGCACCTGCTGTGTGAGGCTCTTGGCCAGCTCCTCTGAGCCTCTGTGGTAAAACAAACAAAAACAGCAGGGAAAAAAATTCCTCTTTATAACGCCTGTTATCCTCAGGCTACCTTCCAACACTGCCTTGCCTCCCCATGTTGACTGTATTCTCCAGGGAAACAGGCTACTACGGGGCCAGAAAGCCTTGTGCAAATGGGCAGTTGAGCAACGGAGGAAGAGACCCTGTCTTATTGAAAACAAGACTGTTTTCCTTCTCTTCCTTCATGTCTAAATGCAGAAGGGTCCTGATTGTTGTTCCTGCCAAAAGAAAAAAAAAAAAAAAAAAAGAAAAAAGGAAAACACCCTGACAGGTCATTACTTCCATAGCAAAAGCAATTAGGAATTATCCTGCATTATTGGAAAATAGGGCTGGGAAGGAAAGGGATGTGTATCCTGGCTGGAGGGGCAGGGGAACATATCTTTGTAGATGTTTATAGTCCTCTGATCAGCCCTTTTTATCCACTATTCCTTCTTACATGTCTTATCATTCCACGGCTCTTCAGAAGTTGCTCTCTGTTTCGAAGCACGGCAGAACTGGCTGTGCTGGAGGTTATTCATGTCTTTCTGGGGACTGGCACAAATGACCCACCTGCCTTTTACCTGCTCAGCCTTCAGCTCTGCCACACCACAGTGTTGCTGGTGGGGGCTTGTGCAACCTTCAGGAGCCAGGTAAACCTCTCACAAGAGTTTGACAACACCTTTCTCACCTCACACTTCCCCTGCAATCCCTGCCTGCTCTTCACATGCTCAACTGAGGAAGGAAAAAGATGTTCAGGACCTTAGTTTTGATCCTACATTAAGACGACATCTTGCAGATAAGTCTCCCTAAGCTAAATAGCCCTGGGACACAGATTCAGAGGCTTGTTGTAATTCCCTGGCCTGATCTTAGGAGTTTTGGGCATCACTTCAATTTCTGTAGCAGAAAGCTTACCTCTCTCATCAACACTGGACCTTCCATGAGTGCCACTGCTGAAGAAAGTCCCAAGCCACCTTCCATAGTCCACTGCTCATGCTCACAGGGGCAAACACCCCTTCCTTAGAGCATGTCCCCAGCAATGGGGTCTTCACTAAACAGCCGCTGCCTGGCTGTGATTCCTTCTCCTCTTCCCCTTCCTCCCTCAATACCCCTAAAGCCAAGCACAGCACGTCAGCTTTTCCCCGTGACTTTGAGACTTCAGGCCAGAGTTAGCATTTAACTGGCCAGAATGGTGCAAGGAGCCTGGATAATTACTGCTGGAATTGTGCTGCATAGGCCCCGTGTAACAAACTTGCCTCAAATAACCCAGCTTGAATGTCAGAGTCCGTGCTGTATTGTGTTTCACATTGTGGCTGTGGGAGCGCTTCCCCAGCAGGAATCAGGGTAACAAATCCCTTGCTCTCGCAGGAGGGCCCCATAAAATGAATGATTCTGGATCTCACGCTCCTGAGGAGGTCTCGGTTACTCCAGCAGTTGCCGCTCATAGCAGGAGCGACCATAGGGGACAGAATGAGGGAAGGGTGGTTTGGCAGGCTTTGCTGTATCATCAGCCCAGTGTCAGAGCAGAAAGGAGCACCAGGACTCTGTTCTCCTCTCCAACCTATACTTTTGCATAGATGTTAAGTTAAAAAGAAATAAAAAAAAAAACCCAAAAAACAGAGAGTGGATAAACCCTGAGGCTTAGATTGAATCAAGTGTATCTGCTTGAAATCCTACTTGGCTGCTGGTGCAGAAGGCTCCCAATTCCTCTCAGCTCAGACTTCCCTGGGAGCAGCACCAACGTCAGTACGTTTATGGGGTGGCAAAAAATGAGACATGCTTGCTCCATGTGCACCATGCCAAACCCCCCTGCTCCCTCTTGGAGTAGCTTATGGCATCTCCTCTGCCAAGTCCTGTGGCTCAACATCCAGCACAGTTGCCTCTCCATCCATATCTGAAACCTGAACTCCCCCACTTCTCCTTGGGAGAGGGAGGTTGTTCCCTGAACTATCTCGAGTCTCTTCTTATCTTGCTCTCCTTGTCAGCCAGTGAACTGTGAAGCGACAGCAGAGAAAAAAATGAACTCTGACCTCATTTTTCCCCCTTACAATTAGCCAGAACTGTGCCTTTTATTTTTTTTCACTCCCCACTTTTTAAATGATTAATAAGACAACTTGGTCCTTAGCTTCTGCAGTGAGGCGAGTGTGCTGACAAAGCACTGTGATGCCTCTTCCAGGTCACCCGGCAGCAGGCCATGCCTTTATGAAAACATAAAAATTGGAGGGACTATTTGAAGAATTTGGAGACTGAGACACAGGAATTTCACCCTTCAGACCCTGGCAACTGCATGTCTGTGGTGGTCTCTGAGCTCCAGCAACTGCCATGGACAGGAGTAACTACTTAACAGCAACCTGCAAGCTGTGAAAAACAGACTTTTTTCTTGTTTTGTTATGTTTCCTTTAAATATGCAGCCACTGCCCTTTACCTGTTTCATGTGGTGATGGCCTCTCAAGCTGGATTCAACTGCAGAACACAGATCTGTAAACACCATCAGTGGCAATGCACAGGGAGATCCTGACTCCTGCTCGCTCCGCACCTGAGCATCAGTCTTCCATGTGTCCTCCTCCCTTGAGTTTCCAAAACTCCTGTTGCAGTGGGGTGTAGGAAATTAAGGCCAGGTGGAGTTTATTGTTTTAGATCATCCTTGCTACATTTGTGCCTTCTTTATGCCACCTGTTACATCTGGAGACAGAAAAAGGCTTTGTGCACTCCCAGGCATTGCCAGGGTAGGAAGAATGCATCTCAGAAGGATGCTCCTAAGGGGGAAGGCAGGCAGGGGAAGGGCCTTCACCAGCACAGGCATAAATGGACAAAGCACTGGAAAGCAGCACTGTGGGGGAACAATTCTGCATTAGCCTCTGGCTGATGGATTAATAACTGGGTTGACTTTCTCCCCTAACAGCAGGTAGTGCCTGCCCTCCAGTCCTGTCAACTGGAAAGCATCACTTAAGGATTTCCACACTGCTCCCAGCAGACCCCTCTGTATCGCGGGGGCTTGAGAAAACCAATGACAGGCCAATACATGCAATATATTCAAGACATTTTAAAAGCAGACAAGCGTTCCAGTGGAGTTTGTCAAGCTGCAGGGCTGCTGCCGAAGGGGTAGTGGGGTAAGAGGTTTTTTGAAAGCATCCTTGGCATGTTAGAGAAACAATTTGCTCTTAGCTATATCTGTGGAGTGGCGTGTAGTGCAAACGATGTGATTCTTGCCTTATCGTGATGTCCTTGTGTACCAGTGATGAGTCATTTAGTGGGAAGAGAAGGTTGAGGGACAGCAGTGACACTGCCAGGGGGACTCTGAGCAGAGTAGAGGCCAGTGGGTGAGCATGAAGTCTCCTCAAGAGCCACAAGTGCAATGGCAAGTCCTTCATCACGCCTTTTTCTATCATCCAGAGGGTAAAATGGATTTCAAAACTGCAGCGCTTGCCTGAAAGAGGTGTATTCTGGAATCAAGGCTCTTGTGGTTTCATCTCAAGATGATCTGCCCCCTAAGATTTTAGTGGCCTTGGTTTTGCCTGTTCCACCCCTGACTTCTGTGTGACAGGGCCTGCGTTAGCCCCCACAGCCTCTCTCCACCTTTCTGCCCTTGGTGCTAACCAGCTCCAAAGCAGAGTGTTTCCCTGCCCTTTCCAGGAGGCCTCCACAGCTCTTACAACCTTTCTCACAAGAGCTGTTATCTGTCCAGATGTTTGTGAGGGGGAGGACTCCAAGGGAAGCCTTCCTCATTACCTCCAACAAACTTTCCCTTTTCCATAGCAGATGCTTCCCACTCCTCCCACTGTGCAGCTGGGACAGGGAGAAGATGTCAATATTTATGGGGCTGGTAGATATGGTCTTCAGTGTGGCCATGGAAAAGGAACAAATACAGTTGTTGTCCCTGGACAAGCTCTCTGAACTGTCAGAGATGTTCTGCTAGTTCACATATGCCACTTAATAAGCAAAAACTCCCATACAATTGTTTAGCAAATGCTAGTTTGTAGTCATCGTCATGAACTTTTTTACTGTAGTACCTCCCAGAAGCGAGTCCAATTGGGCTCCTGTCATGCTATGCAATCTTCAAGCTGCCACGGAGGCTGAATTCCTTTCTCTAGGAGTTGACAGTCCAAATAAACAAGGCAGACAAAGGAAAGGAGGGGAAACAGAAGCTTAGGGGAGGTGAAGTGAGTTGTCCAAGGTCATGCAGCAGGTCAGTGCCAAAGCTGGAAGCAGAACCCATGCTGCCAGCTCTTGCTCTCAAGTCCTATCTCCTGGGGGAAGATGGGGCCAAAATAATTTATGAGACAAAGAACTTCTATCACATCCCTCCTGGCACCACAAAGTTCTTCAGCTTGTGCAAACAAAGCACAGCCAGATAAAGAGGCAGCTGGGCACTAGTTATATTTTGGTTTGCTAGGTCTTTGTTTCTTCATATGTTAGAAAAATTCTTTACCAGCTAAAATGATCATCTGGGTAGAAGTTTCAGAGTCAAAGAGGAGCACTGCTTCAGGGCACTGGCCTGCAGATGTGGATGGTGGAGGTCAAGGTTGGATGGTATCTGCTGGAAGGAAAGTACTGACTCCCACCTCCTAATCCAGCATGGTTCAGAGACGAAATCCCCTTCTGCTGCACACTGGCACCGACACTGTGGTGGAGGTGTCAACAGACAACCTGGGCAGCTCCAGGGAGGGAGAAGGGAGAACGAGAAGTCAGTTGAGATAAAGAAGCAGCTGTGTTCCATCATGATTTTCCTATGAAGTGAGATGAAGAAGCTGATGAGGCTTCTATGAGGCATCTTCTGTGAGGGAAACCAGGCAATGGACCTGGAATCTTCATCTGTTTTCAGAGTATGATGGAGGTGATGTGGCTGCTGCTTGCAGGGAGATGATAACCTTGGGACTCTGTCTCCCATGAGAAATAGGAAAAGAAAACCAACAAGGAGGCAAAGCAACTTCCTTAAGGACTCGCCTGTTCTTTGCCTGAGGTAGAGCTGTGGAATATAGTGTTCTCTCAGTTCCCTACTTTCATGCCCCATAAGTGATCTTTCATCTCTTTCTCAGGAAACAGAGGGTCCTGCTGTACACATCATCCATCCAGATGCATGTACTTCACCATCAAAATGGTATCAGCCAGCTCTCCCTTTAAGCAACAACTCTGGCTGGTTTGTTCTTATGCTGCTGTGGTAGGGAATGAGGGCTGGAGGCTGGACTGGGACATCTAACGTGTATGGGGGGGCTGTCAAGCTCAGACTCAAGCTCTAAAGTCCTTGTACCCCCTGTGCTATGAAGCAATAATCTGCTTGAAACTAAAATGCCCTTTCATCCCTGCAGTGCCGTCCTACAGGAAGCACAATTCTGAGAAGTACTGTTGCACCACGAGTTTGGGAAGCTGAAGCCACCCTGGCTTTTTGCAGCTGGTTAAATGATCTTTCATTAACAGATGTTAAACGTAAGAATTTTCACCGCCACTTCCCTCTTGCCCCTCAATTACATTTCTTGCAGTGCAAGAAGGGCCATATCTCAATGGCAGGGCTAGGCAGGTGGAAGCTGCTCAAGCCATCCTGGCTGGCTGACATGTCACGTGTTGATTTTTTTAATTGTCTGCAAAAGGTTCATTTTCTCCTGCATAATGTTTTGTTGCTCGCATGCTTGAGTGCTGTAAGGACATGTGCCAGCCATGCACTGGGTGGTCCTGATGCCCTTGTACCTCCCTCAGCCCATCCAAGATTCAGTAAATTCTCAGGGCAAGACAAGGACCACAGCAGCACCTGCAGGGGCATATGGTAGTAGATCAGCACTGGAATAGGAAAGACAGCCCAAGAGAAAATATTGGATGTCTTTGCATGGAAGAGCACTCATATCAGCCCATCTTCCCAGCATACTGTTCTATGGACCAGGCTGTCTGTCAGATAAAAGAGCAAGAAGAAGGAAAAAAAAAAAAAAAAAAAGAAAAAGAAAAGAAAGAAAAAGAAAGCACAAAGCTATTTACGTAGCATGACAGTTTAGCAATGGACTCCCAGAAAGTCTCAGTGTTGTCGCTGAGGTCAGGCTGTTGAATGCCACATCTGACAGAGGGGCTGGCACAGCTGTCCAACATCACCTCACCTCTGGTAGAGCTCATCACAAAACTTCTGCATGATGCCAAATCCAGCAGTGAAACCTGGCAGGATCTGCTCATTCCATCCTACATCAGGCTTTGCAGTGGTGACGTCGGTGTGGCCATGCAATGAAAAACACTGTACCTTTGATGTCGGTGCCACCAAGAGATTTCTGACTGATTGCTTCTGAGTGAGAGCCCTTGAAGCTGCTGGCCTGGATGTTTGTTTGAATCTTGCCCAAGTGGGTTTTTGGCCTGTAAATGAGCAGAGTTAACCAGAATCAGAAAGACTGGTTAATCAGCAGGGTCAGAAATTACTGTAAGGCAGCATTCCTCAGGGTATTTTGGTGCCTCTGCTTCCAGTCAAATCCCAAAGAGGGCAGAGGAACATGAAAGTTGAAAAAAATGCTGACAGAACTTTACAAACTCAACTGAAGAGTCAGGTTTGGTTCAAGTCTGAGGCAAAGATGGGGTATAGGTCTTCATCTACCAGAGGAGGTTCATCCCTGGTTCAAACAGAATGTCGTGGCCACTGGGCAGGAGCAGAAAGTGAGGAAGTAAGAAATTAAGGTAGTAGATTCAGCTTAATCCTTATCGAACATCTGATTGCAAGAGGCAAAATACCTGGTTTAGCAGATCTGCTACTCTCAGCACTTTCAGCTCGGTGAAGGATTGAGACATCAGTAGTTGAGCAGGGCCATAAGTTAACCTGCCACAGCCCCATGGCCATGGAAAGCCCCCATAACTCCAGCTGTGCCATGCATGGGCAGCCAAGGGGCACCCAGACCCATGAGGGCCTGAGGCCAGCACAGCTTCAACCCCTCCCATGCAAGAAGGGTGGGGGCCCACGGCCAAAGGGCTGCTGTGACATTTGAGGTGCTCTAGAAAGACTTCATGGTCACCCAACTACCATGACAACAAATCATCAATCCTCTGTGCTGACACACAGCTTTGGGCAAGTTAGTCATATCTCACTCTTTCTATAAGTCCTCAGGACACCACAGAGATAAATAAGCAGAAAACTGAAGCTCTCTGATAGTGTGGAGATAAGGGAAAGATAAAACATAAGTATGAAGGATGGGAGTAAGGCACAATACGCATTCACCAGTCTCAAGGCAAGGTTAAGAACTCTGTTCATTCATGCATTTCTGAATTCTAATAAAAGTCCCTTACAGGAAAACAAATGACACTTATAGGTAACCTGAGGTGCCATTTAATTGGGTGTCTTGTAAAATACAAGCAGGCCTTTGGTGTTGATTTCCCTCCATGCTTCACTCTTCCTCCCACTTGAAAGAGTTTGAATTGGCCAGAAACCGCAAACAGTGACACAAGGAGTGTTTAACCATTAACAAGGGTGGACAATGGTTAGGGAAGTAGCTAAATACACTAGTTATAGCTAACCAGTGGTCTTCTTGTCTCTGCATTATTGAGCTTGGGTTGGGGTTTTTTTGCAAGCTGGCCCTGGTTAAAATCTTTTCAGGAGTTAATAAGCCAGAGGAGAATCATCTTCCCCATGGTCATATTTCAAGCCTATGGTTTCTGCAGGTTTTCTTGGCTATTGCGTGCAGGAGCACGGCTGTGGTCAGGGCTGTAAATGCTGGCTCTCTGCTGAAGGGCTGCACAGCTGGGCACAACCCTGCCTTTTCTCTCAGCCTGGCCTCAAGGCCTGCCTTAAATCTTGGCCAAACCCACTGGTGCTTGGGCAAAGGCAATGTCTGGCCCTGTGCACCATCAGCTTCAGCTGTCAGCCGAAAGAGACACTCCAGGGCTACTGTAATGCACATCCAGCTGCATAGCACAACTCAGCTGAGGGCTGCTGGGGACACAGGCACATTACAGCCTCTCCTGCCATCCCTCACCTCCACCTGGGTCAGACCCTCCTGGGAAAAGGACTCAGAGTGCTCACAGCTGATCCTTTGGCTGCTTGGCTGTGGCTGCATGGGAAGGACGACAGCCAGCAGAACGGCTCACAGCAGAACCATCCCTGGGACTTCCCTCATTTCTCAAATAAATCAGTTCAGAAACATCCCAGGGTCCATACAGTAAAACTCAGCACCAAAACCTGGAGCCTGGGTTTGTTCTTCAGCCATCTGTTTAGGAATGGCAGTCTGTTAGTAAAAGAAAAAGAAATAAGGTTCTCTGAGGTGTTCCTGGATTATATGTGTATTGATAGTTACATAATAACAAGAGAAGATTGTTGCATAAATTGATTAAAAAAAAAAAAAAAGAGTTGCAACATTTACATTTGTCAAAGAGAGGGGGTAGGGATAGGGGAAGAGGGGCTGAGCAATCCTTTTTGGTTTGGCACTAGAAATTAGCATTTTGGGGAGGGGTCAAAGTCTGTGGTCAGAGAAGTGACTTTAACCAGCTGGAGTCTACTGCCTCTCTGCCCCTTGAGTAACAAGCAAGCAGCTTTGAAGACTGATAAAAACAAGTTTTCACTAAAGTCAGCACTCCCAAGCTCAGGCAAAGCTAAAAGAGGGAAGTGCAGGCCAGTTTTTGCTTCTCCCACCAGCCAGGCCACCAGCTGAGTCCTGACCTCAGCATGTTTTTGGCAGGTGACTGTTTAGAACCAGGAAGGACAAGGATAGGAATATGAATGCACCAAAGGCACCAAAAGTCATCTGAATCTTCCTCTCCAATGTGAATTGGAACCCATTATCAACCATTGCAGAAATTCCAGCAGACTTCAGAGCTCTGACATGGTCCATATAGTTTAGAAAGTTAAATAAACATCCTGACTCCTGAATTGCATAGAAGACTGGGAGCAATCTCACTTCTTGCTCAGATACCCATGTGAGACTTCCAGTATTGCCAGGTAAGGGAAAAATAGCTACCTTGATTTAACCTATGAGAAGTGTTCAACCTGGGAAAAGCAGGAATCATTCAAAGGAAATATATCTGGGAGGCAAAGGAGTTTTGATGAGGTCCCCTTTATTGATTCTGATCTGCCATGAGGGATGCTTCAGGTACCAGTCCAAACCAGTTGCTATGAGAACTGTTCTCCAAACCTTTGAAAATTTTATTCCCAGCTTTTCTGTAAGCACCTTAGATCTGCTCCTACTTTTGCCAGTGTTGCTGGACATGGTTGAAGGGATAGGACTTGGGAAGCTGAGCATAAAACACAAAGGGGCTGATAGCAATAATCCCAAACCGGGCTGAAAAAGAAGAGGAATGACCAAGCCATGTTACACAGAAGGACTGGTAGTTTTGTTTTCTCAGAGCTTCACATAAAACACTTAAGCTACCTGTAAAACCTAGAAAATAATACTCAGATGATTTATTATTAGGGCATCAAGGTCTTTTACCCTATGTTGTCTATATTCATAATACTGTTACTGAACCTAAAATATTTTTGGTGTAGGATTCCCCAGAGCTGAAACCACTGACAAGGGACTATTTGCATTAGCTGACAGTGAAACTTTTTTTCCCCCACGGACAGTTTTATTTTGGAGAAAGAGGTATTTTCAAGTTAAAAACCTGAAACTTTTCCAAAGGAAAACTCCTTATCACGTTGAAGAATGAGCTCATAAAAGGGCCCTGTAGCCCGCACACTGAAATAGCCTGACCCTCTGGCATCTGCTGGCTTCCTGGCAAGCCTTGGCAGGTGGGTCCCTCTCCTACATCAGCGTGCCCCTGTGCCCTTTCACTTGCTCTCTCTCCCTCTGCTAGTACTTTGGGACACGGAGCAGGAGCTGGGGAATGCTGCTGGAATCCACCTTTCCCCAAACCACAATGTTTGCTGATGCAAACGTTCATTTCTATCTGATAAAACACAAACAGCAAGACCTGCTCCACTCTCTTCCTGCCTCTGACGGAGGAATGAGCTCAGCACGCCCTGGCGTCTCAGCCAAATCCCGCGGGGGTCATATAATCGCATTCCTGCTCCGTCTGCCTCAGTTACCCCACTTGGACATGTTATGTCTCCGTGTTTCCTGTCGTGGCATCCTCGGCATTCCCCACCACACTGCCAGCCACATTGCTCCTCCGAGTACGTCACGGGCCAGGACTCACTGCTGGCGCACATGCAGGCTGGCACAGGCAGTGGGATGCATTCCTGGGATAGACAGGTAAAAGCTCCTGCAGATCTGTTCTGAACCCAGGACTTCTCGGTCATGGCATATCTGGGGATGTGAACGTGTTTGCTTCATGCCTTGGCACCATATTGACAGGAGACCACGGGGGAGTCTGGATTTAGTGCTGATGTTAGGGGATCAATGGGATCTACCAAAAGGGCATTTGTCTCCTCATGCAGTTTGCTGTTGGAAGTTTAGTGAGTCTTTTAGATGGTGCACAAAACTCATGAGTGCTAAAAGCCCTTGTAAAAACACCTCCTAATGAGCAAATTAACAGCAGATTCCCAGACCTCATCAGCCAGGGTTCTGCATGAGACCCTAAATGATGGAAAAAAATCTATTTTAAGGATATTTAGGCAACTTCTCAGGATGCGATAATTTTATTTTTTTCTTTTAGCATGCTGAATATAACATTTTGTGCACTGCTGCAAGTACAGCCTCTGTTCAGTATCCAGAGCCTGTGCAAACACACAAGGTGATGACATATGGTGGGTATGGGTCTCTTCTTTGGGGAAGTGTAAAAGAAGAAACTTGCTGTGCAAGCATCCATTTTCAGCCAATATCACTGCCTTGCTTCACAGGTGAAAATAATATTAAATACAAACCCCTTGATTTTCAAGGTCCAACTGATCTGTATTCTTGTCCATTTAACTATGTGGCTGAATGAATGAGAAATTCATGAGTGTTCAGGATAAGAGATGGGAAATGGTGCAAATAAGGACATGGGATAGAGTACAAAGAATTCTAACAATAATATGGTATCATTGCCTGCCTTGCAGAAAAAGTCACATGGATAAAATACGTTATTACTAACTTGCAAAGCATCAAATATTATTTTCCGTTAGAACTGAAGAATGTCTTCAGGTCTGTCTGCAAAACATTCATGAATTGCTGGCTCTTTACTTGTCTGGTTACATCTTGTCCTAGGGCCACATCTTCAGGCAGAGATGGCTGTGTTTGTGGATGGGTAGGCTGTTTCCTCAGCCCATCCCCACATAGGGCTCTGGTCCTTTTTTTGTGCATCTGGTCCTGTTTTTGTGCTTCACAGATGATGGAGGTGTAGTGATATTAGCCTGGAAACAGGCAGAAGTGTGCTGTGCTACAGCCACAGGATGTTGCTTGTGTTGTCTTCCATCACGGAAAATCTGATAAATTAATTTAAAAAGGGGGAAAACAGTCAAATAGAGGAGATCTGGCTTAAACAAGGAAGGTGCAGCTCAACCCTACCTGCCATGGACATGCCTGAGGGTAGCCAGGGACAAGCACATGAAAATCACAATAAATATTGGGCAGAAAGAAGGGAGACTCCATTGTTTGACTCCTCTTCCCTCCCATCCTGCTCCTGTTTGTACAGTCCCCATAATGACACATGTATCTTGGCCTGCTGGACTTTAGACTCGGGTGTATGTGTGTTTTGGGCACTGAGTTCAGAGCCCAAAATTAGAAAGAGAATGAAAAGAAAACACTTTTCCAAAACCGCTCAGCTGAAACGAAAGCATTTATGCTACCCTGCCTGACACTCTGGCTGGCAGGAGCACCCACTGGGTCCCAGCCCCACTGCCCAGGCATACAGCCAGTCTCTCCTCACCAAGGAGAGCAACAAATTATTGCGTGTATGGCAGAGCAGGGACCCAGTCCCACCACGCACACTGGAAGAAGCAGACCCCAGCCCTCCTACTGGCCATGCAGAGCTGCTGGGAAACGTGGAAATATAAAAGCAAGCTAGAGGCAGGCAGAATAACCTGTTCCCAAAACCACTGTGAGATGCTCAGCCTCAGGAATGTGCAAGCTTTAACAGTCTCAGAGCTGTAAAGTGCTGGAGGAGAAAGGCTTACTTGGGCTGTGGGTTTGCCAGCTCCACAGTGCTGCCCCAGCAAAGCTCTGCCATACATTGAGAGCTGGCCACAGGGAACCTCACAGTGGGTGAGGAGGGTCTTTGGGAGGCTGGGAGACCTGGGAGAAGCTTCTAACTAGCTGCCAGGCATTAAGAGTAGCAGAAGTCATTGCTCAGAACTTCATTTGCACCTTGAAAGTGTTCTGGTGTCCAAGCTGATCATCAGCCAGAGAAAAGCTGTGCCAAAAGCTGAACCAGAAAGGGGGACTTTGGAAAGAAGGAAAAATCAAAACCAAGTTTGTCCCTTCTGCCCATGTCTCTTGGAGGTCAAGGTGAGAAGCTGCTAAAGGGCTCAAGTAGAAGTGTAGTTCTTGCAGAGAAGTTCAACTGGACCCAGGAGTGTGATGAGGCAGGGACCATCCTCCTGTCTTATCTCCTCAACCTCCAAACTCTGAGCAGAGGGCTGAGACAGAGGACACATGCAGGTGGAGAAGGCTGTGAGAATTACTTGGATTTTGCTGACCTGGGCTCTCACACCTCTGGTTTTCCTCATCTAGAAACTTGAGAAGAGAAAACACATTGCCCCACAGTTGTATTGCCTGAGTAGCAATGGAACAGTCAGCGTGGAGTTTTGTGGAAGGTGAGGGAGGAATAGGTACAACTTAATCTGATGTTTGTTTGATATATTCCTTTGATATAGGCAGTGATTATAAATCCTGCAAGTTAGTGTAATGGCCTAATTAGCCTTTCCACATGAGTCATTGAAAATGACACTGCAGGGGTGATGTCAGCTTTACTTTAAATTTAAGTGTATACTGAATATCTATGGCATGAACAGAAGCATCAGGACACCAAAAAGGCAATGTCAAGCCCACACAGGTTAGGGAGTTAGAGCTTTGAAATGCGTGTTGCGTATGTCTCATTTCAAGTTGCCAAGTACAAGACATGGAAGATAGGATGTGCAAAGGTTGTCAGACTTTAGGACTGGACCTGGGGGCAGCCAGAGCCATGCTGAACATGCATAAAGAGCTACAAAAAAGGCTAATCAGGAAAACTGAAATTCATATGGTTCTTGCTGGGTAACACAAGGAGTGGTTACAGATTGCTGATAATCTCATGATGCCTTATTTCCTTCACTCGGAGATTAGGATGATGGCATGATCTTATCTCACAGGTAAGCCACAAAGATACATCCATTAAAGTCTGTGTAATAATTGTAAAGGATGAGACCCTCACAGAAACACACAGAAAACTAAAGCCTAAGTTAAGACAATATTTTCTAAGTGGGAGACATCCATCTTGTGACAATGTTTAGTTACAGTGACTTTTATCTCTGCAGTGCCAGTCAAGCCACTAAATCATTGCGTTTGATGGATGCTGGGGCAGCACGGCCGCAATTGCTCATTGTCAGGCTGATACAAAGGTCACAGCTTTGCTAAGCTTTGGATCAAAATCCAAAACAGTCCCTGTCACATCCCTCAGCTTTGAAAGAACAGTAAATTTACTAATTTAGCTTTAGTGTTGGGTAGTAGCTGGTGCCACCTTTATCTGTTTCTCCTGAGAAAATAAACCCAGCATCACCATCCCCAAAGGTGATGCTGCAGCATGCTGTTAACCTTCACAGCGTAAGACAGGGGCTTTGGTGGGGAGGTGAAGGAGGGCAGGAGTTTGTGGGATGACTCAAATGCTCTGCAACACCTCCCTTGCTGAATGGCTTCATGGAAGTGCCTGTGTCCCCCTGAGCTTTGTGAGGAATGATGGTGCTTGTTAGTCAGAACCTGGATGGCCACTGGAGCCTGCCACAGCTGTGGCTCCGTGGCAAGGACACTGTTATTGAAATGATTGAATATAAAGGGATCCTTCTTTTGGGTTGATCACTGTAGAGGGGATCACCCATTATTGTGGCTCACCCTTAATCCTTTAAAAACTAGTATACAGTCTCCAGCATTATAATTATCCCAGCTGGTTTCAAGAAAGATGCAAGAAGTAGGCACAGATAAACCATCTCCGATTCTAGCTTTTAATACCAAAATACTTTTTTCTGTTTTATTTAATTTCCCAGCTTTGGTTAACAGATGCCACTATGAGGTTGTTGACACCACTATTGCTTAAACACACACACAGCCCCCATTTCCTTTTAAATCTGGATATATTCTTGGAGGAGCCCAAAGGGATCACTGAACCACGTAAAACACCCAGATTGGAGATGGACAGAGGGGGTGAGATTAATGCCAGAGGAGGGGTAGATAGGATGGGAGTGATGAGAGACTGAGGCATATGAGAAGGTACAAGTGTTGCAGAAATGGAGGAAGCACTGTGGACTTTATTCTGTGTCTGCAGGGAACATCAGCATTGAAATCTCTGCTTGGATCTGGATTTGTTGACACAAAATCCACTGTCCAAATGTGGGGGGTTGGAAACAGTTTACCTGTTACATTCCCAGTGCTATCTCAGGAACACAACTCCACAGGCTGGAGCAGTTGTAGTATATCTGTCTGTCTCTTATCTAGTGTGTAACCTCCTGGACTGAAGACATAATGTACTGTCTATCCTTTCTGTGATAAAAATAAAGCATATAAAACACACACATATACACACACACACACAGAGTCCCAGGCCAAAAATTCCCTTAGGGGAACATGCTGTGACTAGATAAGAAGGTACTAGCTGGC
Source organism: Parus major (assembly GCF_001522545.3). Classification (NCBI taxonomy): domain Eukaryota; kingdom Metazoa; phylum Chordata; class Aves; order Passeriformes; family Paridae; genus Parus; species Parus major. The sequence goes on from NC_031774.1 coordinate 15,231,971, forward strand.
ACGTAGTTACCTTTTGGCTTCCTAACTGGGACACTCAGGGAAGGGTGGAGCTGGTTCTGGTGTGGGGCCACAGGAGAAGGGGGAGAGAGATGTCATGGGATGGATAGCAAGATAAAGAAAGAGACATGGAAAGAACCAGCTCAAGGAATAAGAAATCAAAATCAGACTGGATTTACTGCAGGTTTTCATAACCCCACCAGCCAGCTGTAAAGTCTGAGAATTTTTGGGCCATGGGCAACAAGCCCATGTCCTGAGGGACTGAATAGGATGTCTTTGGGGCTCAGAGCATCAACTTCTATATGAGATAAAAACTGGAAAACCTCCTGGAAACTGGAAATACTCCTGGAAAACTCCTGGAGAGCTGGCATGTGTATCGCGCATGACACTGTGTGTTGCTGGTGTTTTACACACCACACCCCCTGAAGGTCAGTTTTCCTGCTGGGAGCAGAGATCTGGTCTCTTCTGGGGGCTGATTTTGTCCATCTCTCAGCTGCTGATGCTTCCCTTCAGTGGTCCTGGTAAATCTGTGGGCAAGATCTTCTTCTGAATGACAGGTGTGACTGGCATCACCCCCTGGGCACATGGGGAGGCTCTGATGCCAGGTCTTGAGAGCTGTGTCCAACACAACAGAGGCTGGTGGAATTTGGGAAACACTGAAGGAAAGAGAGCTTTGAAGGAAAGGTGGAAGTGAAAGAGAAGGGAAACCAGAGGCTCAGCATGTTTATGAAGCAAACCTTGCTGGAGATCCTGAGCCCAACTCAGCATCCAAGGTCACCAAACTCAAATCCACTGCTCAGTTTTTCACTCACTCTGGGTTCTCTTTGTAGATCCAAAGCAATATATTGGATGAAGGTGAATTGAAGTCATAATCAATCCTTATCACCAGTGTTTACACAGTGCTTAAAAACTGCCAGAACCACACCAGTGCTTCCCTTCCTATCAACTTCTGCTGGCTCCATGGCTTGGCAACCAGCAAGGCAGCTCCCACATTGTACTTTTGTATCATTCTGCATCCAGGAACTCCCTCCCCCTCCCCCTCCCCTTTCAAATATCTCTCTTCCTCAACATCTCTTGCCCCCAAGTACCTTCAGGGAAAGCAATTTTTAGAAATACATCTGCTGGATGAGATTTTTGGTTTATCTTTCTTTTGGACAGCCTAGGTTGTAACCTGCTTCTGCCTTGACGCTCCCTGCACGGGAAGGGCAGTTGTGCTGGTGCCCTGCCAAGGACGCATTTTACAGGTGTCTGCTGGCTGGAGGATGCCAGAAGCCCAAAAGATCACCAGTCGTGGGCAGGGCTCTTTGGAAACATTTTCACAACTAATTGGCTTAGATAGTGGAGTAAAACATGCATTTCCCAAAAGAGGGCATCTCATTTTCGCTTTGAGGGATGGGCTCAAGTGTTGAGTCAGAATGAAAAGATAATATTTGTGGAAAGCCCACATACTTCAGAAGAACTTAAACCTTCTTTTTCCTCTGGTCTCTTTGTAGTATTTTTAAGAAAAAGTTAACTCAAATTTTAAGAACTGTGCTAGGATGGAATAGGAAAACATTTGGTTCTGAAAATGTCAATATTACATATTTGGACATTTTCTGTGTTTGTTTTTTTAAAACAAACAAAACAAAACATTGAAATTTATACTGGCTTTGCTAAAAATGTCAGTTCCATCAAAATGACATTTTGCAAAGAGAAACTGGTTTGTGCTTCCCCCCTTTTTTTGCTGACAGCTTGCACTTTCTTCAGAAATAGTGTCTGTCTGGGTTTTACTGGGAACAAGCACTTTCTGTGATCCAGGGGCGTTTGCACGTGCAAACATGCCCTTGGTTGTTGGTGCCTGCATGGCAATGCACACACCAGGAAAACCTTCCTGCTCATGGAGCCTTCGCCTGCAACTTGCTTGGACTGAGTGAAGAATTGAGCTGCAGCCAGCTCATGAAATAAATTCAAGCATCCTCTGCCTCAGCCATGTGGACCAGCCTTCTCTGGGGGGAGACACAGCCCCTTATTCCTGTGCTGCCAGATCCAGCACTGGTGTCAGCCAGGCCCTGCTGCCACCCTGCAGGAAAGCCACCTGGCCTGCAGCCTTGGGCAGGGCCAAATCTGCACTGGCCCTGGGCGCTCCAGCAGGAGGCTGTGAGAAAGGACAGCTCGGGAGCCACCATAAACACAGGTTGCACTGTGAACACCAGTCAGTCTGCAGACCGTTTGAGTCAGTGAGGCGTACTTCCCATGGGAACTCTTAGTCCTGGCTAACTTCAGGCAGGACCAATTAGAGCAGGGAGTAAATACACTTAGCATGCTCAGGAAAATACATCTAAAGCTGTTTATACACATTCCTTTGGACCAGTCAGCAACAAAAATGTCCTTACAGCTGTTTCCTCCTTCCTTTCTTCCCTCTCTCTGTGCCGCTTCAAAAATAAAGCTCGCTGGCCTCACCTAACCCTTGCTGGGTTTACTCCTATTCACTCCCAAGTCTGTCAGGTCTTGTGTGCCACCAGCCCCTTAACTGGTGAGCTTCCAGCAGACTTCTGACTGTGGCATTTCTCTGTCTCCTCTCGAGGAGCCAAGAGGAAAATGCACTGTAATAGAAGCCAAGAGGATTGCATGTTTCCTTATAATCGAGGAGCTGATACTTAGCACCAAATCACCTTCATCACCTCGGGCCACCTTCGTCATCAGGCTGGAGCTTTGCGCACACGATGCACTCGATCGGTCCTAATGGCACAATGAGAGCCGCTGCCAAAGCCATAATCACTATCTAACAAGGATGATCTCCCACAAGGTGATGGGGCCATGGCCACAGGGACCCCTTGCAGGGAACAGGGAACTTGGGTCTCGTGTCCGAGACCACTGCCCTACCCACAGGGCCGTTCTTTTTCCTCATTGCTATGGTGCTTGACTCAATGTGCGTGTTTCATGACCGGTCACATAAACTACGTGGGGCTTTTCCTGCTTTCAGGTGAGGGACTGAGGCTTTTGTAAGAGAGCTCCAACTGAATGATTCAGTTGTGCAGCATAAATAGGGTTTGATCCTAAAGAAAATTCTTCCCATTAAGTTTCACTGTGAGCCAGTATTTTGTTTCACAAAAGAAGTGGGGTACTGTAATTTGCACTCATTCAAGATCAGAAGAGTTCTCTTCAAAGGTAGGATAAAACCTGAACATTACTAAATTCTCCATTCTAAAAAAAAAAAAAAACAACAAACCCACACCTTTTTTTTTTTTTTAAAAATATGGACAAGACTAGTTTGACTTACTTTATACTTCATGTAACCTATTACACCACATTTTAAAAAGCTGTTTCAAGATTTTAAAAATAGCAGTTTTCATACTAAAAATATTTCAAGATATTTGGAGTTTTGACAGAGCTGCACTCTCCAAAGGAAAACCCGCTCTTCCTGTGTTTGCCCTACCAGCTGTTTGGTGATTTTTTATGCGGTACAACCGAGGTGTTGGAGTGACAGCACCTCCAGAGCTGGGCAGGCAAGAGAGGGAGACCCATCTCCCCAGCCAACAAGGATGGGCAAGGCTCTTCAGTTTCCAAAGCTTTCTCCTACCAATCCAGTTGTGGTTAAATGGCCAGCTGGTATGTGCCAGACAAAGTGGAGGCCAGCTCAGAGGAATCCACTAGGCATTGAAGTCACAAGTCCAAGTTTCTGGAAGGAACTCTCTGCCAAGCTCAAGGAGGCTGAGCTTGAGAGCATCTGGCTGAAACACACGCATGTGCACGCACACACACACACATGTACACACAGCAATTCTCAGAGCTCAGCTAATAACAGCATTTGCTTGGAGTACTTTAAAGCTTAATTGTGGTGATCACAGTGGCTCTGTGAGGATATCTCACTAATGGAGCAATTCCAGGCTTTATTTGGTCAACCCTCTCCACCTTCCCTTATTCTTGTACAGCAGAGCAGAGCCTAATGAGCTGGATGTGATGCAATGCCTCACTTTCTGGTCCATAAAGTAGGAAGCCCATAGCCTGGATAGGAACAAGGACATGATCTTGTGTGTTCAGGTCTGGAAGGTTAAGAGTAGGTAAATATCTGATGGGAGAGGAAGGCAGGGCCAGATGTGTTCAGATGAGCAAGAGAGGGTCACGTAGTCATCAAAATGCAAGATACCTGTGTGAACTGCTTGGTTTTGTCTGAGATTTCTATACATCTTAAGACTAAGTGAAGTGAAACCCTCTGTCTTGGGTCTGAAGTGTCTAGGACAGTTCCCCCTCCATTCAGATGTGGTCCCCCAAACAGGAAGGAATGATGATTCTGGTTATAGCTTATATGACTATACCTAGTCCACACAGGAAGAAAGAAACAATGATCAAGATCTTTGACACACAAAGAAGAATTTAAGCCCCACAATTACAATTACTGTCTTCCAAACAAAACACTCTCCTTCTGAAACAATGCTTGAAAGGCATCTAGATGATCATACAGCCAGCATACTCCATCAAGAAAAAAGACCATTTTTGTGTGTGTCAAGTCAACCATCAATGCAGGACGATAATGGGGGTGGTAAGAGGTAGCCAACACTGCCTAGAAGAACAGGTGGCAACTTGTGCCAGAGCAAGCCTCAGCACCATCCCACAGGAGCACCTCTGTGATAGGAAAACCATTCAATCACTAGCGAACCTAAGCAAAGAGCAGTCTTGCTGAAAGCTGAGATTCAGTGAAATCCATGTGTTAACCAGTGATTAGTGCCTTTCCTTGAAAATTTTCAATTATTTTTCTTTTATTGGAAATCTGAAAAGTCTTAAAGTGAAAGATCTTCAGCAGCTGAAAACCTATCTTTCAATTTCCAACAGAACCTGTAAATTTCCATGGAATAAGCTAATGAAAACAAACATTTTGTCACTCACACCAACATTTTCCAGGAAGGAGGGAGAGGATAAGGGGGAACATTATTTTTGACAAGGTCTGCTGATTGGCAGAGCTCTTCAATAAATAGATCAGGCCAGAGCACACGACTTCAGTCCACATGGCAGAACGGTTGGTCCTTGAAAGGCTGATAGAGATCTTGTTGGCTGAGTTTCCCCTGTGGTTGACAGAGCATTAGCTAAAGACAGGATACAGGCAACCAGTCCTGCTGAGAATGACTGGATGCCAAACCAGTGGCTGGCAAGATCTCTAAAGGCTTAATGATAGAACGCAAATGCTCACATAGAGACCTGACCAGCAGAGAATTTGCTAGCTGGGGAACTGCAGGCTACCACATACCATAACAGGAGCTTGCTCTCAAGGAGTGAGAAAAAAAAAAATAACAAAAAAGAGAGAATGTCAGCTCTGCAAGTATTTCCAAGGTGGTTATAACCTTTCTCCAAAGAGGCAAATCCAACATTAAACACCAGGAGAATAAATCAGCTGCAGGGACTGGCAAAAGGCTGAGAATCTAAATTACAGCAAGGTCAATAGGAAGCAGGGGGCTGCTCAGAGGGAGCCAGAGTGAGAAATTCAGCACATCTGGTAGGTACAAAGCAATGCCCTTCGGGCAAACTCAGCCCCCAGCCCACCCCTATGCAGGGCCTAGAACTCAGCAGAAGGAACACCACGGGCAGAGACGGCCACAGGGAGGTCCTGTCTGAGGGAAATCCGTCTGCAAGAGGGTGGAGGGGGAAAAAGAAAAAAAAGGCAGGTGAATAAATGAGAAGCAGCAGTGTTAAGGCTGTGCAGCTCGTGTGGCCGTCTGAACAGATGTGAGCCGCTGCCTCTGCTGGCTCAGGGGATGCTCTCCTGCTCTGGAGACAGAGCTGGCTGCAGTGTTTTCTTTGGTGTGGCTGCCTGCATGCCAGCAGCAGGGCTGCATGGATGCCAACAGCAGGGCTGCATGCATGCCAACTGCAGGGCTGCATGGATGCCAACAGCAGGGCTGCATGCATGCCAACTGCAGGGCTGCATGCATGCCAACTGCAGGGCTGCATGGATGCTGGCAGGAGGACTGCATGGATGCTGGCAGCAGGGCTGCATGGATGCTGGCAGGAAGACTGCATGGATGCTGGCGGCAGGGCTGCATGGATGCTGGCAGGAAGACTGCATGGATGCCAGCAGCAGGGCTGCATGGATGCCAGCAGCAGGGCTGCTCGGCCCCTGGCACAGCCAGTCCCACCACAGATCTCACAGGAGAGCTGCAGGGCAGCCCCGTGCATCCCCACTCTAAGGTGCAATGCTTTTGCAGCCCTCTGCTTCACAGAGCTCATGGGACATAAAAATCAATTTAGGGAAGCCTTAAAGCTCCCCTAAATGTCCATGGGGAGCGGGCAGCCCCCATCATTGGCACAGCCCAGGAGGGAGTCCAAGCAGATCTCTGGAGAAGAAAATAAAAGAGTACCATGCAGCTGATTTTTCGTATGATTTGGAGAGACTTATCAATAAAGCACCCTTTGAATGTGTAATGGGTGGGTTGCAGCCCAAACCCATATTTACAAGAAAACATCAATAAAAGCTGTATAAGCCTTGAATGTACTTGTAGAGGCATGGCATGGAAAGCAAGCTGAAAACCAGGGCAAGGAGCAGGAAAAATAAGAATGGAAGACGTTTTGTTGGAGACAAAAGTAGGTCAGAGACTGATGGTGTTTTGGAGGATGTATCACAGGCACACAGAATATTCTGAGTGGGAAAGGGATCCACATGGATCATTGAGTCCAGCTCCTGAATGGAGAAACAATTAGCTGGCATTGCAATCCTCAGCTAATTTGGGCTGTGGGAGCAGCAGAGGTTTGGTGGCCAGGCTGCCCTGGAAGCATCACCACTGTCTGCACATCAATGGGGCAAGCTCTGCTCTGCTGGGTTCAGCCAGGCACCCCCATGGGAATGCTTCCCAGTATGGCAGCACTTTGATTTGCTCTCAGTTCACATGGTACCAGATCAATCTTCTGACCTCTGTCTGGCTTTAGATTTGAGTTTGCCATAATATAAAATAGATAAATTCAAATTTTGATCTCTAATACCCCCAAGATTGTTAAGTGTTGTCAACACTTTTGAGTATTCCATTAACATTTGAATACTTTACAGTGTAATTCCCTTTTAACAGCTCATCGTTTCTTGCTTGCATTATTTTTTGCTGCTATTTATCATCATATCTAACAAGACTGCCCTTTGTAACTAATGCAAAATAACATGGGGAGATAAATAGCCTTTGAGGGTGACATGGATGACACCAGAAAGAAAAGAAAGGACAATAATATATATTCAAGCTGAATTAAATCTGGAGTTCTAGAGCTTATATCTGATAGCAAGGAAAATTCAGGAAACCTTGCAGATGGTAGCTCCTATGTGACCCACAGGGTTAATTCTTTTCCAGGGTCCCAAGGAAGAAAACAGATGCTGTGTCCCTCCCACTGCTCCCAATTGCAGGTGTTGGTACAGTGACAAGCTGCTGTCTCCCACAGTGGTGTCAACCAGAACAGAACACCGTGGGAAGAACACTGGGGACGGGTCCTTTCTCCCCAGCTCTTCAGCCTGGCTTTAAACTAGTTCAAGGTATTGGAACACCAGCATGTGAATATGTATATTTAAATATATATAAACATATAGGGCTATCTGTGTATTATTTAAATGTGAACAGACAAGTAAATTTACCTTTTTGATCAGCTGCCAACCTCTGCTTAGATCAACCCACAGTGACCTACTGAAACAGTGGCTCAGGCGACTGCTTTGCACAGGGGCTTGGAGGAAGGGAAGAGCTGTGGCCACGACCCTGGAGAAATTGCTCCCAGAGCAAGGAGGTGAGAGTGTCACAAAGAGGTGCTCAGTGTCACCAGGACAAAGCCAGTCAGGTCAGAGTAGAGCTTGAAAGGCTTATAAAGAAGCATAATTAGTGGATTTAAAACTGACTGTCGATGTAGTGACTAAAGCTACAATCCTCAAAGGTATTTAGGTATTTGATTCCCTGGTCAAACCAAAACTTTGAGGATCTGGGCTCCAGTGCAAGGACTTTCTACCTAGATGAGCATCAGTAATGATCTGGGCAAAAGCACTGGCCACATGGCACTCAGGCCAACTCTCCTGATAGATGTGGTTCTAATATCTTAGATCTTCAACAGGTGTGTCCCAGTTCCTCAGAGCCTCTCTGAGCTGTGTGGATTTCACACACAGTCTTGATGTATGGTAGTGTGTGCCTCTGACAGTGCTGTCATCCCCTTGAGCTCCTGTTGCTGTGACAAGGCTGAGGTTCTGCAGTACCAGCAAGGGAGCAGGGAGCCTTTCTGGGAAGATGGAAAAATATGGGCAAAAAAGGAGAGTAAGGGAAAAATAGCACAGTTAAGGGACTCAGTCAAAAAGCTGCCATAAGGTAGGATGGTAGGTGCATCTTGGAGATGGGAAGAATCACTAAACTACACACACAATGGAAACATTCTAATTAGAGGTAGCTATCACCTCGTCTAGTCAAATATACTATTTGGCTAAAGTTGACATATCCCTGTGGACCATTTCAGCTTCGATCAGTTTTAAAAGGAATATTTTCTTGGTGAAAAGAAGAGAAAGAGACTGAATGATGCTGTTTAGCTAGTGTTTAGGACATTGGCCACACTTCAAATCCCTATTCTGCCTGATTCAGAATGATCTCAAAAACCTCTGCAAGCAGGAAAAAAAAAATGAGGCTGGGAGGTGATGGTTTAAAAACACTGCATTGGAATGTTTAAAATATGTCAAAACATTTTTTTTTCCTTCTTTTTTTTTTTTTTTTTCTGAATGGGAAATTCATCAAATCTGACACTTCCCATGAAGAGTTCTGGCTCCAATGAATCGGTATATTTGGACACCCCCTTATTCTCCTCCTTCCTTCACCACTATTTCGGCCAAATATTCTTGGCTGGTTCTAATTATACAGCCATATATTTTTATACGCACACACAAGCAGTGTGTACACGTGAAGGCTCAGTAATCGCAGATCAGATGGGGAGGAAAGTGTTGATAAGACCTTAGCTGCTCCACAACATAAAAAATTGTCTGAGAACCCTTTTCCCCCCACCTCTTCACCTCACCCTCCCAGGAAAAGCCCAGCAGAAGAGGCGGTGGGCTCTGCAGATGGCAGCCACATGCACAGGCTGGCTGAGTCCCCGTCTTGACATTTCTGCACTTCTCTAGTGCCCTCCTCAGGTTTTGCAGAAGTTCACCTTCCTCTGGATGCGAGGTTCACCTTCCTCTAGATGTGAGGCTGCATCTGGCCCTGCTGTTCCACTGCCAGGCACCCAGCACCCTTGAGGGAAGGTGAGAATTGGCGCTTTCCGCACCCAGTTGGAGGCCAGGGAAATGGACAAGTCCAGGAAACGCAATGTCCTCAATGATGAAACTCAACATCAAAAGTTTTCACACTTCAGGGTGTGCTTACAGCCCTGGAGAAAAGGGTCCCTGTCTTGAGTCCTGGCATTCCCAGTGAGAGCCAAGGGCACTGAACATCCAACAGGCATCCAGCACCTCTCAGGATCATAGCTCAGGGCTGCTCAACACAGCTGGTAGAAGGCTTTACCTGAGCCCAAAGCTGCTAACAAAGTTTCAGTGGGGGTTCCTACACCACATGAGATTGACCCTATAAAGGAAGGGGAGTAGGGGAAAGGGTTTTCTCTGAAAATGATGAAATAGTTAAAGTTGAAAGCAAACAGGCCACCCAGCTCTCCCTTTAACCCTCCTACAGCAGAAGAGACCCGAGGGCCAGCCAAATCTACCAGTTCTAGGAAATTATTAAAAAAAATACATACACACATTGGGGGGGGTGGGAAGACCAATCTATTTTCACAAGAATCTGTCCTTGATTAGAGCAGAAACATGGAAGTGGGGGAAAGAACCGATTATTCAGCAGAGAGTTCAGAAGAACAAATAAAAAAGGGAAAAAAAAAAAAAAAAGGCATATTTGTTCAGGGTGTGATAGAGGGACTTCCAAAGCTCATGGAGACAATTGGAAATTAGGTCTATTGAAGCAGAGGCATTCGCCACTCAGGGTGAGGAATCAAAGGGCAAGTCCCGGGGAGGCGGGCAGGGTGGGGTGGCCACCCCTGGGTGGGCAGTGACGGGCAGGCTCGAGCGTGTGACCTCTCATAAAATCCTTCCAGGGGGCTTTCACATATTGTGTGGAGCATAAGCTGATTTCCACACACAGAGATTCCTAATGAAGATGTCCTTCAGGGGGTGAGGGGAGGAGATGGGGTAATGAAACCAGCCTGTCTGCCAAGCACATGCTTACCCCCACTGAAGGTGGCACGGACGTATAATGGAATATGTAAAGGGATGGGAAAAAATGCTGCTGGCCTCAATGCCATGCAATAAAAACAAGAACTTCATGTGAATTAAATCCCAGCTACCTGAACAATAGAGGCTTGAGGGAAGATCAAGAAACCCCTGTTTTCTTATTGCAGACCAGACCAGGGCAGCTTCAGAGAGTTCCTCTGGTTCAGAAGCAGTTATCATCTGCCTCAGACTGATCTGGCTAGAGTTTGAACCAGCCTGAACAGAGATTTATTAACCCTCGCAGTTGGAGATCAATAAATAGCTTCCTCCCGAGCAGGCAAACTGCCTGGAATACAAAAACATGCAACGGGCTTGCCACCAATCTGCTCTCCCCACATCCAATAAAAAGATGCTCTAATTCTGCAAAAGACAGCAATTTCTTATTTCTAATGTGTCTTGAAGCCAACTCTAATAGTCACATCTAATTGCAGGACGCTGGATCCCTGCCATGTAGAGTATGGTTGCTAGCAACATGATTTGTAGACTTCTCTGGGGTCATTTGGAAACTATTTGTGCTTACACCCTCCTCATCTCCTCTGCTGAGTGTGTGCTGGTCTCTCAGTCTTATCATGCTGCAAAGGGCAAGGTGCACCAGTGAGATTTATGTGCAGGAGAAGAAAGAGTAGATGATGTTCTTCAGGGTCAAAGCCACCCAGTGCTTCATCTCTCCAATTAACTACTCTGCTAGGGAGAGAGATAAGGTTAGAAGTGGTGTGGAATAAAAGATTTAAATTGCAGTTTGACTTTTCCTTTTTTTAATTGAAACTTCATTGGAAGAAAGGGTGAAGGCTTACTATACAAAATATTTTTCAGGCAAAAGTCAAAAACACAGGACTGGCATGATTGTTCAAGAAATCAAACCATAACACATAAATGAAATGTGGGGAAATGAAAGATACTTTAAGAAACAAGGTGCCACAGAATCTTTTTCATCAGCTCCAGTGAGCAGTTTTACTGAACTTTGAAAAAGTCACAATTATTAGATTTTTATCTGTATTCACACTGTATTTCAAGATACCCCAGCCATGCCTTTAAACAAAGGAATGAGGCTCTTTGCTCAAGGAGTCCCTGAGCTACAAACTTCTAGAAACTGGAGTCTCTACTGGAGATAATCTTCTGCTTCAAAGCTCCCCCATGCATTTTCTGCCAGTGATGGGTGATTGTTTGCTGTGTACCTTCACACTGAGTCATCCCTAACTTATTTCCCAATCCTTTCCTACATGTCATTATTCTTATTCATTGACTCCTGTCTCATATAATTCTGTTTACAAATCCTTCTGGCTGTCTCCAAGCATCTTAACACATCTCCATCTCCAAAACATGATATACTCTATTTTAGAAAATTTAAGAGCTCACGCAGGTGGAAACTGTCAGGAATAGCTCCCTGTTACTCACTCTTCAGAGGCTACACAGGGGTGTGACAACATAAGAAAACCCTTCCTGGTAAAATCAGATCACAGCTTTTGACAGTCAGTGTTTTCAGACATATCCAAGCTGTAGCGAGAGCTTGGCAGCGAAGACTTTCCCTTTCTTATAAAAGTTTTCGAAACTTCAGTTGATGTTCCTCTCCACATCAGAAAGAAAACTGGAAGGAAATCACAGAATTGTTCAGAGACCATGAGCAAAAAAAACCAAAAAACCAAAAAACCAACCAAAAACAAACAAACAAAAAAACCCCACCAAAGTAAGGCAAAGCAGAAATTGGTACAGATAAAAATAAATTTGACATATTTGATTTGGACTTTTCCTTCTATTTAATGTCTTTCTTCTACTATAAACTAAATTTAAAAATGAAATGTTATTTCAGTATAGAAAACCTCCAAACCTCTAATCATAAAAACAAAAACAAAAACAAAAACAAAAACAAAAACAAAAACAAAAACAAAAAAAAAAAAAGAAAAAAGAAAAAAGATTGGTTTAGAAGACTTGTAACAATTTCATAAGCTGGAAAATTTGTTAAAACCATCCCATTTACCACAAGCAATTACAGTTTGAATATATTTGTCTTTTGTGGCAGAAAAAAAAAAAAGTGAAATGTAATTTCCAACCCTTTCTAGCAGTGACTTCATTTTTTGTAACACTTTTCAAGGTGAGAGATGCACCAAAATAAAATTCTGACTTTGCCCAACCCCTGAAACTGCTTGGAGCCAAGGATGTTGTCAAAGAAACTGGTGGATCCAAGAGTGTTGATGGGGGAAAGAGAGAGGGTCTGAACTGAACAAAAATACTTGTGCCAGCAAGAGAGGTTTTCCCCTTCTTTCCTGGCTGGTCATGCTGCAGAACACACCCATCAAGGGGCTGAGGCACAGAGCCAGGAGCCAAAAGTGGCCAGGTCACCTTGAACAAGCGTCAGATTCAGCAGGGTCTCAAAGGACTGCAAGGGAGCCAGAAGAGGTGCTACTTGGCCTGACGCTGGCCATGGAGGATAAATAATGCTGCTTTCCAGCAACCCCCAGCCGTTTTTCCAGTAGTATTTTCATCCATGTTCAGTTCTCAACTGTACATCTGACTCTTCGTAAATTCCAAAAATTAATCCATTCAGGGCATAAGAGTTGAGGAAAAGGGTCAGCAGATAGCAGGCAAGCCAGCTGCTGTGTTTATGCAGGGGTGAGGTTGCCAAATAGCTGCTGAGGGATGGGACAGTGGTGTGGCAGTCATTTTTCCTTCAGCAGAGCTGGCACGTGGAGACAGAACATATCCAGACTTGCACTTGAGAGCTTCCAGGATTCATTGGCCCTGACATCTTCTGCCAGAAATAGAGAGACATTCTGGAAACCACATCCCTGTCAAAAGGCCATTACTGTACCACCTTGGCTCTGCAGTGTGGCTCTGCTCCTTTCTACTGCCCTCTCCCATGCCAGACACCTACCCCATCTCCTGGCAGCTGCTCAGGAGGTATCAGTGTGCCTCCTCACCCACAACCAAAAGTGACTGGGATCAAAGCAAAAATTTGGGTAAGAATTTTCCAGGCTGGTTTGAAAGTTCAGGTTCTGTAGTAGTAGCAGCTCCTTGGGCCATTAAAATAATCAGGATTCCAAAATATGACAGTTTTTTTTTTTTTGCACAACTCCTATTTACACTATTGTGAAAAGCAGTTCTTTGTTGAACACACAAAATATACCTGGTAAAAACTTTTGTGGGGAGTGGTAGAGAACTCAGTCAACTTCCAACCCCATTGGAGGCAGGACTACATGGAAAAGAAAATGTCCCAGAGACACTGACACCAAATTTTCTGGGGTCGTTTTGCATGCTACCTGTTCAGTGGAGACCACAATGAAAAACAGGGAAGTGCCCAATTCTCATAAGAACATGAATGCCACATTACATAAGACCAAATGTCCAAGCAGTGCAGTATTTTGGATGTGACAGTAACTGGTAACAGGTAATCAGGGGCTAATGTAAAGAACAGGGCATGGACAGATATTTAGCCTCTAGGAAACAGCAGTGTAGAGACCAAACAGAATGGATGTCCATGTCCCTTAGAGATACCAGGGCACATGAGAACCTCTTTCTATACTGAAAAAAAAAAGAAAAAAAAAAGGAGAAGTCACTGGGGGAATGTGCCCAGTGGAAGTGAAGAAAATATTATAAATGGCTTGGAGTCTGCCTTCCACTAACCACGGGGCAAGACATTTCATCTAGCCTGTGCTTCAGTTCCCACCATGACATAGAGATGTTGCATCACTGCAGGATGGAGAAAATGAAACCATGTCATGACTGACATATCCCGAGGTGTGAGGGATGAGGACCAGATGGGACCACTCCAGATGGGTAGGCTGTATGGGCGTCCCCTCTCAGCCACTTTCCCTTTGGCATCTGGATTTTAGTCCCAGTGTCGTGGAAGCATTGCAAAGACATTGTTCATTACACAAATAGCTCCTGAGTGCTATTCATTGTACATTATTTCCTTTCCCTTACTCACTATTTCTTCTTCTTAAGAAAGATAAAAACAGCTGCCCTTGTCTAGGCAAGAGAATACCAGACTTTCAGCATCCAGTCAAAAGAGTGAATCATGTTTGGACTCAAGTTGCTATTAATCTGGGGCTGAAACTTGTCTGGAGGAATGATTCAACTGAGTGTTGCACAGGGGTAAATTCAGGAAGTTCCTCAAAGCACCTGAGCACGTAGAGGGAAAAGACATCTAATAAATGGCCCCTCATAAACATTTCACAGGGCTGTAAGATTAGACGTGATTAAATGGCACAAGAGCCTGAGCTCTCCCTACCCAGCTTTTACTTACTGGGTAGCAAGAGTTAGGTGTGCTGCAGACGAGAAAAGAGGACTTTTCTTCCTCCCAGCTCAATAAAAACAGGGTTTATACACAGAACACACCAGCCTTGAGCATCTTATACTTAAATGTAACACCCAGTGCATATGGGGTGAGCCCCAGGCTCTGCCCAAGTCGCTTATAAACTGAATAAGTTAGACAGGCAAAGACAGAAGTGTTGGTAAGTGAGGAGCTGAAGCACACAGAGGCTTCAGTGCTTTCAGTAAGGTCCAAGGGAGATTTGGGGGTCCCACACCCAGTCCCTCACTGCCATGATGGGAGCACTGGCCACCCTACCAGCACCAGGTCCCCTGTAGCCATATATCTACAGCACCTCTTTAGGTGCTGCTGGATCTACAGACCCCTGCTAGCCCTTTCCCTCTGTGGGAAAGCATCCTGACTAAATAAATGTATTTATTTGCTCTTGAAGTTGGAAGCTGAGCTCTTAGCACCTTGCTGATAGATGGGGAGGGATTGTAAGGCCTCAAGAGCCAAACTGTTTTCTAAATTGTTACCTATTTGCGTCACTGCTAGACTCCTTTTTCCCCAAAAGGAAAAGGGGCACTAGATTAAATTCATCCAGGTATTAGAGGAATCCCAGCTCTGCTATAGATAATACCAAGCATCACTTTCCGGTTTTAGGTGGACTATTCTAAGCACTCCCAAAACAGCGTGCCTCAATACCCTAAAATGCATCCTCTCTGCTGAGCATGCTGAGCATGCATGGTTGCAAGCCAACCTTGTGGTGACTGTGCAGGGGAGGACCCAAGCCAAGGCCCCCAGACAATAGGTTCTCTGTCTGAAATCACTCCACCACTCAAGACCTGCCTTTGTTGAAGATGTTGTAGACAATCTCAGTATATTTGGCTCAATACAGAGGAATTAAAAGGAGTCTGAAAGTTGTTATAGATCAGGTCAGACGTTCTAGGGAGGTCTTCCTGGCTTTATGAACTTAAAGGAAGTGGATATGAAAAAAATTAAGATAACCCTCTGCTGCGTGTTCCATCTCTCATGATGGGATATGCTTTGACACAGACAATATTAATCTGTACTGGATGCTTTCATGTGCCTTGTTTCTTGAATTTTCCCTGAGATTTGGTCTGTACAAGCACATATAGCAGCAATTCTCAAAGAGGGAAGAGTTAAGATTATTTTGACAGTGTACCAATATTTCTTACTTTTCAGAAGTTTAAATTTGCATTAATTTTTTCACATTGTGCTGAGGATTAATCCTCTATGCATTCTGGAACAATACGAGACACCATTAGGCAATGTTAACTTTGTGCTGATGTTTTTTGGCATAAGGTGCTGTATGCTTTAATTTATTTGCAAATCCAAAGCCAACGCTTTGCACACTTCAGTGAAAAGCCAGAGGCAGCCTGCCCCACTGGAAAGGTCACCAGATTAGGACACAAGGGAACTCTTCGAAGTTTTGCCACTGATTTACTGTTCAATCTTGGCCAAGTAATCTCTTTCCTTTGTGCCTCTAGTTTTCCTCCCATTCTTTGTGTTTTCTATTCAGGGTGTAGTTCTTTAGAGGAGGAGCAGCCCTCTCATTTCGTGCTGGTCCTGTGTCTCAGAGCAGGCCCCCCTCTCCTAGCTGAAGAATTCCTACTAGATTCTACTGCAACACAAAGAGTTCAGAGCCTAAACAGTTCAAAAGAGTTTGGCTTTCATTGACAGGATCTTCAGCCTCTCTCATTTGCTTCCTTAACACAAAGCTTTTCAGAAGAGGTACCAGCCACCTACTGAGTGAGTAAATTCCCAGTCAAAGGGTTAAAATAACAAACCTCATTGAATAAAGAAGAGAAAGGTGTTCAAGAGGAACTCGGATCATATGGTAAACCAGGTATTAGTTAATCAATAGTACTCAAAGGTGAAGGCCATATGGTGGAGCCAGAAATCATTGCACAAGTTAAGCAAAGTTTAGCAAGCCTGATTAAGCAAAGCGTTAACTATTTTCTGTGAAAAATTCCACCTTTCCTCTAACCTAACTCTGGTAATACATACCAATTTTCTCTGGGACTGACTCATGCATTAAAGGCTTCAATGGAAGTTTTGAGAGCAATCCATGGACAATACTTCTTTATTGTCCAGACAGTTCATATACTGCATGTTACATAGAATTCTCCTATTCACTGGACTCTCAATCCAAACTCTTCTGGTAAAAGGGCTTGTGGGCAGTTTACTTTCTGTCCAATGACTTCATTGCAAAGGATTTTTCTTCTCTGTTGAGCTTGCCATGTGCAAGCTTTCCTTCCTCTTGTTTCCCTCCTCTTGTTTCCCAGTTTCTGGAAATAATTTGTGGTTTGGAAATGGAAATGCCCTTGTAGGCTTCAAACTGCTTAAAGCCTGCCATAGCAGATGAATTCATTGGCTCTATCTAATCTGCTCTTCTCTTGCCATCCATGACCCATACCTGTTGCTTCAGAGGACAACACTAGTGCACAGTAGCACAGGGCACTTCAGCTTTAGACAGAGTCCTTTCCCTGTGAGGAGATGACGAAGTATCCTTCCCACTTCTGCCCTGAACTGCCCCAGGTTTTCTGAGAGGCTTCCTCAAGGCATCAGCTAAAGGACAGAGACCCCCCACAAGGATAAAGAGACTTAAGGGGGACAAAATACATTGGCACATATCAAAAAAGGGCTTCCCAAAACGTAGCACAGCAAACACAGATCAACCCCTTCCAGGACTGGCTTGGCTCGCTTCCCCTGTTCGAAGAAATTGGCAAGCAAATCTTTATTGTAAGAGACAGAACAGAAGCTGGAGGGGAGGTACTGAAATCTGGGGATAATTCACAAAATCCTGGCCTGTGGTGTAGAAGGAAGTCAGTGTTATGTATCTATCATTTGTATTTCTTTTGTTACTGCTGCTAGATTTAAGCAGATATAAGCAACCTAACAATGATCACAACTCATTTTCAGCTAACATGTTTTCTGGCTTCTTTTAAACTAATGGAAAGCAGGTATAAGCTAGAACAGAAATTTTTTGGCTTGTTCATTCATGTCAAAGTCGTCTTGTGCTTCACAAATATCCTACATATTGCAGTAGGATTACTTTTTCAATTAAGTACAATTTAGTAAGACAAAGATACCAGATTTGGTCTCTTAAAAGTCTGCCGTTTTGCCCAAAGAGCACAACCATAGTTCTCCAAGCCTGGTGACTCCAGAGGCTCATGCCTTGTCTTTTCCCATGGCCAACAAGTAGTGCCAAAGCCACAAAGTTGAACTTGGCTCTCTGTCCCTGAAGATGTGGCAGAGAACCATCAGGAAGACCACCTGTACTCACCTCAGTCTGAGCTGGGCTCACCTTCATGTCCACAATGGGTGCACAGAACCACGGCCACCACCACTCTTGGGATGAGGGAAACTTCAACCAGGAGTCATGTGCCAGCGGAAATGGTGGGATGCGTGGTGTTACATTGCCACCTTGTGGAGAGCTCCCACTGGAGACCAATGGAGAAAGATGGCTGACTAACAAGTTGTGGGCTGCCAGAATGTCTCCCCATTGCCGTGTGCCCATGGCTAGCTAAGCACTTGTGCCTTTGCTGTGATCGAATGGGCCGCTACATGTTGCAGTTATTTCTCCTCCAAGGGGTGAAGCGCAGGAGCACAATGCAAGACCTGGAGGTCCTACGTATGGGCAACGTCATCCCATTGCTACAGTGCCTGGATTTGCAGGCTTGGTATTAAAGTTTTGTATAGATGTTGCCAATGTGAACCAACAGTTTGGTCCTGGATCAGCCTGCAGGGGTAGGAGTCTGTTATCACAGTTACCAGTAACTCTTGCAGAGCTGCTGTCCACAAAATAAGAGTATAGCTGTGCTCTGTGAGTCCAAGCCCCCACAAGCTTAAGGAGAGAATGAAGGAAAATGTATTTCCTTTCATTAAGTGCAGAAGAAGCCTCTGGTGGCAATGCTTTTTATATTAGTGGTGTCCCCAGAGAGGTTCAAACACATAAACCCACAACATGCTCCTCCTGTTTGTGTGATGGAGTACTGTGTTGACAGACTGGAAGAGAATTACTGACAAATGCTACCATGTGGACTCTCACAGTGATGCCATGTATTGATTTCCATCTGGTGATGATGTGCACTTTTGCGATTGCATTGACACTATTCTCCCTCTTAAGAATCTGCAGACTGAGTTTTTGAGTGAAAAGAATTAGCATTGTTTATTATTTACTCAGTACTAGAGGAGGTCTGCAACTTTATGGGCCCTTACAGTGAGAAAAAAAAATGATCACAGGTCCCTGTCCCAAAGCCCTTAGCAAGAAGAATTAGACCTGACAGAGAGAGGCAGGCAAACCCTGGGAAGATGGGAAGATGAGTTCCAAGAGCAACAACACATGACAAATGATATATAGATAACTCCTTATTGCCTGTGCGTCAATTTGAAGAACAGTAATGGCTCTACATGAGGTAAAATACATCTAGCACTGATTAGAGGGAGCAAGATGCCCTCCCAGGTTGTCCTCTGCCAACACATCCTGTGCTGAGTATCTGTAAGTAAATAAGAAAATCCCCCAGCTTTGGGAATTGTGGTAGATCACACAAGTATCTGAAGTGTGGGCTGAACTTTTCAAGACCTTGAGAGAGGAACAGTCTTTGATTTCAGGGAAATATGATACCTCCTCAAAGAAAGGGTCACATTCTTTGAAATGCGAGATATGGACAACTGAGGAGATGTTGGCCAACAACAACAGGACATGAATGCCAACATGTCCTGAGGGGAATAAAGGCAGTAAATTTGAGTTCCAGAGGTTTGCCATGGGACTTTTTCTAAACCCCCATTTGCCAGCAAATTCAATGTCTCTTAGAAACAGACCTGCAGAGGTGTGAAAATGTGCTGGTACTCATGAGAAGCACAGACTGCCACCTTTCTTTGAACAAAGGTTTATCTTGGTAAAGGCAGTGGCATTAGTAGAGAATATTTATTTTGCTCCAAGGCATGTGATTTGATATCTTACAGGACCTTAGTTAAGACACAATTACTTTGCAGCATATAGAAATAGTAAGGCATGTACTAAACCTACCAACATATGTTCCAGTGACAGCTTTCAACATAATGTTATTGACTGGGAAGCATTATCGTAAATAGGACCATTATTAGCAAGATGCTTTAGAAAATTGATTATTAGTCCAATAAGGTTTAATATTTTCAGTAATAACCTAGGTGACACAAAATCTCTGATATAGGGATCTTCTGGTAGTATACAAATAACTGAGAGAGTAAAGAAGAAAGAGAACAGTTTGGATTGGGGAGGGGGTTACAAGCAGTATCCACTTAAATTATCACAATGTAATATGTGCATTTTACTAGAGGCAAGTGAAACTTGTCACACCAGGCAATAAAGGCTGAGATTCAACTCTGCCCATCTCCTGCCCCTAAAAGGCATTTAAAGTAAGAGCACAGTAGCCCTAGGCTTCCTCTATAGTCAATGAAGAAAAGATGGCACCTCCAGCAGGAAAATCTGACTGAAGTTTGAAGGGTTGAAGCCAAGGCCCTGTGTTTAGGGTGAAAAATCTCTCTTGCAAATCTGTGCATGAAGAACAGCAAATTAACCACCTCAGCATGAGATCTCAGTGCAGTGTTTGGTGACTAATATGATACTCAGGTGTAAAAAAAGGCTTTACCAAACAGAAACAGAGAAGTGGTTTTGTCCCTGAGCTGGCCACTATTAAACTCATTAGAAGAATTATGTCTTCAGTCTTGGCATCCCCAGTTCAGGAAGGATATGGACATCTCAGTGTTCAAACAAAGCTACAAAAATGACCTTGCAAGAGAAAGCAAGTCTTGTAATGCTACGAGTATAAGCCTTTAATCTGCTGCAATTAGTCAAAATGTGACTTGGTATTTTTATATGTAGGTACTTTTGTACGGAAAAGACGCCTTACAGACTTTTCAAGTCTTTCACAAATAGACACAAAAAGATTCAGAGAGAATTCAAGCTGATGTTAAACAAATGCAACTGTGAAGCAGGATATGATTTCCTCACTGTGCGGGTAGTTAATATTAGACATGTAATGAAATCACAAAACATTTGGAGTTTGTCAGACACAAACTGACATTTTAGCACTTTGGCACACATGATTATATGGGAGTGCTTAGGTTTAAAAGCATGTGCTTGGACAGTTACTGCAGAGCAGCTGATGCATGGTAACTCATCAACTGAAGTTAACCTGTTCTTGGATCAATATACTTCATAAAACATTCACTCTGCAGCAGCTCCTATAAAAACATTTTGCAACCTAACTATACCCGAGAGGAAAAATACAGAGATTCACCACAATGTGTTCTTACCTAGGGATCAAAGAAATAGAAGCTTACACTAGAAATAATGGGATATTTAGAAGAGGAGAAAAATCAAGCTTCACATCTTTATGTCAAAGCAGTAAAAGTCACATATGTAGGATGAGGATGGACAGCTCCATTACTCCAGGCTCAGTCTTCTGAACTGCAGAAGCTCTACATTCTTCTGAAAACCTCAAACTTAATTTTGTGATTTAGATATCCTCATAAACACTAAAATAATGTCAGCCTGAAGAAGCAGCTGTGACGGATGGGATCTCTCCTTTGTTTGAACCAGTGGTCTAGCAAAACCTAAAGGCATTTATTTCAGTGGCAGTTGGTGCATCCTTACAATTACCCCAGCAACAAATGCCAGTATTACATGCTTCCCTCTGTGCTTGGGCTGCTTCTTAAGCCTCCTCAAGCCCTACAAACCCTTCCTATTCTCTTCCTCCATGGCTGAGCCTCCAGCTTTATTTTGGATAATCTCAACAAAACAGTTCCACATTCACTACACATAAATCTGTGCAAGCTGATCATGCAGGGACAACATAAAATAAATGGAATTGAATACCAAGATGAGGAGAGGACACACAGAGGAGATTGTACTTGAGTGTATTATTCATTTCCATATTTAATTCATTATGTTTCTTCTTCATTTTTTTTTTCCCTTTTCCCCCCTCCCTTCAATTTATACGGAGCTGCAACACATTTTCCAGCCTGCTGTGCTGGAATGCTGCAGTGTCAAGGGACTTTGCAGTTAAATGTAAGACCTTGTTGTTGTATTGTGCACTGGGCCTTCGTCCTCAGGAAGCCGACAGCTCCAAGTTAGATAACAACTGGTAAATCATCATCTTTGCTAAGTGTTTGCAAAGGCAGGTAGGGGGGCAGGAAGGAGCTTTCTTTAGAGCAGGAAAAGAAAGAAACATCTCTCTTAAGGGATTAAGGACTTCTCTGACCATCCATCTTTTAAGTCGCCTCCTAAATCTTTGTTTTTTCTGATACCAGTATTTCTTGACCTTTTTTTTTTGAGCTGGGAGAAGATATCTATCTGAGGGCTCTCAGCAGGGTGGGAAGGGCAGAAGTGATGTGAATCAGAAAGAGGCAAGGATACCTTTCCAGGGGAGTGAGGGGGAAGAAATCCAGAAGCCAATTTCCTTTTGTATTTCAACAATGATCATTCATTATTCTCTAAGGGTTAACCTTGCCTGGAAAGCCCATGGGAGGAAGTGTACACTGGTTGGTTGCAGGGACCGGATAGAATGACTTAATAGAACATGTTTTCTTTTCTAGCCCTGATTCCCATGATTTTGTAATAAGCCAACCTTGAATCAGCTAGTGAAATTTCTGTATTCTCTAACACTGCTCTAAATTCACCCTCATGTTTCTGGAATGACCTGAAATTTCACATTCTCCCCCTACATGCAGAGAAAGCTGCTGACTTCAATCCCCTGCCTAGGAGACAATGCTGTGCTTCTCACACCTCTGCTTCAGCCCTGAGCAGTTTCTACCTCAACCCAGCTGATGTTCCATATGAGCACTGGTAACTCTTTTTTCTTTATTCATCAGTGTATGAAGTAATATAGTCCCATGGTGGCATGTTGATGCATGTAGAAGAGAAAAACAAAATACTTAATCCTAGCCAGATGAAAGGAAGGGAAAAAACAAAACAATGATCATGAGTTCCTCCAAACTCCTGCTTGGTAAATTTTCCTTCTGAAGCCAGCTGTTTGACAGATGGCTTTAAAAGTGAAGTTGTGTTCCCTACTCTTAGATAGGCTGATGGTCTCATTCTGTTTGTTCTTTTTTGGGTTGGAAAACTGCAGAGACAACTGGGTGGAAGTCACTGTTCTTCAGGTTCACAACTTCATTGTACAGCAAAAACCCCACTGAGTGACATAGGGTGTGCTGAGGATAGAACTGCCTAGGTCTGAAAGCAAATTAGGATGGAGAGGAGAGGCAAGTCTGGACAGGGCTTTTTCAATAGCCTTTCCTTGTCTTGCAATGTCCACAACCTTAACTTCTGTATGGTAGGAGGTTCAGTGAGAACCAAGATTTCAGTCAGCCTTCAAAATTTTGTTATTCTGTGAGATCAGTAGGTTGTGGGTTTTTTTCCAGTATCTCTGATTTTTCTTTGCACCCCTTCCAGCTCCCATCCCCTAGCCATACTTCCTGACATGTAGAAGAGAGAATTTCTAACCCTCCAAACATTTTTCAAGCTAGCAAATCTAGTTATATCAGTTACTATACTTTATTTCAATAATTCCAGGATGTTCTGCTTTGGTCTTGGAATTTAAACTCAGCAGGGTCCCAGACAGTGTCAGTCTCTGTTCTCTTCCCTTTCCATTACCTCCATACAGTTGTCCAGGTTCTTTACCCTCTTCATGGCCTCCTCCCATTCCCAAAAGTCCTCCTAACAGCTCTATTTCTTATGGAAACTCTGAATAACTATCTTTCTCCACACCTTCCCTTAACATTCTCCTCCTCCTCCTCAACAGATCCCCACAATTTTGGTTGAAGAGACAGTTAACCCTAACCATCCATAATTCCACCAACAGCTGCCTGCTCTTTCCTGCTCATGGAGGCTGCTTTGCTGCAAATGCCAGTGTTTGTGGTTCACCTGAGGAGATCACCAGCTATTCAAGGTAGGAATATCTGCTTCATATGCACCATGAAGGTGCAAGGGGCTTGCCCCAGGCATGAGAATCCTTTAGATTCATATTTCTACTAACCACGGTAAGGTGAACCATCACTTGGGTAACAGTAAAAGAAGGGGAGTAAAAAAGAGAGAAGGTTACCATATCACTGGGTTTGGCTTCTCTCTTCAACCTGACAGTCAGTCCTGGACAAGCACTTTTCTGAACCTGGTGCATCTTCTCCAGCTTTCTAGTCTTTTCAGGGCAAAGACAATTACTTTGTGTTTCCATGTCAACTGTCCTACCCAAAAGACAGTTCTGGGTCAGTAAACATCATTGTAGGACTAGCACTCATTATGGAGACAGAAGGGACAGAGAGCAGGAGGGGGGGGAAAAAATGGCACACATAGTGAGTGTCTGTGGGATGAAGAACAGACAAGGGTGAAGAACAATGGAAAAGACATGGTGGAAAACAATCAGCACAGCCTGAACGGGTCTGCTCGCTCAGTGTCATACAGGGACAGATAAGAGCAGCTGTATGGCAAGCCAAGAGCATTCACTGCCCTCCAAGGAAAGACAACACCTGACATGATGGAAGACTACAGATCTGACACCTCTCTGGCTTTCACTGCACACAGGATTTTTTAAACTGCAATACATTTCTAATTTATTGGCCACTGGAATCAAGAAGACACTGAAGTGAGCCACCCCACACCCACACACACTTTCATTACGTTTCCATACTCTAGTTCCAAAAGTCTCTCATAATTATGGGGAAAGAAACTGCAAATCTCTTCAAGAATATTATATGACAGTGAGAGTTATGACAGAAGAAGTGTTTCTAGATGGCACTTATCACACTTTTAAACTCATCCTCCATACTAATAAACAACGTATTTTCTTGCTTGTGTGCTCTGACAGAGCAGAGTCACATTCTGACCAGTGAATCCTGGTTTTCCTTCAGTTGACCCACATACAGTTTACTGGATGAAAGTCTATTGCAAAGTAATGCAAAAGTTACATGGGATCAGCTGTGCTTAAAAGCTTTGTGAGAGAAGTGTATTTTCCAGGAAATGCCTGAGTTAGCTCGGTTGGTGAGAGCATGGTGTTAATAATGCCAAGGTTGTAGGTTCGATCCCCATATGGGCCATTCACTTATGAGTTGGACTCAATGATCCTTGTGGGTCCCTTCCAACTCAGAATGTTCTGTGATTCTGAAAGGTGATACGAAGGTTCTTTAGCGTGCAAAGGATTTGCTCCAAAGCCCACTGAAGCTGCTGGAAGGACTTAGGTTGATTCCAACAGTCTTTGGATCAGAACCAAGGGGGGAAGAACTGGCGCCAGGCATAGAGGGTAACATAAAAGAAGGCACAGAAAGTAAATTTCAGATTTATATACGGCAGGAGAAGTCCTAGCCATACTGTAAATTGTTAAAAGATACTGCTGTGGATCTGTTGTGTAAATGGTAGAGTGGTGAGATGTCCCGGATCCAAACCTTGTCCATCACACTGTGACTCATACAGAGATACTACAAGTCACAGCACACGCACCTCAACCAGGAGAAAAGAAACTATGCCTCATAAGAAGGAAAATAATCTCCTGTGTCTACGAGATGGTGTCTCTGCCGAGATAGCCAGTGCACACCAGCTGTTATGTTTTTCATCTGTTGTTCCACACTGACATACTCATTTATTACAGACCACTGCCATCAGATGCCAACAGCTGCAGCTCATCGGCCTACGGTTCTTTCTGATGAAGTGCTTTTCAGATCAGAATATGCCAATCCATCAAACCCAAGACTTTTGATGGGGCGAGAGAGTTCAACCAACTCCCTCCAGTTTTAAATTCCACTTTTGTTTTTAAAATTAAACCACTGGTAATGAAAGAATAAAACACAAAGCAGGAGTCTATATTGAAATCAAATGTTCTAGCTGATGTTAGAGGAAAAGGATTCAGAACTTGGGTTTTCATTTTGCAAAAATTTTGAAAATTCTGGCTGTTGGCCCAAGTTTTAAACCCAGGTTCGGTTAAAAAAAAAAAAAATCCTGAAAATGTTCACAGGATAGGAAAGCCATTTCCTGCCAACTCTATATTGGCTTACAGTTCTGACGCATGCAAGTTGGATTTGAATTAGCAGATTAGGCCCAGATCCAAAAAGGGACCTAGGTACTTAAAGTGGGACTGAGGTATGCGAGGCCCAGACAAAGGTCCTCCTCAGTCCCTGGAAACCACTGAGTTTTCAAAATTAGTAATTCTGCTTTGGAGAATGCCTGAAAGCACCTCAGCTTCAACATATGGCTCCATGCCCACCTCCCCTCTTCACCTTCATCCATACTTCCCCAGGATCTCCTGGGGCATGGCCACCAAAGCCAGGGACCTTCAAACATGCAAGGGCAACTCCACTTTCTTCCAAAACACAAATAGAGGAAGAGGTGGTACCACCTTATCGTACAATAGCTCAGCACTTGGAGCACACACCCAAGGCAGAGCTGGTTTTCCTCAACTCATGAGGTCTCAGCCCTGCACTGCAGAGGGTGCCCTGGCCAGACCCTCCCTCTTCTTCTCCCTGCACTTCAGTTGCATGCAAAAACAAAAGATCTTGGCCCTGGTTTCCTCTGTCAAGCTTTGTATAAATACCTGATTTTGCTATTTTCAATGTGTGAATATATAAAACACCCTGAGGAAAACATACCTAAAAGCCATATGCTTTCTCTTCAAGAGAGTCTTGTGGATTTAAGGCATCCCCTTGTCCTCAGCATTGCCTCTGCATATCTGGGGCATTTCCACAACCAGTACTGGGCTATTTCCTCTTTCCCCACATTTTGTGAGTGAGGATGAGGCTCTGTGGGTCTCACCCCTTGCACTCTATGGCACACACAGGGTCAGTTCAGCTCTATCACTTGGTGGGAGGACACAGCCTGCTCTCAGGCCTCAGAGGACTGCAGCCCCACTGTGCTGTTATTCCTGCCTATGCATTACAGAGCGGGGAATTAGGCTTTCTTGTTTACATTTTCTCTTTTCTCTCTCACCCCCTCCTTTCTTCCCCCCTTCTTAATAAAGAATGTTTTTAAAAATAAGTGCCTGCATTTGAGCTCCTGCGAACTCTAGTTTCCTTGGAGAAATGTTTGTCCTCTTTAACTTAAAGAATTTCTGAAACATATAGGAAAGGAATTTCATAAACTGCTCATTGAAAAACATTCCATACATTCCCCTCTCATCCAGAGACACCCGTGTGTGGTCTCCGACAAGGTCAGGTTTGGGGCTACGTAACGGGGACAAAGATTCCAGCGCTCAGAAAACAACAGATACCACAGACCATGGGACGGGGGAGAAAGGACCTCGTGACTCCCATTGCTGGAGGCCGGGAGACCACCGGAAAGCCAACAGACAGTAAACACTGTGCGTTATCCCAGGGAGGAAAATCCCAGCGCGAACCTCCCACATATCTGTTGAGAGAGTGACATCAGGCTCTGCAGTGCTAAGGGATGGAGAGGGGGAAAAAGAAGAAAAGAAAAGAAGACAAAAAGACAAAAACAGTGTTTGCCACTTATCATTTAAGCTAAGAAAGGTGATGACAATGAAGGAGGTCCTTGAGAGGCAGACTGGATGGCTATTGCAAATGGTGGGCAGTCAGACTGGGAGATGATTACAGATGGATAGTGCAGTGGGAAGAGCACCCTGGGTTTAGATTGCCTCCCCACTGTTTTGAAATCAAGGAGGCATGTTTGCCAGCCCTGCCATCCCTTGGGGCACTCTGAAGCTCTAGGAATGAGTGCTCTGCACATCTTCAGTTTACACTGTTTGCAGAAACCATAACGCTATTTCCAAACCAAGTACTCTGAAACATGCCAAAGGCACCATTCCTAATCCACTACGATGGACATGACTCACAGCAGGTCTTAAAACAAAATTACCCAAAGAGAGGAAAAAAAAGCATCAGGGAAATAGTCTCTTGGAGAAAGTCCTTCTCCAGTACCTGATGAAATGTCGCAAGATGTGTTTTATTACAAAATTTTCCACTGAAGTCTACATGCTAGAATTGATTTCTGAGTTTAGATCAACTGGAAACATGTCAATCCACAGGAGATCTTTTGAGATCTTTGGGAAAGTCCCCTACATAAATAAATCTGAACTGGAAACCTTTTTGTGGAAATTGGAAAGCAAGGCCACACCTGGACCATCATTCATGTTGCCCTGCTTATCTTGTATCACCATTCACAATAGCATGGATTATGCACCACCACTGGCACTGTAACATGCAGTTGTTCAATCTCATGAGGTATTGCTGTTTCAAATTTGTGAAGTGTTTTAGAGCTCACTAGTGACAACATCCACTCAGTGCAATCAGGATCCAAAGCTTTTCCTCTGCTGCTTGTGTCACTCCTGCAGTTAAGCAAATCCTTCATCCTCAGCAGTCACCCCTTCAGTAGAAAAATTTGAACCTAGGCTGTTCTTGCTTGGGCTTGGCTCCATTCACCAGCAAGGGGAAAAAATAAGCTTCGACTGAAGATGTCAGACCTTTAGTCACCTTTACAAAAGTTTCAAATTGCATTAAACTGACCACAAACAACAGCCTGTCTAGATTTCTGTAGCAAACCACAAGGAATGAAAAAATGGCTGACAACAAATATGCACTCTTGACATTACAGTTGCTTAACTCCTTAAATCTGGGATCCTGAGTCAGGAAAAAAAAGTGCAAGGCATAATTACAAATACCCGACTTCATCTTGTGCATCATCCTGAATGGACGAAATGGCTGGCAAAAATAAAGCGCTGCTAGCAAAGCACAACAGATTATCTTCACTGCTGCTGCTGCTGAAGGTTGTCTCTGCTCTCCTGTTTGTACTCTCCTAGCTCTTTATAAATTCAATCCAGATATTAACAATATCCATTAGCTTCTCCAGAAGATTATCTCAGCTTTAGTGACTGGAATGCAGGGATTAGAAAAAAAACCATTAGGTTTTGTTTTTAATAAAAGTATATGTTGATTTAAAGTGATGGCTTTTAACATCTGTTGTGCAAGTCTTTGTGGTAATAACCCTCAGAGATTGTTGGAGAGAGAGATCATTTTGTAGGTAATAAACATCAGTGATTTCATTAATGAAGTATTCTAGCATAGACATTACAAATGGCAAGAAGCAAGGCTTCCACCTGCTTAGTGATTTCATTGCTGTGGCTAAAACTGGCTGCTGCTGGCAGGGCAGGAGATGCCCTGGTACCTCCTTCCCCAGCTGTGGGCACAGCTACGTCAAGGCACGTGCAGTGGAAGAGCTGCCTCGGGGGCCTATCAGGAAGCTTATAACTATCAACATGTGAGGCACAGATTTCGAAATGCCTTACCAATAAGGCATGTCCTTACTTCCTGACATTGCTGTAACCCAGCTGACAACTCTTTCTTGGAGCACTGGATGTCTGTTAGCTGGAAAAGGGTGACACAGATTGAACAGGGAGTACGGGAAGTTGATGGGTCACTCCAGTGAATCCAAAGAACTACAATTCCTGGCAGAAGAGGTGAAAACCTTCTGTAGGAATCTTCTCATCTTTATCCACAGGGAGAGCTTTTGAATGCAATTTCCAGCCAAACTCAAATTTCTTCTGGAAGTCTTTATTGATCATGTGTGTGAATGTGGAGGGGAGATCCTTCAGAGACCAGTTTTGCAAACAACAACAACAACAACAAAGCTGAAAGCTTCAAAGACAAAAAGATCATGTTGTGGAAGAGAGAAGTTCTCTCTTGTTTTACAGAATTTCAGAGAGACAGAAATAAATTGAATGATGGGGAAATGCCCCTACCCACATGAGGGTCCAGGGTCCCTACCCACCCAGAACATATCCTGTTGCCTGTTCACAGCAATTGTCCCTTGCCTGCACAGCAAAGAGGGACAGCAAAAAAGGGAGACAAGTGTGCCTTTGGATATTAGCTCACAATGTGTCCTTAGGCACAAAGAGGAAAAGTAAGTTTTCTCCCTCTTCTCTGCTTTATCAGCTAGTCCTAGGGCAGCCTACCTGAGATACTTGCTGTACCACAAGCCACCCAAGGGAGTGTTCAATCCAATTTCTGAACCCCGTTCCCTCCTCAGCGAGAAGAAAGGTGTCCCAAAGCCCCCTTCCTCCAGCCATGATGCTATCAGAGGCCGGTCCTGGCAAGGTAGGCTCTACACACTGTGGAGAAGCTCAGTGCTCCTCTGGAAAAAGCACATGTAGGGAGTGGGATTAGGACCACAGTACGCTGAATCAAAAGCATCTGAATGGTTGTCCTCTTCTGTGGCTTTGCGGTGAGCTTAGGAAATCCCTTTTGAGCTGTGCTGGGGGATCGCTCTGAGGCTTCTTGACTTCCTGCAGCCTTTTCCTCCCTTGTCAGACAGCTGAGAGGAAACTGCTGATGCTGGCTCTGTAAGATATAAACTGCATTCTATTATTTGGGGGCACAGGTTTCCCCACTTATTGGTGGCCAGGGCCTAACCCAGGGTTCTCTACAAACCTCCTGCAGTGTAGAGGAAAGAGCTGGGAGAAGGATCACCTCCATGCCTGCTGGCATCTGTGGTCCCTCTGTGGTGTCTAGACAGAAGGACAATAGACATTGATCTTTACTGGGAATAAAGAGCATCAGCTAAGATTAATGAAAACAGAACAGTGTGGTTGAGACCAAGTAAATGCCTTGGAAAGACAGGATGATTTACACATTTTCAGGTGAACTAATAGGCCAGCCCAAAGACAGCATTTTCATGATCTACAAAGTTAAGCAAAAAATACAATTCCTGTGACTTCTCTGGAATTACAGCTTTAGTTTGGTTTTACCTGTTACTTAGCACAAGATTAGCATGTGCCTCCCATTTTCTCCCAATGAAGACAAAGACAGCTTTTGTCATCAAGGCTGCAGTAAAGGAAGAGATGAGAAAGAAAAGGCAAGAAGGATTGTTCATTTTCTTGGTTTTATTTGATCTGACAAACTGACTGTTGTCCCAGCCATTAAGGAAACTGATACCCAGCGTGTTTCATGCAGTGGATCTGTTGCCTTTTGGCTGCACAGTGTTCAGAAGAACAGACTGTCCCTGGACTCAGAGATGGGTGTATTGAGGCCATATCTAAACTGCATGGCAGACTCATGAGACATCCAGGAGAGAGGATACGGTTGAAGGCCAACCCATGTGCACAGATCTCCTTTCCATGACCACTAGGACATGGAAAGAAGAACGTGGTTTGTGCCCTGAAGAAAAGCAAGGAGGTGAGGCACGGTCACACACCCTCTAGTTAAGAGATACTTATCTGGGTGCATCATTTACATGCAGGAGCTTCTTGAGGACCACTGATGACCTTACCTCCCTGTCCTAGTCAAGTTCTGGACATCCCAGATGGTCCCACAGAGAGACCTTGGCTCTACTGTGATGTTTTCCACATTTTATGAAAAGGCACTTTTAGCTTACATTAACAAACAGAAATATTCTTTATCCATCAAAGCCAGATCCATTTGAGGATAGAATCAGTGTTATCCATAAAGCTGTCAAGAAATTTTCACAGGTTTTATCAGGTTTTCTGAACTGAACAAATCACTCCTGAATGTTTTTGGAAATCCTCATTTTTCTGTCTGACTATAGGGAGTTTTCACATTTCAAGATGTGGGGGGAAACAAAACTCAATGTTTGTTAAAAGATGCAATTTTATTTGTAAAACTTTTTTTTAATTCTCTCTAGAAGACTTTACTATTATTTAGGCATCTAGATAATAAATAAAATATTGGTGAATACAAAAAATATTACTTTATTTGCAATTACTTCTGCCAGAAGCTAACAGCAAGGACAGACTTTTCTATGGATGCTGTTGCCACTCAAGCCCTGGTTGCTCTTGTACTTGGTGGCATGGGAAGCAGTGGTACACAATTTGAAGAGATCTGCCAATTTAATAAACCATGGAGAGAGGTTACTGGAATGCAATATTTCATCACCCAAATCCCCAAGCTGCAACCAAGCTACTGATTTTCTTTCTTGATATCCATATCTTAGTAACTGTTGCTTTGTTCCTGTCCTCAGAGGAATGACCCTGGCCAAGGGGCAGCTGTAGACGCTCCATCCAAGCAGAGGATGCTGCAAGAGACAATGCCCATTGCCTCAGCTGCCCAAAGTCTTGGCCTTCACCCTTTGCAGCAAGGAATCCACATCCATCACAAACTGCAGAGAGAAAGGGACCAGGACAATGAGGAGAAATAGTGAAAAAGCTGTTCATCCCAAAGGGAGGCACAAAAAGAAAAACCTTTCACTCTTCCTTGGGGACTGCCTAAAGCACTTTGATCCAATCATGGCTTTAATGAGAAGGATGCCTCAGCTGTCCCTAAGCACACACCACCACTGGTGCTGGTGGACTAAGATACCCAGGGACCCAGACCACAAAAGAGAGAAGTAACCTCAGCAAACAGAAATTGAGGAGGACATTCAGTTTTGCTGCTTCTTTTATCTCTTCTTAACAGCCTAATTGGAGTGTAATGAATTTAGGGCTGGTGCTCGCTGCCAAACTCGCTTCTTTGATGTGTTTTTGGCCTCTGTGCTACAAAAATGCAATGGGAACCAAAACCAAGATATTACACCTCCATAAAGTGTCTCTGGGTTTACCATGAGATTCCAACGCCTGTGCCAAGGGACCAAAGCCACTAACAGGCTGCTGCTCGCCAAGATGTTTGGGTAATGAATAAGAAGCAGAGAGAGATGCCACTGTGAATCAGAGTGAGGAATGCACGCTAATGGCAGCAGAGGTGGATCCGGGGCTGTAATGTGGAACAGAAGAGTGCTGTGGTCATGCTTCTCTGTGGCTGCAGCTTAGGAGCAGCTGGTGGTGCCTGAAGGGCTGTGGCAGGCACGGAGGATTTGAGGAGGTAGGTAGAGTACAGCTGTACAGGGACAGAGCTGCTCATGCTACCAATAGCCAGGTCATTCTCAGGCCAAGGGTCTTTCCCCTCCCCATTTTAACCATTCCTGCCTCAGCTCCTGCAGACACATCTCTTTCCCACACGAGCCTACCATGCTTTGCTTGGCTCTCAGCAGGGCAAAGAGTAGCCACTACATGACATGTGAGTGTCCAACACAACAGTGCCTGCTCAAGAGGCCATCGTCCCCCACTGCCCACCACACACCAGTCAGGGTCACCATCCCACCAGTGGGGAGAGCAGAGTCAGCAGGTTGTGCATGCAAGCGGCAGGCAAAACTTGGAAAGGCCTCCTTGGGGGATATCCAACCCTGCAGAGAAGAGAGGGATCCCCACCACCTCACTTAGGTCTTGGTGATCTTGGATCTTAGATCTGGGTGAATGATAACCTGCCCTTGAGCACACATGAAAAACCTGGTGATGCTTACCAATTAAAATGTCCAAGGGCCCCACATAAAATTTCCTTAGAGACAAATATATAAATGATGGGAGTTTGGTTCTGAAGAGGCTTCATTAAGTACGGATGTTTTCTGTTTCTATTCAAACACTAACTAAGCAAGCCCTTGTTAGATGAACAAATGCAACTATTCCAAAAATCACTGTCCAAAGGAAAATCCAACTGCTTATCCGTTTCCCTGTCTGCAATGATCTTGCTCATGATAAAAAATGATGTGCCTCCTTGGAAAAATTGTGGCCAATGACAGTTCATGTACTTGCAGAATATTCAGGCCTAAATTCCCACCCTATTTAAATCAATGCAGCTACATCCATTTTAGGGAAGCTATCCCCAATTGACAGATCCTGGGAACCTGGCCCTGAATCTCTCTCTGACTCAAACAGCCTTTACCCTGTGACTGCATGTTTGAGACATGGGCTGCTGATAAGATATGCTTCTAGTTAAATGCTGCCCTCCTTCAGCTATGATTCACATTCAAGAGCAGTTAAGTGGTCCAGCTGTTCTGGACACAAGCCTTCCCTCTGCAAGAAAAGCACTTTCTGGAAGAGGTATACTCACACAGCTTTGCTGGTAAGCAGGTTATATACCGAAATACCAGAACTGTGCTCCAAATCCTGACACTAGAGGTAGGGACAAAACCTCTTCCTGCCTTGCCGTGGCCACTGTCACCTTAGCTCCATCAGATGTGAGTGGAGAGCTACTTTACACCTTGCTCATAACTCAGGGGCGAAACCGGGGAGTCTATAACTGAGCCTCTCTGTTCTGGAAGACTTAGGCATTCACACCAGCCACATATGGGTAGCATTTAATGGGCCAGTAGTAAATTAGTGTCCCATGTGACCAGCAAGGCAGCCCTGACACCAAGAGGTGTGCTGCTCCTGTGATCAGAAAACATCTTCATCTTCTCAGTGGAATGCTTCCGTCAAAGCAAAATGGAAATGGGACACTACCTGAGCATTAACCCTGTGGTTTCCCCAAATTCCACACAGAACTCAGTGCTCCATTTGCTGCTCCTGGGGACCACATTTTTTGGCCATTGCCGTGAGCATATCAGACCATACACGTGCATGCAGACATTCTCAGCTGAAGGGCTGGAACAGCTCCTTCTACTGAACATCTGGACTTACACATATAAACTACTCAACACTCTCTTCCAGAATTACAGAGTCTTTCATATCTTATCTCTCAAAAACCACTTATCAGCCCACGGCTTTCAGACTTCAGTCTCTCCCGTCTGCCAGAGTGGAACCCAGCCATGTAAAAACATGAATAACAGCAGCCCCCCTCTCCTCTCCCACGCTGATGGCTGCAGCTCCTCTGATGGGGGCTTGAACTTTGGGGGCAGCAGAAATAGCTCCTTCTACCCTTCTGCTGTGGACTGGCAGAGGAAGTTTAGCAGAGCTTAACCATGGGACAATAGATCACTGGAGCATGAATGCCTCCTCCCATCCCAAGCTGAGGAAGGTGACAAGCTAAATGTACATATTTATTATTGCAATTACGATGACAGACAATAAGGAAACATTTGTAAATGTTTCACATTGCTGCTGCATGGGCTTTGGGCATGCCCTAGAACCTCCACTCCAAACATGCATAACAAAAGACAGGTTTGTATCCAAAAATGAGTATTAATAATTGGAAATAGTCTGGATTTTTGTCAAATAAAGACTTCTTTCTAACTAAATAACGCCCCCTCTTTTTTTAATGTTAATAAAATGCTCAGAGAAAGTTTCATTTATGATATTTCAAAAGTACTATTCAGAAGGGGAGAGAAACTATTTTATTGTCCTCTTCTGCTTTTCCTCTCCTTTTTCCTTTCAAAGAAAGGAAAGGTGCAGGGGAGGAAGTTCAAGAAGGGCTTTTGAGCTTGTGAGCCATAAAAAAACTTTGAGTTTCATATTCATTGGGCATCAACATTTCCACACACCCTCCTTCCAAGCTTTTCAAATCTTTCCATAAAAATTCTGAAATGAAATGGAAACGTATTCCTTTGAGCCACGAGAGATGACATCATTAGACTTCGGCACGGTGCTAAAAACATGTGTGTGTCCTGCAGCACTAGATACCAGTCTAGACATCACAGCAAACAGAACTGAAGCAGACCAAGGGGGCTCTCAGCAAGCTGCTGGGGCTGGTGCTGCATCAGGCAGCATGAGATGGGGCTGGGAGGAGGAAGGCAGTGATGTTACAGCAGAGGAAATCTTAACATAAAACAAGATCATCACTAGCTCTGGACTAGCTTAGCTAACATATTTCTCACTTGTATGGACTGCACATGGGTCGTACATGCTTTTGTTCAGTCCAAGAGAGGTCTGTCGCAAGAACAATGTCTCTGCTTTTGTTAGGAAACTGAAGTTCAGGCACAAATCTTGCCTGATGGGTCTCATTCCAGCAGCCAATGATACAATCCAGAGAATAAACATGATCATCAGGTACCAACTGGAAATGGTGGGAACAAGATCTGTAACAGCAGTGGCAGGAAGAGAGGGTACAGGTGTCTTCCCTTCACTTCCCCAAGTGTCCCCCCAGCCCACATGCACTTTGGACCCCATCAGCCAGTCCTCTCTGGCAAAAAAACCAAGCTTTCAGATGCTGCTGCCAAACCTCAGAAATGTATATTGCTGTTCTGGCTATGTTCAGGAGGAAGGGGAAGGGAAAGCAGTGTGCAATTTTCAACAGTTTCTCCTTGGAGAGGGGCCCCCTAATTTTCTGAAAGGGGCCATCGAGGAGGGGGGAGAAAAAGCAAGAGGCTCTGTCCCATTTTAATCCCTTTTCCCAAATTAGTTTTACATGGGGAATTCATGATGGAGTTCCCTCTTTGGGCTCCGAGCCTCAAAACATTTCATAACATTCAGAGCCCTTCTAAAACCTTTTGATCACATCCCTTCTGAGACTGCTGTGTTTATGTGCAGAGCTGTGCACATGGGCAGATGCTGAAGGGAAGGACAGGGAGCAGAAGTATCCTGCGCTTGTGGCGCTGCAGGTAGGGCTTGCAGGACAACCCCAGCAAGGGAAAAAACCCAACAAAAAACCACAAGACATAGAGCAAAACAACTGTGGGACAAAGACCACTGGTGCTACTGTGAGAGCTCAGCAACATCAGCCACAAATCTCTTCCATGCTGCTGTCAGGACAACCTACCTGGAAATTTGAAGCTGTCTCTTTGCTGTGTTGAAACCTAGTACGGGGACTGCTGAGTGCTCTTTATTCAATGGGAAATTACCCAGTCTGCACAGAAACAACCCAAAATAATATTCACTCAACCTTGACCAAACAGGTTTGACATCAAGCAAGGACCACAAAATGCCAGGCCTGGAGATGATTTCCACAAGCCCATGAGAGGCTGGAAACCTTGGGATTACAGCACATCTCCCCGCCCTATGTGTTTTGATTACAGTCTTTCATAGCCTAAAAACCTTAAAGATAGAGTAAATTGCTACTGGACTTAAGTAATTTAGGATCCTGCAGTCCAGTCACAGTTTTTCAGCAAACCAAGAAGGGCAGAAACTTCTCCTCAGATTAACCAGCATGAGGTCTGTAAGCCAAGATCCTCAAAGACATTAGATCTCTGAAATATCAGTGGTGCCTGGCCATTTTAGTAAATATATTCAAGGACCTGGACTGAAATACCAATGCCCACCCCCCTAAAAAATTATGTTAAGTGTCTGAAAAAGTTTACAAAGGTGTCTGCGAGATTGATGCATTCCTGGAAGGCTAAGAAGGGGTATTGGTATTTTGCTAAATTTTACTCAATACTGCTTATTAAAAAAAGGGCTCAACTGGTTTAATTAAAATTCATGGTAAATAGATTTCCTTTCTCCAGTGCCAGTGCTTTGTATGGACACATTCAAAGGCATTTACTTCCATTTGGTTAAACTTCATAACTGACTCTTCTAAATGTTTCCACATGGTGGCTTGAATTATTTTTTTTTCTTCTTTCTTTTTCTTTTTAACTAAATCAATTTTAAACCAATTTTCATTACATTGGTGGTTTTGCATGTCCACAAGGCCTGTGGGCCTCATGGATTTTAAAACTTGGCGTGAAATTCAGCCCAAAATGCCAAGTGCTGAAACCCAGTGAAAATGAAACCATTAGAATCTATAGGGGAAGCTGCCTGCCACTCAGCCCTGCCCACGCTGCTGGCTGGGCTGAGAGCACCTTCCCTGGGGCACCAATCCTACACCAAACTGCATGCTAGGAATGGCTAAAACTCACCTCTGGACACTGCCACTGCTCTGTCCTAAGCAGGTTTGGGATTTGGCAGCAGTGAGCTCAAATCCTGGCTGGTGGAAATCACTTGAAGCACAGCCTGTGAGAAGATCAAAATCCTGATCAGGAGCCCCTTTAAAACTGTGGCTTCAAAGTTGACTGGAAACCTGGCCCTGGGCTTCCCTGCAATTCAGCTTGGTTTTGTAAACTTGGCTGGTGTTAGGTTTATTGCACCTAGTTTGGGGCTTTATTGTGAACATTTTGTGGAGATTCAGCTCTTGAAATTAAATGGGCTCTGTTGTTCAGAGTCTGGACCAGTGTCCCTAGCATCCGTAAACTCCATACCAATCTACTTATCTTCATGTAAACGTAATTGAGGATCTGATACTTTATTTTCAAGGTAGAGGTCATTGCTGTGTATTATCAAGCCAGTAAAATTAGATGGATGGACGGATGGACGGATGGACGGATGGACGGATGGACGGATGGACAGATGGACGGACGGATGGATGATGGATGGATGGATGGATGGATGGATGGATGGATGGATGGATGGATGGATGGATGGGGACTATTGACTGCTGCATACTGGGGGGCCTTGACTTATAAAGCAACTTTTTAAACTGGTGAGGAGCCAGGTTTGTTATGGTCCTGCTTTCCACCACTGAGTCTAGTAAGCAAACCAAAAACCAAAAAGATGTCTTGTAGAAGCACCCAGCAACTGGGATGTTTCAAAGCAAAGACAGCAGCCTTAGAAGAAGCACCAACAGAGGTGAAGATTTTTTGCATCCCAGAGGGATTGGAGCAAAACCCAGTAATACTGCTGGTTTCCAACACTACTGTTTTTAATACATCTAGAAGTAGAAAAGAATGGATTTATTTACTGTTCAACTCCTTTTCCCCCACAAAAACCCTCAAAAATGGTGACCATTCAAAGCAGAGCAAAGATGGTTCTTGGCAAAGTTTCAGCGTGGTTCCTGTGACTGAGGGGAATGTGGTCATGTTGCTAAGATAGTGGCCTAGGAGTCAGACCACTCTTCTTGGCTATCCCACCACCCCACCATGTAACCTTGGAAAGTCACGTTTCCCCTCCGTGGTTCCACATTCCTTGCCATCCTGTGCCTCTTGGCTGTTCAGGCTGCCAGCTTTATGGTCCAAGTCTGTCTCCTGCTGCTCTAGCTACCACCATAATTATGAGAATTTGATACATGCTGCATTCCAGCACCCCTTCCCACAGTGCTCTGTTCGACACCATGCCAGCTTCTACCATCCCTTCCTGGGACATCCATGCACTGTGAAGAACAATCTGCCCCCATCACCCACCAGAAGCACCCCAACACCCAGCCCCAAAGGGACTACGGCCCAGGGAGTCATTGTTTAGCAGTGACAATGCAAAGGTATGCTCTTGAAGCACAATATGAGGGTTTGCCCTGCGGTGCACCTTTTCCCTAGAATGCATTTGTCATGACTGCTTGAGTAAGGCGAGGTTTATCCCTGACCTCAGAGGGCTGTTGAGCTTTCTGGCAATCCTTACTTTGCAGCCTGGCATAAATGCACCTTTTTGCAAGCAGTACTGCACTGCATGCAGGGTCCTTTATGACCAGCATAGCCCAAAGCACCAAAAGAATGTCTGGGTGTGACACTAGCACCTCTTTTCTATACAGGGGCTAAACCTCTGCTGTGCCAGAGGCAGGACTTTTACAAAGTATGAGACCTTTTTCTTCCCTGTTTTGCTCTAAGGATTCTCAACTCCAGGAGCCACCACACAACTAAGAGCACAGGTCCTGCTTCTGCTCCAAAATCTCATTGAAGGCTGATCCTCAAATGCTTTCAGCTTGCTCAGTAGCTGCTAAATTATCTCTGGGTAAGGCCTCCCATGCTGGGCACTGGGCATACACACATGGAAGGACAGTCCCTGCATGAAGACTTGTCAGCCTCAACGGGGAAGTGACACAAAGGGGAGGAGGTTAAACAGTATTAGTGAGATCACCGTGCAGAGAACTGTTGAAGGGAGGATTAAAACTCAGCTGCTCTGCACACCAGGGCACTTGGTGCCTTCTCTCCTTGCATGGTGTTTCCACGCGTGTACGTGACACACACACATACATGTGGTCTATGTTTATGTATGTGTAAAGATGGATGAGGACACTGACAATGTGCATACACATGCACATCACAGCTGCAAGTGGCACGTTGTGATTTGCCCTGTGCTACCTGTCAGAGGCTCACAGCCCCTCATGGAGCGCCCCTCCTGACCTGAGCCAGCAGGAACCATGCCCCATTATGACTTCTCCAGGCTGAGCCAGCACAAGAAGCTGGGATTTCCAAAGGTGCAGGCAGGACAGGCAGATGATTGCTCTGAGATACTGTCTCAGCTCCTCAGAGTTTGGTGCTGTGTGTTTTATCAACAAATAACATGTCTTTACTACTGCCAGCCCTGCTGAACCACTGAAGCTGCAGACAAGCAAGCTGTGCTTGCTTCTCTTTCATTTGTCATCAACACAATGGCCAGCCAAGTTCTCATTCCAGCATCTTACTTGTTGGTAACAACAAAAACAGGCAAAAAGGGAAAAGCTGATTTTTGGCAGGCTGTGGGCATTCAGAAGACTAGGTTTGGATAGGTAACGTGAAAAAGGCCCAATATGAAAATCGCTGGGGAAATAGAATCTTTAGGAAGCAAGAGTTTAAAACCAAAAAGTGGGCTGGTTAGGTTTTCAGATTCCCCTGCTTCTGCTCTCTGGGATGGTGTTGTGTATTAATCCTCTCCTTTCACCAAGACAGGGGGCCCTCAAGTTAAGTGACAATTGAATTTGGTCAGAAGGAGACCAAGGAACTTTCTGCATGTGTTTCACTTCCTAAGGACTGCACTCAGGGTCTGTTCCAGGTCTGGATCACAGTCCTGCTGTTTACAGGATGCTGAGCTCGGGGCAGGGAAAATGCAGAGAAGAACAGTGACAGACACCACTGAGGGAATCTCTGGAGTATGTTAGTAGGTTGCTGAAAGGGAGGAACAGTTTTGAAACATGAGCACAGAGATAAAAATCTATTCCAAGGTGAGGATGAGCTAAATACGTCAAAGGCCTTTCAGCACAATCTGGGCACATGTGAACCCATCTAAATAGTAAACAGCGCATTTACTACTAATAGCCTCCTAATTTATTTATGGAGCCCCATCACACTGCAAATCTCTGTCATCTCCTTCACACACCAATCACCTGGCACCAGAGGAGCTCTGTCCTGCCTTTGCTACCTGTTTTTAGAGATAAGCGCTAAATAACAGAGCCCTGCAAAACATGATAAGGCCCACGCTTCAAGATGGTTGACTGAAATTACTCATCTTCCAACTTGGGGACGTTTCACAAGCTGTCTTAGTGCCTTGGAGCACCTCAAGCAGCGGAAGGAAGAGGAAATACAAGCTCAGAAGCCAACACAATCAGCCCCAGGGTTGGGGAATCCCTCCTCAAATGTATACATGTGCATCTAGATATATATCCACATTTGTCACTGCTATGGCAACTAACACAACAAAGATATCCTTTTAAAGGCCCTGCAGTAAGGAGGAAAAATATTTTGCTATATATATCACTGCCTATTGACGTCAAAAAATCACTTAAAATAAACTAACCTGTAAGTTTGGATCACGCTGGTCCTTTTTCCTCCTCTGTGGATATTGGAATAACGTTCACGTCACAATGACCATCTGTTACCTTTCATGGAAAAAGTAACTGAAGAGAGCTGAGCTACAAAGTTTTCTATCAAACCCTCTCACACAGCCTCACTGAAGCAACATAAAAAGCTCCCTCTCCTAAAACCTATGGAGGACTGTAATACTGAGGGTCTCATTTAGTCCTTCCACAGGCAAAACCCATACTGACATCAGAGGGAAATTGCCAATTTTGGTAATTATTAAAAACTAAGAACATGTGGTAAGCTGTGATAATTAATTCAGCTAAGCAGCAAAAAAGGGTTCACTGGGAAAAAAAGCAAGCTGGCAGAAGGAAGTCTGGGCTGAATTGTAAAAATAAAACATTCCATTTAAAAATGATTTTAGGAAGTTTGCTTCCACAGCCAAGATCTTACAGATCAGGGCATCCTACCTCTTGTGCGTGTGTCTGTAGCACCATGCACGGTGGGACTGACACGACTTGTGCTCTTTCCACTAATGCTACCAGTGCAATTATTTTACTGACAGCACTAAGTTCCTGCTATACATTCAATAAACAAGGGTAAGTGGATTTATGAGGCAGAGAGGAAGGTAGGGAATGTAGGACCTTAGTTTGCACTAGGCTGTGCCAATACAACCCCACTAAAGCCCGAGGTAATCAAGCACAAGCAATGCAGCGGGAAACCCTGCAGGGGAACAGGC
The DNA here is from genome assembly GCF_001522545.3 of Parus major. Classification (NCBI taxonomy): domain Eukaryota; kingdom Metazoa; phylum Chordata; class Aves; order Passeriformes; family Paridae; genus Parus; species Parus major. The sequence continues at coordinate 15,273,333 of NC_031774.1, forward strand.
TGGATGCTGGTGATGGCTCACACGTGCAAGGCATGGGAGCATCTTTGGCATGGGACTGCTTGACAGCTCCTTGCCCAGTGCCCAGAATCAACAAATGCAGCTCTCCCATACCTTGGCTGGCAGGAGGAGATGAGAAATACACCTCAGCTATGTTCCCATCCCAAATCAGCTATTTCGCTCACCTCGGGAAGATTGCAGGGAACTCTCTCAAGTCCATTTTGGCTTAATGTGTGTTTTAATCTGGCTTGAAGGAGGCTGAACTGCCTGCATGTCCTACCAGAGCCCCACAGAGTGGGTTGAGGTGTTCTCAGAGCATGAGATATGCCATGATTCTCTCGAAAGCACCAGGAACATTTCAAAGCAACAGAACTTATTAGAGGTTTTTTTGAAGGCAGATCTCTCTTACTCAGTATGGTGAGTTTGAACAGATATAGCAAATGCAATGAGTCACTGGAGCATTGTGGGCCGTTATATACTATTAAGTCATCTGCAAGCCCATGGTGAACCCATTTGCAATGTGGTATTACACAGCCACTTGATGTGTTGTGGATTTGGGTCTGTTCCTCTTCTCCTCAGGGTTTGTTTTTCTCCCTTTTTTTTTTTTTTTTTTTTTTAAAGTCAAGCTACAGACTCCAAATAGCAAGAGCTAACGCAATTCAAGCAGGTTTGAATCAGACCTATGAAGGAAAATCAGCAATCACATAGGTTTTTAGAGGTTCAGAAATATGCCTTCTCTCACATTCTCCTAGGTCACCTGGCTTTCAAAACTGCAGGAATTGCTGCAATATTCACCCCTTCTGCCCACCTGTCCCGAGTTTCCCTCTAAGCACAGGAAATCTGAGAGTTTGATTTGCCCCTGGGCTGCAGACAAGCCCTCATCCAGCAACATTGTACTTCAGCGTCCTCTGTTACTTAACTCCCAGCTGGTGTGCACTAAGATACACATCTGACTTTTCTCGTATTCCTGTTATCTCCCAAATTCGTCTGCCATCTCTTGTGCCATCAGTCACTTCAGCTCACCCCTACAACAATTTCTGAAGTACTTTGCCTAGAGATTGCCTTCAGTGGCTCAGCCTGCAGGCTGCATAAAGGACTTGCATAAAAGACATAGTGGAAGAGCCCCTCCTTATTTTTAATTCCTTATAACATCCAGTCTCCCTGTATATTTCCTCTCATGGTAAACAGATAGGCATCTTATGGAGATCTCCTCCCTACCTTTCCTCACCTGCCTATATGAATTTAGGAAGACAGTACACTGATATTTCTACTGACTGTAGTCTTCTTCAGCCCTGATTTGTGGAAGCTTTCAGAGAAACACCTCTGACATAGCACCACTCCTCATTTTTTTCCCAGAAAAGACCTTCCTTTGCTTTCTTCCTTTACCCCATTTCTATCTAACACCCTCCTTCACACAGGCATCCAAAAGCCCTGCTGAGTGCTTCTTTCACCCTTTATTAATGCCAAGTGCCACCCCTCCTCACCACCCTAAACAGGACCAGATGGGATGTAGCAGGTTCTTGAAGGGGCCCTGCACCTCTCTTTTCAAAGAGGGAGCTGCCCTTGCAAGGTCTATTGCTTTTTTTTGGAGTAGATGTAGCTGAGACAGGTTTATCCAAAGATCATGAAAGTGTTAGGTGATTGCTGAACACCAGGAGGAAAATTAAAAAAAGCTAGAGCTGGTGGCTGCACAAAGTAGTTGGATGTTTTACCAAGGCTGAAATACTAAAAATATGGAAAGTTTTCATAGTACTCCAAGCTGTACCTAGAAAGCTATAGGATCACTGTGTGAGTCAGACTGGCAACCTTATATCTGACATAAGTTATGTCTGACAGCTGCTAGTCCTGAGGTGCTTGGCAGGGAGAAATCTAGCTCTGATACCACAGGCCAGAAATCAGAGGAATGCCTTTTTCTCTACCCACAAAGAAGAAACATATAAGCAATATGCTCTAAAGCAGAGATTGCATAAAAAAGAGGCTGGCCACAGAATAATTTACCACTGATCTCAAGCTGAATATGGAAACAGGTTGCTTTGAAGATGTCTGTCAAAGACCGTGGTTAAAACCCCAATAGTGGCTAAGAACCAAGAGAAAGAGAAACAGAGAGGGGATATGGGGAAACTAGATTGAACTGTCATTTGTCAAGAGAATTAGAATAAGCAGAAAAATAATGTGGAGTTCAAAGTCAGTGTCCAGCAAAAAGCCAAGAAAAAGCCAGTATGGCTACAAGCACAGCTGAAACAAGCCAGACTTGGGGGGAAAATGCTACAGCACAACCCCTGGTGTGCATGGTCACTGTGAACGTGAGCAGCTCCCTCACCCCACCCAGCTTTCCTCAGCCACAGCAGAGGTACCTTGATGGAGGAAGGAAGCACCAGGGGAGACAAGCAGGTTTGGGTGGGATGGTGATGAGAAGCCAACTCTGCACACACATGGTTTGACACTCTCAACTGTGGGAAACCCCAAAATGAGAGGGTTGTTCTCCTCTTTGAATATACCTCCCTAGATCTACTCATTTTGGATTTTTACCCTCTTTGAGATGAACTTAGGCTTGTCTGTGGACATTTCTAAGGATTAACATGCTATGGCTTTCTCAGCCCACCAGCAGTACTTCTTATCTTTTAATTCCCAACTTTACAGCAACTCTTCCTGCCTTGTTCTTCTAAAGGCAAATGCAGTTTGTGCTACCTGAAGTTGGCAACACTATTTCCTTAGACACCAGTGTCCAGAGAAAAATAGGTCATGATGGTAAGGGTATTCCTTTGAAAGCTGTTACAGACTACCTGTATATGTGTATTGGGATGAGCCCTGAAGGCATCACAAGCTCTCCTTGTCTGAAGGCAAAAAAAACAGGAGCTGGATAGGTTCAGTCTGTGGACCAAAAGGGGATAAGAAGGAGTAACCAGCTTCTCATAAAAGACCAAAATATGGAGCCTTCTCTTTCTGCATGCTAAAGCACCAAATACATTAGAGGAGGATTATCCAAAAACCAGCATATGCTGGTTCTTTTTTTTATTCTGAATGTGTCAGCAAGGTCTTGGCAGACTGTGGGGAAAAAACAGAGTATCTATAAGATTTCAAGGTTGTCACAGATCAGTAACCTCAGGCTAGGTCTGTTACAGTCATTCAGCAATGACCCCATCTCTTCTTTCATTTTAGGATTCTACTAGTTTTCATCCACTTGCTTGCTTTTCTTCTTTTTTTTTTTTTTTTTTTTCCTGTTCATCCTGCAAAACAAAGAGCTGCTGGAACCATGTTCCTTCATGGGATTTTCACCAAGGCTGGACCCTCCAGGTGGAGGTTTGCCAGATATGTCACAAAGTCACACATTGCATTGCCATGGAGGAAATGCCACGTATATAAATACATAATTTCATGGAGAAAACCTCAGGTCAGCTGAGGACCTGACAAAAAGGTGAGTCACTTCAGGCAAGTTGGTTTAGAAGGTAAGAGTAAAGCTCTGCAAAAGTAAGTTCTCCTGGGTGGGTGTCACTCAAGCTGGCCAGGTCCTCAGAGGACACAAATTGTCATAGTTCCATGCAAACCATCTGGAAAACGACACCCTGGCTGGCAAGCTGCTAAGGTAACAAGTATACCCCAGGGCAGTGCCAACTAATGCTGGCTGTAGACCTGCCCATTAGCTCTACTGGTAGTATCAGCTTATGTGAACATATTTGTGGCTCTGGTAAACCTGGAAAAAATGACATTTCCATGGGTTTGATGAGAAGTGAAACATTTGATGCTTCGGTCTCAAATTTTCTGCTGTCTTCCACAGGAAACAAAGGGCAAGGTTTTATGAACGGCCTTCTCTTTTTTCCCCCTTTTGGGGCAAATGTAGGAAAAAGTGTTATCTATGGAATTTCAGAATTTGTTCTTTAACGCAAAACACCAAAACCACCAGAAATAACATTCGCCTGGAAAATATAAGATTTAACTTTGCCCTAAGCCAAAATTGCATAGTGATTGCTATTCATCATTCTGCTCCCCTCCTATGTACTCTATACGTCTCCAAAAGCTTACCACGGCAATCAAAGTTCAAGGAGGAGCTGATGAAGCCACTCTTTCCAGAACAGGTAGTCCGCACATCTCTGTTCAGAAATGTCCTTCTCCAGAAGAGACTGGACAGATGTTCTTTGTTGATATCCAGTCTCCCAGGACCTTCAGCAAACACATTCAGGAACCTGGTTACAGTCTAGGATAGTATTTCCTTCCAGACTCGTCAGGATATGACAGGTTTTTTCCAAGTTACCAGTGCATGCACACAACCTGAAGTCCAAAGGACAACTCCTCAGCCCTTGTGCTGTTTGTTGAGCTTGCAGCCCACCTCATCTATCCAGCTGCAGGAGTACACACCCAAGGATGATGTTCCAGAGATGTGAAAGGCTCTCCAGATCTTGGGGAAATCCAGAAGGTTATCATCCGCTTCTTCTCATCTTGGCAGCAGGAAAACTCAAAAGATGGGTGCTCATTATAGATTTCTCCACCAGCTTCCAGCAGGGATTTTTTTTTTGTCCACCTCTCCTTCTTCTTCAACATTTATAAAATGGGAGTAGGAATATCTGCCTCCCTTAAGAAGATCAGGTTCATTAGGGCTCTCTTCCCATGTCTTAGGTTTTACTCACCTCCTGTGAAAGGATTCCTACAGGTGTCCCATAGCTTGAGCATCAAGGAAAGGCCACACACAGCTTTATAGGGGTGTTGTGCAGCGTCACCCTCTACCCTGGGGAGGTCTGGAAGTGGTCCTTGCTCCAGGCCTGGCTGCAATAAACTGGGTGGGTCTGTGTGAGTTGCCCACAGAGGGCTGCCAATCTCAGCACAGCACCACCACACTGTACCTCTGTCCCCTGAGCCCTACAACACTCACAGGGCATTAGAGAAATTCTGCATTGCACTGGGCTCACTTGTCCTCTCGACGTTCAGCACCAGCTGAGGACAGATCTATGCTTCGCTTTGCTTTGCTCTTCCTGTGTTTATTCCTAAGCCAACCAAAACACTCTCTGTGCTGCAGAGCAAGTCACCTATGACATGGGACCCTTATTTTTGAGCTAGGGGTGAACTGAAGACATGAATCTGCCAGATCATCTGTGGAACATGCTGGTGGCAGATGGTATATAAACATTTGTTTTCTTATTACTCAAGAAGGGAAAACAGTTGGGAAAGCAAAAGTTTCTTAATTTTTTTTTTTTTTTCAAAAAATTTAAGTTAATGAATGGAAAAAATCAACAAACTTCTGAAATTCTTTTTGATAAACAGGATTTTGTCTTAAAAAAAAAATAATAAGAGGGACTTGGCAGGGTTGAAGTCTGCTATTTTTCATTAGGACAAGATGATGGTATGGCAGGAATGCAGGACAGAGTGGTGCAGATGTGTGAAAACATTTAGGAAAAGGCACCCAGGGATTAGAGAAGTGCCTGTTCCCAAAATGGGTTGATCTGAGGTAAAGGAAACCTTTGGGATAGGAAGATAGTAAACCCCTCCCCCGCCCCTTTTATAGTGGATATAAACAGTTTTACGGTATTTCCACCAAACAGAACAAGAAAAAAAAAAAAAAAAGAAGAAGAAAAAAAAAAAGGAGAGATTCTGCAACACACACATGTTCCCCATTAATTAGGACTGCTGTTAACAACACGTTGCGCCAGAGCTGCCAAGAGCTGTCAGACGCAGGAGAGGGAAGCCCGCAGCGGAGGCTCTGCCGCCTCCCGGGGTGCCCGGCCGGCCAGAGCCCGGTCCCGGCTCCGCGCTGGGGCAGCCCCCGCCGCGGCTGCCCGGGGCTAGGGCAGGCAGCCGGGCTGGGGCACGGGGAAATGCCCAGCTGCACACACTGCTCCTGCCTGAATGTGAATTCCTCCCCCCCACACTCCAGCTACAGACATTTTCCACAGAAATTCTGGCTATGTTCGCTTTTGGTTGAGACTTCGGGACTATTTTTGGCTCTTTTAAAACATGCTTAGAGGAGGCGCCTTTTACTTTTATTCACATAAAGGATCCTTATTTTTATGTGTTAAGGGACACGGAAAGAGGAGGGGAGACGGGGTGAGGGGAGAGCTGATTTATGCTTTCATTCAACTATACAACAACACAAATCTACATGCAAGCTGCCTTTCCTCCTCAGCAGGCTCCAGACACGCTCTTTGCTGTAGCAGAGACCACCCCTAGCATCCCAGTTTTCTCAAGCCATCACTGAGACAGAGAGCTGACTGCTGGATTTTAAGCATCTCTCACCTTTGCACCTCCTTGCAGGCACATCAAGGGCTGGGAGCAGCTTTATCCTCCTCCTATCAGATCCTCTCTTCTCAGCTCCCTCCTGAACTACTCCCTTCTTTCAAGCTCCCTGAGTGCTGGTCTGGATTCACCACTGGATGTGACCGAGGTTGCACACTGGACTGACTCATGTTAGGGTTAAAGCAGGGTCCTGAACTATCTTTTCCTCTTTGAACAAATGTAGGAAATAGTGTTGCAACATTGCAGCAAAGTTCATTGCAGGATCTTGAAGGAGGGGGAAATGATTGCATTTTAAAGTAAAAATTATTTCCCCACACTTGTATACTCACCGTGTCCAAGCAGCCAGGCCATCAGCAGGCATCAAGATGTGTGTTCCAAGTGCCCAGTCCAGGATCCCTTGCGAGGACACGGAGGAGAGACACCAGCTATCCACCAGCACGTCTCCTTGACTCCTTGGAGGTTGGTGATGATTTGCTTGTTTTGGATCTTCCTTTTTGTACTGTTTAGGAGCAGACAGGGATTAGCCTCTCCACCCTGTCCCACCTCAGTGAGTCATACAAATGTACTCACTGTCCTTATGGTCTGGACATCCTGAGAAGTTGCACTAGATATGTTGAGTGGCTAATCAAGGAGGCTTTTTGCTGCTCTTCTGCTGCTGCCCCCACACCAGACACCTGCTTCAGCCTCACTCAGACCAAAGAACACCTCAGCTACAGGTCTCCATAGCAGGAGCAGTCAGAAAGGGGAGAGCTGAAGACTGCTGTCTTTTCCAATAGCTGCCTTGCCAATGCACATGAAGTGGAGGCATTTCTGTACAAACTCCAGCCCTCTGACTGCTGGCATGCAGGACTCCATGGCTGTGTACCTATATCTCACAAGCTAGGCCAAACAAAACATCTAAAGCACAACACCTACCTGTGGTAAAAATTTTGGGATACTAGGACACTATGCAATTCTCATTCTTCCTTTCAAATCCCTAAAATGCTGCTGTTGGAACTTCAGCCCTGCAGTTTTGGGAGGCTTTACAGCTACAGTGATGCACATGGTCTTGTGCCAAAAAAAAATTTAACTACATATATTCAACTACATATATTTAACATCATCTCTACAAATATTGCAGGAGGAAGTCCTCATAACTGCAGTCCAAAGCACTGGTGACTTGTTCTTGAAAGAAAAGTCCTTTCAGACAGGGAAGAAAACATCCTGGCCTAGATTTTCAAGAGCAGGTAGTGGTTTGAGCAGGTTCCCTATCACTTATCCAATGAACATTATTTTCAGATTATGCTGGGTGCCTTCCTGCTAACAGCTTTCCTCCCAGGCATCTTGAACCAAGAGTGGAAAAGGCCACCAGAACCACAAGGATTTCTGAACTACTGGAGCAGACTGGACATCTATCTAGGTTGTAATTTAACCGGAGCCATTTAACAGTGTGAATAAAGAACCACGGGATCTCAGTGCACTTTGGGAGAGCTCCTCGGATCACCTGTTCAGATGCATGAGAGATAAGGGGAATGTTCAGATTGAATTTCAAAAGGGCACCACTGCGCTGTTCTGTAGAACACATGTTAAGGTTTTTGGTTAAAATAGTTATGTTTGGGATAGTATATATTTTTGAAAATAGAATTAGTTTCTGTAGAAAGTTAACAATTTTTCTCTTATATACAACTAATCAATTATTTAAAAACCTTTTTCTTCTTTTTAAGAAAAGAGAAATCAATGTTAAAATTTTCAAATAGCTCTTCAAATACCCCTTCTAACGACATTTGAAAATCTAGTTTCCCCTTTGGGACACATTGCAAGAATCAACAATAGTAACAGTTTGATGTCTGTGTTGCTTCAATCCAGCAGGGTGCGGGGGGAGGGAGGTTTGGCAGAAACTATTATTGTCATGTGGGAGTCTCAGAAATGAGTTGTCTCCTGGCTAATATTCTTCCACTGCAATGGTAAGTCAAATAGGCTAGTAGCCACGGCAACAGCACAGAATTCTTAACTATTGCTATGGTTATTTCACATCACTTTGGGGCTACCCCAGTTCATACCGTTATCACTCAAGACATTATTTCGTAGTGATTTCATTAATTGAGTGCAATCTGATATATGAATAACACCCACATTCAGTTTAACAGAGGTCATGTTAACTGCACTTCTGCCTGAAAATGAAGACAAGTCAAGCTAAAACAATGCTACAGTTTTAAAATAAATACACAGACTAGGGCTCATAGGTGCAGATGGGCTGTGTGACATCTCTCCTTTAGCTCAACTACAGTACGTTTCCTCCTAAGGAAGGTTTTGGGAAAAAGGTGGGAGCTACAGCATCCATAACCCCACACCTGCCATGGACCCTGCAAGGAGGGCTGGACTGGGGGAAGGCATGACATGTGAGCAGTCAGTGATAATAACACCTGACAAAATTAGGAGCAACAGCTCAACTACCACCTGTAAAAAAAAAACATCAACTTCCTAAGTATCACAATTTAATGTCCAAAGCTTAAAGAAGTTACAAAATATTGCCAGCCCTGAACCAACAGTTTAGGAACACTTCCTGGTCAGAAAATCCAAAGAAAGAACAGAGTTAACCACGCCCATAGCTGATGGAATTACTGGACCTTGGATGGAAAAAAATCAGAAGGAAAATGACAAAAAGAGCCCAAGTTTCCAGGACACCATATTGCAAAGCTTCAGCATTGATTTGCAGGAGCATGATCTCCTATGTAGTATCACCAAAACAGCAAATCCGTAGCACTTCTAAAAGATTTTCCAATCAAAAACATTCAAAGTTTGTTTTCCTGTCCAATGGCACTGATGCTCAAGAAAGCCACAACACCCCTGAGCTGGTGTTCTGTGCCAGTGCTGCACAGCTGATCAAACAACAGGAGATTCCTGGTTTATCTCCTATGTTCATTTGGATTGCCATTCATTACTCTTCAAAAATGTACACTAGGTTTCCCAAAGCAAACCTTTGGAGGGCCATGTGTCCCCCTCCAGTGTCAAGTTATGTCATTTGACTGTAATATCTGGGCCTTCACTGACCAAGAAAGCAAGAAAATCCAGCCAGCCCACCAAAAAAAACCCAAAACAAAACAAAAAAAAAACAACAACCAAAAAAACCAATAACAAACAACAGCAAGTTCAAAAGACCCATTTTTCAGAAAATTGAATAATGATGTATTCTGCAAAGACAAACCCTTTAAAGTGTTTCTGGTTTCAGAAATATTTTAAAAACCCCAGTGCTCCTGTTGCTTTCCAGAGTTATCTGAATTCCTTCAAAAGCCCACTCAAGGTTAAAGAAGAAAAACAATGTTATTCTAATGGAACAAAGCAAATTTTTTTATAACAATATTTGAAATACAGTTGCAAAAGAAGAGCTATAAAGGCAGAAAGATTCGAGTTTGGAGTTTATCTTGTGTTAATTTTTTGCTCTTTTGTCACCTGGGGTTTTTTCTGAGGTGCTCCTCCTCCAGAGAGCTGCTTCAAAGAAGCTCTCAAATTCCTCCTCCCCCCATTTTTGATCCACTACTGTTTTAGTCTGCAGCCTTGTTTTAGCAGTTTGAGAATATGCGGGGCAGTGATTTTTCTACCTAAGCCCATCATTTTGTTTAGGAAGCCACAGAAACTGGAGCTAGCAGCTCATCACTTTATAAACATCCTAACCGTATGCTCTAGAGATTGCTTCTGTGTACAAACAGTTTCAGTCCAGTTTCAGCTACTGCAATTTCTCTGATAACAACTTGCCATGTTTACATCTATCTGAAACATTAAAACCCCCTGGGGAACAGTGTGGGTCCTTGATTATTTATCTGTTTGATCGACCTGAACAACCTACTCGCAATATTTTCAGAAGGCTGACTTCTCGGCAGCTGGAACACCAGGGGGGTTGGTGTTACTTGTCCTTCTTTCCTCGGCTGCCTAATCTCCCTGCCTGCTCCTTAGTGAAGATGTTAATTCAGAGCAGAGCTGGCAGCGGTCCCCCTGCTGCCCCAGGGGGTTCCTCCTAGCAGTATGCAGGCAGTCATTAGTCTCTGACTATCGTCTGTCAGGCAGTCCAAGCCACTGGTCCCCGTTCAAGCCAAACAGGGATGTCACATCATGCAAAGTCATGCCATAAAATAACAGTAGAAATAACTTACATTTTAAATCCCTGAGGGCAGCTACCCCGTCAGGCTGGCGGATTAGAACACAGACGTGAAAGCACAACAAATGGTGCTGGGGTCTCTGGCTTGCACAGGAGGGAAATGGTTTAACACCAAGCAACAGAGGAACAAAAGGAGTGTCTGAGCCAGATTCAGCCTAAGCCATTTTTGTGCACCTAACTGATCTGCCTAATTGAAGGCCTCTTCTAAGCAGGAGGCTAGCATACCTTAGCTGTCAGGAGGTGGGACAGGTACAGCCAAGGGTCATCGGGATCCTGGAGCAGGACAAACCACTTTCTAACAGCAGCTCTCTCTTTTCAGTGACTATAAAGGATCTCTGGGCGTTTTGTGGCACGCAGGGTGAATGGGTGCTAATCAGAGTACTCTAGGCATTCTGATATTTTAGAAAAATATCGCATGTACCAAAAGGGCATGCCCATAACCTTCAGTGTGCTAGTGCTATGAGTAGGGTCACACAGAAAGACATACCCTTTGTGAAGGGAATGCATGACAGTAAGAGGAAAACAGGAAAATAAATGTAACTTGGAACAAGCGTAAAAAAAAATTCCAATTAAATAGCGTTTTCTCCTCAAAATGAATTTTTCCAAAGTCTATAGGATTTCAAAAGAAAACTGGGCACTCTTGAAAAGGGATTTTCTGGTAGCAAACCATCTCTGTAAAAATGTGGACATGGCTCTCCCAGGGATCAGGATGATTCAGTGCTGCTGGAAATATTTAGTAGTTATCTGTAGTGAGATGGCAATATTTTGGTTATTTAGACTTCTGACGAGCATGGATCATAACAAATAGTTTATTATGAAGCATATAAAATGAGGTGGTAACTGGATAACTTGACAACAAATTATTTTCACTATATATAAGTGCATGACAGTCTATATTGGAAAATGATAAATTACACCATTCATGTGCCCTGAATTCACTGTAATCTCTCAAGGGGGGAAAAAATCTAGGTTAAATAATGGGCAGCTAAACAGAGACATATGTTCAATGTGCACCACAGATCAGAAAGGCAAACGAGACGTTGGAAATCCTGCAACAATAGCTTTCCTCAAGCTGGAGCTGCCAGTTGAAACTGAGAAATGCCGACACTTCTTTTTGCCTGATAAATCCCCTAAAATATCCATCTCTCCTTCCACTCCAATGAGGCACGAAGTTGGTAGCACCACACAGCACTGGAGAAAGTGTTGCTTTGATTTGCTGCTGTGTGTGGCACTGGCAGCTCATCCCTGTTCCGCACATCCCCTGCTATGACTCCAGCCCTTCATCTGAGGCTCCTCTGCAAGCTGCCAGGCACTCACGGGTGAGAATGCAGGTGTCTGATGAAACCATCCGTATCACCTGTGTGTGCTACTTGTGTTTGGAAGGAAAGGGTGCGGAGCTGACTCCAGGAGAAGGAGTGTTTGTGCTGCCCGTGGAGCAGCACCGTAGGAGGCAGATGCCATCCAGATTGCTGGGGAAGCATCAGGAAAGGTGGCTCCTCTAAAAACAACCCAAGCTAATGGCACAGCTCAGGATTTTCTCTCTCCATGCCTTCCTGTCAGGTGCACCTCTGGGATGTCCATGCAGGCAGAGGGTGGGCTCCAAACGGGAGAGGCAGGGGCAGAGGTGGCTGTCCGAGGGGCCCACTGGCCAGTGGGTGGACGGGGTGAGCCGGCCCTGAATGCATGCGTGGCTCTGGCCCGGCATTTCGTCTGTGCAGGAGGGGGGCTGGCGGCGGCAGGCGAGCCAAGTCAGAGCAAAGCCAAGCGAGAATGTTCTGGCAGCCCTTCCTGGCAGCCTAAGCAAAGTTATTTATCACTTTGTGCATTTTCCTTCTCATCTGTGTACAGCCGGCTCCAATGGCTCAGCTTGCATTTTGCCTTCCAGAGCCAAGCCAGTCCCTTGGCTCTGCTCGGTCTTGGCTGTCCATTCACACCTTCTGTCTCCTCCAGCTCTTCCTGGAGCAGCGCAGGAACGCAAATTAGGAGTAGGTGTCTATAGCCAGGGAAGAGACTGAAGCATCAGCAACATACACCGATGGCAAAGAGCACATCTCTCCCAGGGAGGCAGAACACCAAGCTGCTGTTTACTGGGGCTGAGGAGTTGTGCACAGTGTGTGCTGCTCCCAGGCAGCCTCTGCTGGGGAGCTCCAGTGCCTGCCGGCAGCTATGAGACATTTTCTTTTATTTATTTTAAGGATTGTGCCTTTGTGCTGACTTTTTCCAAATTGCTGGATATAACAACAGCGAATTTACAGCAAAATTTTCCAGTTCTGTGGACTCTTTTCCATACTGCTGGTGAATTTTGCCAAAATATCTAAAAAGGGTACCTAAATTGGGCTTGAAAATAATACCAGCTGCATTCAGATATTTATGAGGCTCACATTTGCTCTTGATAAGGGCACACCACACTCTTCTAAACACTGAACATTGCAAAAGCAGATCAATGCTAACTCTATTACACCTTGTATCATCAAAAGCCTGGACAACAGTTTCAGGACTTTGCCTAAAGGAAGGACCCCTGAATTTAGCTGTCATTTCTCTCCTCCTCCTCCCTGAGCTGTTCCTGCAGTTTTGTCTGGGGCTGCTAAATTCAGTGCCAGAGTAACAGCAAGACTACATTTGACCTTGCTGAGTTTCAGGCAGTGAAAAGATTTATATTTTTCTGCTGGATGTCACACTCTAGAAGATGCTAGATAATTCCCAGCCTCTGCAAGGCCAGATCTTGATTACCTTCTAGACATCTTGGTCACAACAGGGCAAAACCTCCTACTCTCCTGATGAGACACTTTTTTGTTTTTAAATCATTCTGATCAGATGGTAGAAGGATATAAAACAAGAAAAAGAGGGGGTGAAGGGGGCACCTGGTCTGCAGCAGATTCCCAGAAGCACTCATGACAACAAAGTGTATTGAACAGCAGCTTCCCATCATGAGCCCCTGATTTTCACATCCTGAGAGCTTTCCAAAATTGGTCTGCAATTTCTCAGATTTGGTCTCTGCCTGAAGGTAGAAGAGGAAGTTGAGTAAAATCCCTTCAGACCTTCTGAAATGAGGAGAGAATGAAAAATTGCATTTTCTTATTGTAATAAAAATTCTAACCATTTTTTTCTCTGTAAAAGGCCACATCAAGCTGCTTGGAATTTGAAACTTGGTGTGGGTATAGCTCTCATTACAAGCCAGATTCAAAGCAAGCTGAGGTCAATAACTGTCTCTCCTTTGATTTTGCCTGACTCTGAAGAAGACCCTACAGCTAGGTAAACAAATCGTAGAGAAAATCGTTTGGAACAGTTGTGCCTATTTTCTACTTGGGAGTTGCCTGGGAACAAGCTCCGTTTATTTGCAATGTGTCTAGGGTTTAGATGTATTCACCAAAGCCCAGCTTTGCTCCATCCTCCTCAATTTTTATTTTAGAACCTTGCTCCATGAATAATCTCCTCGAAGAAAATATCCAGCAGCAGATGAAAGGACATCTTTAGGTAAAGGACTTGTAACTAAATCATTTCTACACCTTTTTTTTTTATAGATGGGTCACAAGCACATGATTTGTTGGTATTATGCATTCCTCGTGCATGCCACAGTGTATCTGAGGTCCTGGAAGAGGTTGACATTTCAGTGTTCTGCAAGGTAGAGAGCACCAAAGCCCTTGGTGGATTGAGGGCTGACCTCCACATCTCCCTGAAGCTCCAGCTCTGGGACCATCCTTTCTCTTGGCATCGGAGCTCAGATGTCTTTCTTTGTTAAATTCTACTTCAATTGGTTTAATTCTGTTTTCTTGCTGGAAGAGGATTTAGTAAAACAAACAAAACATCTTACCAATGTGAATATTCAGAATTAATGACAAAACTCTGAAACAGGAAGGTCATTTCTTGGGGAGGGAGACTGGTATTATTTTGAATGAAGGGAAGAGTGCAAAGATCTTGCAATATTTGCTGTAAATGGGTTGTTATGGTGAACATTCCTGTCAGCAAGCTCATTAGCTCAGAGATCCACGAGTGAACAGAGACCAAAAAATATGGTTAAAAATTCAAGAACAGATTAGTGGACAATATTTTGCAATCTTTGTCTAGCTCTGCTTCTCACTGAGAATTAGTAACTTTACTCCAGGCCAGATTCAAATAGTCTTACTCATGCAGAGCAGCACCGTGTTTTATGAGTAACCCCAGTGACATTTAGGGCTGTATTTTGGAATAAGATTGGAATCAGAGAAAGACAGTGGGAGGCATGGCTGAATCACCTTGATTAATAAGTGTAAGATGGCTAGTTTTTTTCTGTGTCTATATAAATAAACATAATGGGAATAAGGAGGGATGTGTGGATTGACAGGCATGTGAGGGAATTCATAAACATCTTTTTGCAATATACAGCAGACTCCTCTTTTAACAGAAAAGGACAACACCCAAAAGTTACTTAATATCAGGAAAAGAGGAATTCACACCTTCAGAAACAATAGAAGATCAGGCCATTTTGTGGGTTTTACTCTCAACAGTTCTGGCTGTTGCCTGTGATATTACATAAGGTCTACACTGCTCTCCATAGAAGTGATGGATGAAGTTTTCAGAGCTGCCCGAATGTCTTGAAAGCATGTGGTCCATTTTCCAAAATAATAGGGTCCTTGGGATTCTAAATGCCATTGAATTTCAGCACTTCTGGGAATGGTCTCATTCACTTCTAAATCAGTATGCATTTTCCAGTATGTTATGCTCCTCATTTCATTTTATCTCGGGTCTCCAGCCATCACCATATATCAATAGAAAGACCGTCAGAGGGCAGGATGAAAAAGGAAAGCACGCTTGTGCCCAACTGCTCTGTCAAAATGCCTCCAAGACCCATCACGGGCTCCTGACATTACCAGTGAGCGAGGAAGGAACCAATTCAAAGCTCGCTGATGTAAAGGAAAGTCCACTCATTTCTATGGATTTCAGTGAGGCTTGGATCAGGCCCTGGAAGAATAAGGATGACATAAAAATAACATGACGTCTGCCAGATTCACCAATATGCTCTGATGTTTTGCCCGGCTCAGTGATGCAAAGCAGATGGGAAGCACTGACAATCCTGGCCCTCTTCAATCACTTACTCTGTCTCTCGGATTAGTTTTCATCAGGCGTTTTATTCATGACATAAATACATTTATCAGTGCTTCTGCAAGAATATTTCAGAAGAAAAATCACTGCATTTTAACTTTATCAGAGAAAAAGTTTCAGCATTTTATCGCTCGGTAACTGCCAACTTTCAACGAGGTTTCTAAGAAGTTTATTATGGAGCCTGTGAATTTTGCTGTACTTATGCAGGGCTTGCAATTAGTTGAGTTTAGCTGTCTTCTTCTTCCATACCACTTTGGCCCAAGCAGAGTGCACAATTGTGCCATTTGACTGATGCACCATCAAATGGGGCACTGGGACAATTATTCTGCAAAATACAAAGCTTACCTTAAGTTCAAGCACATGTTTAAATCCCATCAAAGCTATCATAAATAAACACATGTACAGTTCACTGGATCAGTGCCAGAAAATGCATTTAAAAGAGACTAGCCCCCTTTGAAAATTACCCCAGTGTCTCTATCCTGTCCTAGCCTATTGCTACACAAAAAGGAGCTAAAATCCATTGGAAAATTCTTATACACGAGGAGTTTGTGCACTAGACGCCCCAAAGAAGAATGAAAAGGCATTGCCCTGTCTAACATTATATGCCAGGAACAAGCAATAAAGATGTAATACAGGCTGAACTTTTAGTATGTATGATTATAATAAATATAGGCATTAATAGACATTAAAAGTTGCTGAATGACTGAGAAGTTGAGTAGATTGGATGACGTCCCTCAAAATGAAATAATCTATATTTGGCTGGTAATTCACTTCTTCCAAGATGCTTTCTGCTTGACTCTGCATATATTCCTCATTGCAGAAATAACTTGGGCAATTGCAGTCTGGCTCCAGCCTCAAGCCAGCCAGCCCGGGAGCGAGCATTAGTGCTGAAAGACAAGATCTGAGTTCCATATTCCCACCAGACACTTCTCCACGAAAATGTCCCAGACTGTTCGGAGAGCAGCTGCTGTGCTGCTCAGAGCCTGCTCCCTGGCATAAGGACCTGACCATAATCACACCACATAAGGGTCAAACTGGCCCCAAGTGTGAGGACCATCCTGCATTTCTGCACCCATGCCTCACAGGCTTTCCCAGAGCATGTCCTGTTCATCACAGCTGAGGGTGGCCCAGAGTGTCTCTGCCCTGGAGTGACAATCTGCTGCCAGCCGTAGCACATCCACCGGTTTTGCCTGCAGTGCCGTAGTGCTCCAGCACACGAAGGGAGGAGAGACAACATAGAAATGCACAAGGTCAGGCACAACACTCAAGCCTGGGTTACCTCATTTTAAGTAACTTTAGGTAACTTTACAATGATCACTCACATTTTAGAGGTGAAGACCAGACTGCAGAAGGATGGGTAAGGCACTGAGACAAGCCTGCCCCACACAATTTGCCAAACAACTTACAGGGAAACTCTATTCCTGGCTGCAGCAAATATCCTGTTGACCTACAAAGGAAAACAATTAACCCAGTGTGCCCAAATTCTTCCTCTGAAAAGGAAAGATTGCTCATCATATCTCACTTGTCATCTCTCTGGACTGTAAATGATTCAAGGCAGGAACTGTATCTGTATGAGCACAGTACTGTCAAGTCCTAGCCACAGGTGAAGTGTTCCACATCACAGCTCTTCTTCCTTCAGACTGAACTGCAGTTTTGCCATGTCTAATTTTGTCTTTTTGCTCCTAACATTATAGTGCTTGGCCATACTTCCTCTCTCTTCCATTCTGTTTATTTGTAGAAAGGAAGAAATGTCACAGAATAATGGGTTTGTGCTGCTACGTAAAGGCTAAGCCAGAGTCAAGATATTACTGGAACAAATAGTGAGACAGAGATGAAATGTTTATTTTCCTGCTGGGCATAGTGATGATGAGATCGTGTCCTATCGCAGCACATTTCAACTCTGCTACACCAGTACCACACCGAGACCAAATCAACCAGTGGCAATTCTGCTCCCAAGTCTTTTGGGCAGATTTGAAAGTCCTAGTATTGGATATTTCATACAAGATCCAAAGCAGGTGGAAAAAAATGTTTGAAATACAATGGAGCTGCCCTTAATGGGCCACCAGAGAGTCCCTGTACTACACAAACAGCAGACAATTGGCAAGGGCCCAGGATGGAGTAGCTCTGTGTAAGTTAACAGCATTGTTACTGACTCTAGGAACTCACCAATCCTGAGGGCATCTAGTGATTTCCCATCTGATCTACACAAATCTCCCTTGTGGCTTCCACTGTGACTGGTCCCACTCCTGGGCACTGTGGAGAAACAAGAAAAGCTTCAGAAAAACATCTCTGTGTGACCACTACATTGTGATCTCTGTTCAATTTGAAAGCAAGTCCTCAGCCCCAGAGGCCTCATTTACTCCTGCTTCATCCCCTAGCCCAGCCATATGTATCTATCTTGTTTATTTTTAGAGGCAGAATATATTTTTCATGTCTTGAGTGACCTTGGGTGAAACAGTCTTCCTCCAAGGTTTCCCCGTCCAGACAGGACTATAAAACAACTGCCCCATTTTCCATGATCACTCTGCCCAACAGCAAGTAAAGCACAATCAAGAGATTATTCAAAAAGTCTCAGAAACTGCCACTGGAGTAGGTTTCACAGGCAGCAATGTCAAGACTATAAAACATGTTTGATGGAGCATTTTACACTGCTTTAAATTTGGAATTCTTTGGAGAGTGTCTGAGGGTTTTTCAAGAAACAAACACAACCTTCGTCCTCCATGCACATAGACATACACACAAAAAGCTCCTTCATGGAATGAGAAGCTGGCATCCTGGGGCTCTGACCTCAGCTCACTCCTCAGCTTTATCAATCACCTTATATAATCACTGCAGACTGAACAGCATTTGGGAAATGAGTTGGGCTGGGGTTTTCTTTCCTTTTTTCTTTCTTTTTTTTTTCTTTCTTTTTTTTTTCTTTTTTTTTTTTCCTTTTCCCTCTCCCCTCCACCTAGGCTACCCAAGGAAGAGAGCCTGTAGCTCAGATGTGGCTTGGGAAAGTTCTAATGAGAGTTCTTACCTCACTAAAATGAGGTGCTACTGTGGTATCTTAATAGGAGGTTTGGAGATTTCCTTCCCTCAGGGCAGATTCCCAGAATATTTTGAGGTTGTCTCTTTGGAACTGAAAATGAAAGGTAGCTTTGCTGCTTCACAGATTCCTTGCATCCTTACCTCTCCGTAATCAAGTGAGAGGTAAAACCACCAAGCAGGATAATACCCCAAAGGGACAGTCCAAGATGCAACAGCATGAACTGGCAAGCGTCAGCACATCAGGGTAGTGCCTTGGAAAGCACTGGATCCTGCAGCTGGGATGGGCCATCCCCACCAGTTCCACTTCCACCTCTGCCTCCCTGGAGTTACCAAACCCAAAGCACCACACTCCTTGCTGGAGAATCCAGCAGCCAGAAGTCCTTTCTCTATCTCCATGACTTTTCCTCAGGAAAACCAAAATAAATTGGCTGCAGACAAGAGATGCTTGAGAGTAATTTTCACAGCTCACCCTCACTTCATCCTTCCGCTGCACATCCATCCACAGCCACTTTGAAGCCTTCCTAAACCTCATCACTCAACTTCCTTGGCTTTCCACACTCATGGCTTGGTACAACGTTTCCCACACACTCTCCCCTCGCTCCAAAAACACACTTTTCTTGAAGTTCAGTGCTCAAGCCTTGTCAATGGCAAGGAGACTAATCACATCACAGCATTCAATGCTTCATTAGCAGCTTTCCCAGACCAGGGATCCCTTCACTGGGAGCAAAATGCTCACGGTTTTGACCTGGTGACAGCTGCCTCAAATTATGTACTGCTGTATTAAAACAGACTGCAGGTTGATTTCTCGGCTTAACTCACCACACATCATGTTAACTTAACTCACTCACAACCCAAGTTGACAACCAGTATTTAAAATGTGCCCTGTCAGTAAAGCCACCACTGTTACCGCTGGTGTGGGCAGCTGGAGTGGTGCTTGCTGAGAGCAACACAGGCCTCTAGCAATCCTGCCTAGATCTTGTAGTTTATTATACAGTTACAGATATGTGACTACTGCAGACAAAACAAAATCATAGCCAAAACTTCACTTAAAACCTCCAAAAATCCAAATCTTCATTATGCGTCAAAGAAGTTTGTCTAATTCCATTGATTTTAAACACATTCTTTGTTACTTCCTCTCAGCTGGAAGTAGATACACAGAGGGAAAAACCCTTCTGATATACTCACAGCCTGACCCAAGTTGTTCTTACAAGATTTCCAATTTCTGTTCTGCATCAAAACATGTATTATCCATCAGCCATTGGCAGGGAGAGAACCCAAGACTTCGAGCAATAAAAACCACAGGGCTGGGGTTTTTTTGCTATTGGAGTTAAAGGGCTCTAAACTGGGGTAAATCCTTACAGCTTCTTCTAGGTGCTAGAAGTGAAAACGTTCACCACTAATGATACTTTCAACTAGAGGGAAGCCTGATGTATTTAATGAGTAGGTTCAGTCACTATATTACAGCAGTCATCCTTAGTAGCAAATGGACTTTGCACTCAGGTCACCAGGTGCAGACCAAGGTCATGTACTTGGTATCAAATTGGACCCTTAAACCACACAGTCCCTGTGAGGTTGCACTACTGTCGTCATTCTGTAAGTAAGAAAAGGCAAGTACACAACTACAATTGCAGTTTTGGATATATTTCTTTGGACCAAGGTGAAATTTCCAGCCTTTCAATTGAGTTTATTGTCATAAATCCCCAACAAAGTGGCCTTTTTGCTTGGTGTTTTTGTATTCTTTCCATCTTTGCATACTCTGTGGCTTCCCAGAAGTACCCCCTTCACTCCCAGCACAGCACCCATTTCTGGCAGCTGCTCTGTCTGCACCACCAGGCCACCAAGTCCCCTGCTGCCAGCAGAGATCTAGTGAGCAGTCACCCAGCTGAGAACCTGCTCAGAGCCAGGGGGACCTAAGCCCATTTCTCAGGTCTGCCATTTCCCTCTCTTCCAACTGGATCTCTGTTCTTCAGCTGTATGGACCAGAAAGTCCATCATTTCTCCTGACTTTTACAGTGCCCATCGAGGTGACAAACTCTTCTATTCCCTACTTTCATACAGCAGTGGATGAAATGAAATTTTAATGTCAGCTGGAGCCCCTTGGCGCTATTAATAAAAACAACGATAATAACAAGGGAGGTTTGCAAATTAGCAACCCTTGCTACAAACAGTGATACACCCAATTTAGCACAAATCATTGCAGGCTCTTGCCTGCTTAGTGGCTATTTTAATCACTGGTGACTAATGCCTGTGAGGGCTATTCCAGGGTTTGACGTGCCTTAAACACAAGAAAATAGGGAAATCTTGGAGAGAGATAGAAAGGACAGGAGAGGAAGAGGGCAAGAGAAGGAATTGGCCAAAGCCAAAGGTTCATCACCAAAAAGTGTTCAGCTCATACCACCCATTTTGCTGCTGTTGCTACTGCATTTGCTGGGGTCACTGACCAATTCCTCCTCTGAATAACAGCATCATTTCTCTTCTTTTGGTGCAAATCTAAGAAAAACAGTCATGCTCTGGAACACAAACAAAGGCTACCTGTCCCTTCCTTGGTTATGGAAATGGGGGTCAGCCTTTTTATTTTCAAAGGGGGCAGAGCTGGAATGCTCCCTGGCACACCACCAAAAAGGAAATATCTGCTTAAATATTTGAAGGGAAGAGAAAAAAAGAGAAGAGAGGAAACAATGCAAAGGGGGATGGGGAGAGGGAACTTTCATTTCATGCAGAGGAAAAGGGCTGCATGGCAAACGAAGCCACAGCTCACCTCTGCTGGGCTGTACTGAGATTCACCTTTATGAAGTGAGCACCTTTTCCTTACACCATTACACTTACTTTTCTCCATCCTAGCTTTCTAAGGATTAAAGGACTTTTCCTAGTTGAGGAAAACTGAACAAAAATCCACCAAGCACCATGTCCCTCAGCTAGACATGTGTCTTTACCAAAGACATACTTATCTTTTTTCCTATGGTAGGTCAAGTCTTACAAGCACTTGAGCCCAGCTGACAACAACCAGATCACATTAAGCAGCATTCTGGAGAAAAAATAAAACAAAACAGAACAAAAAAAACAACTTTCTTTCTGAAAAATTTTTGAAAAAAAAAAAAAGCATTTTTAAAAAAATAAAATTTCAGGGAAAAAAAAAGATATCTTTCAGAGCTAAAGGGTAACACAATGTTTGATAACACAGGGGATCAAAGTAGGATTTCATCAACAGCATCCAACCATCATTATTTACGTAAAGGCCATCAAAATGATGGAAATGTTTGGATTAGGGAGCTTAAAGATCATCTAGTTCTAAACCCTCTGCCACAAAAAAGGACACCTTCCACTAACCAGGCTTCTGCAAGCCCTATTCAGCCTGGACGTCAGCACTTACAGGCATGGGGAATCCACAGCTTCTCTGGGCAACCTGTTCCCATGCTTCACCACCCTCATTGTAAAGGATTTCTTCCTAATATCTGATTTAAATCTACCCTCTTTCTGTTAAAAACCTTTATCCCTCATAATGCTCCCTGTTAAAGAGTTCCTCCCCATCTCTCCTGTAGATTCACCTTTTGGTATTGGAAGGTTGCTATGAAGTTTCCCCAGAGGCTTATATTTCCTTCTCCAGGCTAAATAATCCCAACTCTCTTGACCTAAAATCAAAGGAGAGGGTCTACAGCACTCTGGTCATCTTCATTGCTTCCTTTCGACTCACTCCAACAGGTCCATGTCCTTCTTACACCAAGAGTTGAACACAATACTTTGGGTGGTGACTCATGAGAGAAGAGTAGAGAGGGGAATAAGCTCCCCTGACCTGCTGGCCACAATTCTTTTAATGTAGCCCAGGATGCTGTTGGATTTCTTGTCTGGAAGCGCACATGGGCAGCTCATGTCCAGTTCTTCATCCACCAGCACCCCCAAGTCTTTCTCCAAAGGGCTGCTCACAATCCACTTATCACCTGCCCTGCATGTCTGGGATTGCCCTGATCCACATGCAGAATCTTATGCTTGGCCTTGCTGAACTTCATGAGGTTCATATAAGCCCAAGTCTCTAATCTGTCAGGGTGTCTCTGGAGAGCATCCCTTCCCTCTAAAGTATCAGTAGATGATAATTTGGTGTCATCAAGAATGGGAGTCCAAATCTTCTGCTTTCTCTCATGTACTCCATCTGACCGACTAGCACCATAAAATCCTTTTACTTAGGCCATGCCTGAAGAGAAAGCCACCCCTGAGTACCCAACACCATTTCCTTCAGTACCTGCTGATTTCATGGCAGCCAAGGAACTCCATGAACTCTCCAAGGCTCAGGGGGTAGAGATACAAGAAAGTAAAAAGCCTGGAAAACAAGTATTGCAAACAGTGGGACAAGAGTTCAAAAAAAAAGCAGCATTCTGTTCCTATTCTTTGAGGGCTAATGTGCAGTTTAACTTTTAAACAGAGTATGTGGGGAGACTGGCTCAAATCCTCCGGTTTGGTCTCTCCTCTCTATTACACCACTGCAAACATGCATATACTTTGTGGCCTCATAAAATCTTTACATTCACTCAGGTCACTGCAGGTTTAGTTTTACAGTGTTGGAGGCTCCAAACAGGATTGATCATAAACAGCTGCTTCTGTTTTTAACTAAGAGGGGAATCTTTTTGGTTTATTGCTCTTGTGGCCACTGAGTACTAGAACTGGAAACCTAGTCATCCAAGTTGCCTTGGACCTATTTCTCAAAATATGTTGGGTTGGGTTTTTTTTTTTTAGTACATGTTTGTTTACCAGTGTGGCTCCAGATTGTTGGCTAAGATCTGTAGACCCCTGGTGTAGCTACAGGAAATATTTCTAAAGTGTTCCTTTTCTGAGAAGTCTGCAGCTTAAATAACCAATCTCTTTCCATGAGGCTTCTGCACGAGCTACTTGCACTAAAGTGGCTTTGCTCTTGTTTCCCTCCTCCCCACCTCTCTGTCCTCTTTAACCATAATTTGGTGATAGAGAAGGTATCACCTCTGTAGGTGTTGGTAGCAGGGAGAATGTCATGTGGTGCATAGTGCAAGTCAAACTTTCGCCCCTGCAGCTCTTGAGCTGTTTCACTTGAATCTTCTATTTGTTACTTCCTGTATATTTTTTCTTCAAGCAGTAGATGTGACAGGCTGTCTGACTATGCCTGTACTTCACAGATCAGACAGGAACCTCCTAATTGACAAGAGGAAGAACTGGAAATTCTGGGGGAGGCCACAGTTGGCAAAGTTCACACATTCACTGATAAGCTCTCCAGGAAAATGTACCCTACAGCTTGTTCTGGCCTGAAATTTGCCAGGTACTCCTGAATACAGAGTCTTCTGCATCCCTTCATCCTTGACCAGATTTTCAGGAGAGCTCAGTGCAGTGAGATGCAACGTTTGTGGTTTCATAAAAGGATCCTTTGGAAACCTGGCATGTATTTTGTTGCAAAGATGGGTTCTCTCAGAAATCGTGTCTTAACAATCATAAAAAACTCTGAAAAACTTCTGCTTCTTTTGACACAAAGTGTAGCTTTTGCAAGTCCTTTTGCAAGCTCCAGTGCAGCTCTTTCACTGAGACCCGTGCTCTGCAAGGTGATGACAAAAAGTCAAAATATCCTTTTTTTTTGTTATCCAGAGATGTAGGGGTTTCATGTACAGAACTGTATCAAAACCAGGAGGTTCCAGTCCTAACTCAGCTGAACTTTCAAAGCTGCTTGGAAACCTAATTCACAATTTAATTCACATTAAACTTTATGGGAACTGGACATCCAAATTCCCTAGGTGGCTTTGCAAAACACAGCTGTAACTAATTGCTGTGCAGAAAGGTTTGGGGGGGAAGATTTTGATCTAGAAAAGGAGAGAGATATTTCAATGCCAAAAAAGCTTTTGCAATAGATTCTCACATGGAATCCGCACAGCCAGTTCTGGGCTATCTCGTCAATGAAGTAAACGGAGCCATTTTGTAATACCTAATCCTCTCTCTGTAACTCTTCATGCACCTGCAGAGGTTATAAACTAAATGGGAGAAAGAATTTCTCTTGCTGAGTTTCTAGTAATCCCTGTCGCTGCAAACTCTGGGGCTGAAAGGTTGAATAAATCAAAACGACTGATGAACAATTCACGCCCAACTCATTCCCATTGAAGAAATTGTCACATTCCATCAGTGAGGCTGGTAAAATCTGTGACCATCTCAACCTTTATCAAGCCTTAATTTCTTCTTCCTGTTTTGGCAATAATTTAACGTTAAAGGTCACAGAGTGAAATGCTCAGTCAGGAAGCTGAGGAGTTCTGATTTAATAACAACATTATTTAGCCCCACGAAGCCCCACGTGGTATTTTCACCTCCTTTGTTCCTTTTCAAGACTATGATCCATCTTCCACTGAAGACAATGGGAGCACTTCCACTGAATTTAATGAGACTTGGATCAGGCCTAAATGTCAGTATTACTCTATTAATATTTATGCAGTTGGAAGTATGTCAGAAAATATACAGGATGTGCAGAGTGGCTGAGTGAGCGATGAGAATCATAAATTTTCCTGACAGTCACTTCTTCACAAATCCTTAACATTTCTAATCTAACCATGGCAGTAATAAACTAGCAGGATTCTAACCTTCTCCTCTTACTGTACAAACCTTTCTCCCACTGTAATCGGTCTGAGTTGGCTCCAGAGTTGAAAAATCATCTGCGTTGCAACTCCCTATCTAGCTCATGTCTAGTCTCTCTTTCTCTCTTACACACATATATGAGAAATTGAACCTGTTATTTTAGAAGTTGCACATTAAGTGGTCAAAATTAAAAGGTTTTCAAAACCGACAAGCTGCATGATTTACTGTGTTTAAAGATCCTTGGCTTAGCAATCTTCACAGCCTTCAAAGTGGAGGAGCTGGGGACCCAAACCTGTTACTGCAAGGCTCCCACTAACATGACAAGTGGCAACTGCTCTGAGAAGGTTTCTCCAGGCTGTTTTCCTTGGTGTCTTCCTTTCCTTCCTGTCAGCGTGAGGAAAGGGCCAAGTAGTGTGGCAACAAGCGGAGCCTGCTGGCTTGCCACGGGAATGCCTGTCACTGCAGGGTGTGTGGCAACCACAGTGGTCAGACCCTCTTCACACAGCTACTCCAACCTCCCTGTTGTTGGAGAAGTAATGGGCAAAACAGCCCCAGAGGCCTGAAATTTCTGTTTCCCTTGAATAAGTCTCCAGACGGTTGGATTCCTCCCTGCCTCACCACCCCTTCCCAGCGAGCAGAGCTTGCCTGAGTGGGTGGAGGAATGCGGGCAAGCTCGCAGCATAATAGTCAACTGACCACTAGAGCTGTAGAGTAAGGTCACTGGGGAAAAACAGCCATTGAAGAATGTGGCTGAGCTATGCCCCAGCTATGCAGGAGGAGGCTTTGTCTCCTTTGGCATGCTGAGCCCAACCAAGGCCACAGACAGGATGGCACTGAGAAACAGGCAGGAGCTGCTCCAAAGGGATGACCTGGAAGGGGCGGCTGCCAGATATGCTTGCAGGACATCCCCTCCTAACTCTGCCTAGTTATCTGGTCTAGACCTGAAGTGTAGCATGAGAAAACATGGAAATTGCACATAAATTCAGTAGGTAAAACATAGAAAGGTTAAAAAAAGGTAGTTCTGTGGTACTGTTGAAGATACACTGCTTCCAGTAGCCAGATTAATTCACTGCAGATTAAGAAATATGCTCCAAGCTATGAGGCTAAATCACAGCATGGTTGAGGTGGAAAGGGACCTTTTGAGGACCTCAATCCACACTACTCAAGTTGAATCACCTAGAGCAGGTTACCCAGAACAATACAGTGAACTCCAAGAGACAGCTGTTCAAAGTGAGCAGCTTCTTTTGTATCTGAGTGGTGAACTGTTCCTAGGGACAGCGTCCTCTGCTCCCGTGAAGCCAGCAGTCCAACTTCTCAGCTTGAGCCTATCAATCCAAAACCTCAAATCTGAAGGATCCGTTCCTTGAGGGACATTTTTGTCAGTGCAAACATGACAGTTCTGACCATTTCTCATGTTGCTAAACAGCAGTGTATGCAAAATCAAAATCCAAGCATTAAGGCTGGAATTTTCATCAAATCATAAAATATTTCAGACACCAAAAGTCCTGACATGCTGGGCAGCTCGGACCAGTACGGTCCCTTTGAACTTGCCACAAAACCAGCTTTTGCAACGTTACTTTTAATTTCTGAAAATACAACAGAGCAATCAGTTCCACAATGCCTTCAGCCGGGTGTTTTATCACTCTGGTGATGGGTGAAAGGGCAGGAAGCAGAGGGACAGGATGGAATTTTGAGCATGACCCAAGTCCTGCCAGGACACAGGGGAGGGACGCTTTCCGAAAAAAGAGAAGCTTTGCTATGGGGGAAGTGGACTGCCTTGCCTCCATATCCTGTGGATCCAAACTTCCCCCTGAGCGTGACATCTCTTATGAAAATATGCATTCAGACTTCTCCAAACTGCTTCCCGCTCCACTCTGGCAGAAGGGCCAGTTCTCAACAGTCTGAGATTTTAACAAAAAATAGGTTTATCCCTGCTACTCACACCATGTTAGTGCAGTGGAAACAAGGGAAGGATCATGCCTAATATTACATTTTGGCTGGAGGTTTCCTGTGGAAATCTTTGACACAAAGAAAATAATGTGTTTGATGAGATGAGATGTGTCACAGAAAGTATCAGCTATCCTGATTGCTTGAAACTGAAGATTCAAATAATGGCAAAAAACCCCACAATGGTTCATATCATCTGGTTCTTTCCTCTACAGAGCCAGCATATCCTTTAGGAGAAGGATCTCAGACTAGTCTTCCTCATTGTATACCTCTTAAAATATACCAGTGCTTCACAAAAGCAGTTTTTGGTCTTTTTCCTCTCTTTTTTTTCCTTCACATGGAAAGTTGCTGTTTTATGGATCTCACTTTGGAGCATCTTACAAGGGCTTGACTCAGAAAGCATTAAAAGCCCTTCAGCAGTCTTGGCTAAAATTAATTCAGATTTTGACTTGTGCTTACATGACTGGGGTTAGTATTTCAGGTACCAGAAAAGTTTATCATTTATGAACCCACAAAGTCCTTGGCAGGCCTGAAATTGTAGCAAAACTTCAAATTTGAGGCATTTTGGCCCAGTTTTCAAACTTGCATTGAGACAAACTCAGTATTTACAATCACTCTGGGCCATCAGTAGCTCTTTCAGGCACTATTTTTTATTTTTTTTTTGTTAGGAAACATAACATGCTAGGAATTTAAACAAAGGTGATGTATCAGCAAATGTCTCTCACACAGCATGATCTCATCTCCCAGCCATGCAACAT
Source organism: Parus major (assembly GCF_001522545.3). Taxonomy (NCBI): domain Eukaryota; kingdom Metazoa; phylum Chordata; class Aves; order Passeriformes; family Paridae; genus Parus; species Parus major. The sequence continues at coordinate 15,301,068 of NC_031774.1, forward strand.
TTGGGAACAGGAGTGAAGTTTGTTGCCCTTTAGCAACAGACCAAGAAAGCAGACAATAGTTAAAATACCCATACCATTTAAAACACAAATATATCCTCTCAAATCTGCTACCTCCCATCCTTTCCCACCCCACAGAAGATAAAAGTGGACTAATTTGTCATCTAATAAAAGTTATGTGAAGCAGAAGGAGGTACTTGGGCAATCATTTTTGATTTAGACATGGAGGCAAATACTCAGCACATAATTTTTCAAACATTAACTTGATGAGAGTATCACCAGGATCATCATAAGCTCAATTACAATCTGGACAAGAAATTTGGGAGTTCTTAGAACCACATCACCCCAAGGACTCTTGATCAGGAAGAGAAAGCAAGTTCAAAGCCCTCAAGCCTGGATTCACACCAGGAGTGTGAGCTGGTGATCCAGTTTCACTCATCAGCCTGCACAGATGTTTTAAACCTTTCAGACCAGGGATTGTCTCTTACTGTGTATGAGATGCAAAGCACCCAAGAACAAGATAATCCTGATCTCTGAGCATCTAAATCTATCGTAATACCAGTCAAAAAATAAAAAAAGTTTTCCTGCTTTTCTGAGACTCTGCTTCCATTTGAAACTTGACCTGGGATAAGTAGAGGTTCGGGGAAATAACACAAATAAGGAAAAAAAGCAGATGATCTAATGAAACATGGTATCCTTGGTATGTTTACTGAACCCAGGAAGCTTTTCCCATGAGTTTTTCCTCACGTCTTCTCTCTATAATTTTTTGTGTCTGAGTAAATTCTGAGATTAATGTCCATTAGTGGGAAATGTCTCCTCACAAGCTCTAAATTTCATTATATCTGTAGAAATTGGATTATCTTTGAAATCTCTACTCCCTTCACAAATTAGAATGGAACCAGCTAAAGAGTCCTTCAGAAGGAGTTAGAGAAGCAAGCAGGATCACGAGGTCATACACAATACACATTTTCATCAAACTTATTTCCTTAGAAAACTGGCTAGTAAAAACTTGCAAATACTGAAAAATACTTTCTCAGGTCTTGGATGCTGGAATTAGATCTGCCCTGCTTGCCTACATACACCACCCAAAATGACAGGGTTATGAACATGTCCACTAATGCACATTGCTGTGAGTTGTGCCTGGTTATCTCCTTTAGAAAGGGGATCAGGCCCTTGATCAAAAAGCTGAAGCAGATGTGGAAAATTAAGGTTGGCCTTACTAAGCCAGACTAAAAGTTCATCTAACTGGGTGACTTGTCTCTAGCAGTGGCCACAAAAGGAGGAATTAAGTTCAGCAGACATGTTTGGTACTTTTCTCCAGTGTTCACTTCCAACTATTTTTACTCAGCAACTTCTTAAGAATGACATTGCTACACATACAGCAATCTCTACAGATTTCTCTTCAGGGAGCTTATGTTAACTTGTAATTCAGAGAAGTTTGCTGTGATATGAAGCTTTGCTGAGTTTCCTGAAGCACAGGGCCAGTTTGAAACAGCTTTTCAGCTTGCTCTCTTCTGAAGCCTTGGCAAAGAAGCAGCAGCTACCATGCAACATCCCAAAATATTCCTCCTCTCCTGAAATATACCACAGGAGAAAAATCTCAGGGGCAGCACAGATTAGAGCCACTTTAACAACCCTTCAGCTGGACTGGGCTAGAATGCATTAAACCTACACAGTCTTTCAGAAACTTGACAAGTTATTAAGATGTGAGTAGGTGCTGCCCTTTTGCATTTAAATTCTCTCCCTGGATTAGACAAACTAAAGCAGCTAAAGGATTCTCAACCCAGAGTAGCCTGCACCTACAAAGCGTTTTCCTGGCACAACCAAGCTGGTCAAAACTGCGACTCCCTGCTGTACTTCAACTCACGTAACCAAGCGCGTAAACCTCTGGAGTGGAGACCTGGCTGTGATTCAGCCACAAAGCAGACATGAGCTCTGAGCACCTACATTTGCTTTTTTGCTTGTTTTCCACTAGCTTCTCCCCAGACAGGGCTCTGACCCAATTCTCACTGAAGCCCACAAAGGCAGCCGAGCGGCTCTAGGAGCTGGATGGCACCCAGCGCCTGCCTGAGTGAAATGCTATCCACTGTCTCACAGCTCCAGGCCTCCTGCCCCTGCAGCTCAAAGCCACCCTGATTTCTGCATTCCCCCCCAGCTTAGCGGGATGACCAGCGCCAGCCCTGGCACAAACCAAGCTGCTCAAATCCAATGTCACCATTCACGCAGGGCATGATTGCCACCATCCCCTGGCACCCTGACCTCTCCCTCCCAGCCAGCCGCAAGAGCATGCCACATCTTGTGCCCACATTTTCCTTCTTAAGGAAGCCCTCAGGGGCTTCTTTGGCACAGCTCACACTGGTAGTGAACAGCTCCCTTTGGCTTCCATGTTTACATCCTTGTGGTTGTTAATTTGAGAGAAGCCTTTTATTTTAGACACACACACACCCCAACTCCCTCTGCGGGGGGGGAAAATGTGACCTTTAAGATTGTTTATACCAATCAACAAGAAGCCCTCATGCTGCCGGATTCCAAGAAACACGAAACCGTCTTGGAGCTTGGAAGAGGGAGGGGAGAACGGGCAGGAGAGGGAGCAATCAAGGTCAGGAGTTCACAGACAGGATAAAGCAGAAGGCAGGACGAGCAGGAGAAGTGGCAGGGCATGCCCTCTCCATTCAGAGAGGCAAGGCAAGCGCCGTCAGCCCTGTCCACCATATGCAGCACACCAGCATCCTGGGGCAGGGAGCCGACATCCCAAGGCAACGGGAGGAATGGGCTGGTTGGGGTGGCCTTGCAGAATGAGGGTGGCCATTTCTTCCTCAGAAATCTCTCACTGGGTCTTCTGCCAGCCCTGCAGCATTTCACTGAGGACCAAGAGTGATCCAGGACAAGGAGAAATTATTGCAGTCCAGTTTTGTACTCTGGTGCCCGCTGTGATTAATAAAGTGTTTTTGACAAGACAAGGAGAAAGATGAAAATATTTTCCCACTGCTAAATACAAAAGTAAATAAATAAGTAAACAGACAAGTATTCAAATCCAGGAATTTCCTTTCATTGCCAGCATCAGCCTTCAAGGGAGAAGCACCACAAATTTTTTCCTACCATTGTACTGAGCCAAAAGAGCAAAGGTTGTGGTTTCAGGGATCCAAACTTCAAGTGTCCTAACAGGCAGAAGAAGCTCTGGAGTGGCATGAAACCCATGGGTGCCTTGTGCACAAAATGCCTGAACTGACAGAAAGGCGGACTTGCTTCAACTTCAAAGGCGGTAACATCACCATCTTAGTAGGTTCAAGACTGAGTCATTGAGGGGAGAAGGAAAAAGGGCAAAGCATCAATAAAAACCATGGGAGCACAAATGCAGTGGGATAGACTGAGATGCTGTGATACAGCACACCACTTTTGGGCAGCTGGCCCAGTTCAAGGCAGGGGTTTTCGGGACGGAGGTACATTTCTTCCTTTGAGTCCTCTCCCTAAACAACACATCACAGTGGTTGTCAAATTCAGCCCCAAGGTTTCTGGCATGAAGTCAGGATTTTGACAATTTCAGTGACTTTTTTGTGGTCAGAGCTCTCTACGATTCTATATAATTACAATTACAGGGCTGCATCTTGTTCTCATTTACACGTATCTTCTCCATTGGGTTACACAATATAACCAGAGGTGGTATTTGGCCTATACATTTTATTTTGTATGTTGCCTGCCCAGATTCATTATTTATGACCCATTAGATACATTTGTTTCTCAATTAATAAGCCTCAGAAAATATTTTTAATGAAAGACTGTGGTTTTTTAACAATCATGTCGCTACTCCTCTAGTAGCACTCGAGGATTAAATAAGACTGCGAGTAGTTGTTAACTAGCAATTGGTTACTAAAACACATGAGGTTTTGGTCTTCCCATTACTGAGGCTAAAGAAACGATGCTTCTACAACCACATTGATATTGCCCATCTGAGTTCTCATTTCAAGGCACATGCTGAATTTAAAACCACCACATGGATTTCTCACCCATACCTTCAGCAGCATTGAGCATGCTGTGAAGGAGAAAAGCAGACGGATGTCACAGCTGGCCATCAAAAGTAATTATCTTTTTAAAGACAATCAGTTATTTTTTCTTGTGTTTTTCTTTTTTTTCCCCTTCCCTTTCTGTTTTCTTAGGCAGTGATACCACAGCTTCACAGTTGGTTAGCACGGGGCTTTGACAGCATCTGGGATTTGAGTGCTAGGACAATTACCCTGTGCAAGCCCTGCACAGCTGCACTGCTGGTGGAGTGACAAATGTACTCACTTTCCTTGTTTGAGCAAACTACCAGAAGTCTGTTTATGAATATGAGCCTGAAGGTAACATTTGTAGGCTAAGGCCAGTCAAGTCATCTCTGATACTTACGTCCATTCCTCTGCCAAGATGTGATCTGCAATCAGAAAGATGCTTCTGCTCCGTTCTGGCATTGTCTCATCAAGGAAAGAGATTTGCAGGAGGGAGAGAGCTGGCCTATGAAGCCAACAGTTACTTGCTCTTCCCTGGGTCCTGTTTTCAATATAAGTGCTTGGTTTAGGTTATTGTTCCTCCTTTTTTCTTCTTCATTCATTCTGGCATTCTGTCCTACCATGCAATCAGAGCTATTCAACTCAAAGATACAAAGGATTAATGAAAATGCTTAAAGGGCAAGCTGCGTTGCTCATCAACACGGACTGTGTGTCTTGTTTTATGTGACTTAGGGAATAGTAGTTCCTCTGAGAAATTATTCTCCATTCAGATCCTCAGGAAATGTGTCCTGATGGGATACAAATGAAATGCAGATGACTCCTTTCTGGCTACAGATCCAAGGAGGCCCATGCCACATGGGTAGCTTTGGACAGATACCTTCTGGTTTCTTCCAACTCAAGAGTTATTTCTACCTGCCCAGGTTTGTAAGCACCACCTGTGCTTTCTCTGACTGCTGCACTACCAAGACAGACAGCAAGGGAAACCTGGAATCTCTTCCTGGGTTTTAAGGTCTTATTTCCAAAAACCTTTGAAAGTCACGGGAGTTCAGTTCTAGGAGTCAGCTCATCCTCGCAAATGAAAATGCAGATTCAGCCTGCCTAAATATTGGCAAACTCCATGTAAGCAGAGTTTTCCATTTGCTGGCAACAGCTCTTCGGAAGTGCCTGTGAAGTAAGAAACACCAGGCACAGAGATTCAGCTGGAAACCAGCAGCAATCTCGTGAATTGTCACTTCTGCTTCCCTTGCTATTTTGACTTCTCTCATAGCATTGGAAAATCAAAAGGAAACAACGTCAAGGAAAGAACACTCAAATAAACACAGACGTTGACACAGCAAAAATCAGGTTCCTTCTTGTTCCCAAGACACTGAGATACCAAACCCAGAAGCATACTCTTGCTATTCTGACAGAAACATTTAAAGGAAAATTTTTCTCCATTTCATGATACTCGTTAATCTTATCATGAGACAGCATGTACCCCTATCAGAAGAAAGATTAGGACAAAAAGGTCAAACACTATCTTCCCTTTCACTTGTTATCCCCATCCTGGTGCCCCCTTTCTTTCAATTGTCAGGAGGAGACACCAGAAAAACTTTGTTATTGAATGAATATTTTGTTGCAAGAAGAAGAATGTCCTGCTCACACTCCCTCCTCTATCATGAAAATTACAATCCTGAAGACACCTCCTGAAATCCTATCTAAACAGAATATAAATACAAAACAAAACAAACAAACAAACAAAAGAGTCAGCATACTAATAAAATTTTCTCCAAAACAGAGCTTAAAATTTTCCAAAAGCAGGACCAGATTAAGGACTCCAGTGAAGAGTTCATCCCACTGTTGAGGCTGAAAGCTTTTCACAGAGTGTAAAGATGGATAGTCAAGTCAAACTAATATAAAGGCAGATAGATCAGCAGTCTGGTCATGGCCAAAATCTGGTTCAAACCCTGGAAACCCAAACCCACAGAGGACTAAAGCAAAAAATCTAATGATAAATCAAAGCTATCTGATACCTCCAAAGCTCTAGCTCAACAATCTTTACAGACAGTGAAGGTGCTCAGAGCTGTACTTTCTTTGTGGCCATACTCTTAAATGGCCAGTTTAGGTAAAAAAAAAAAGTTTATTATTCCAGGCTATGATAAATGTCCTAGCTGCAACCACAGCTGTAAAGACACAGTGAGGATTATTTTGGGCATCCATCACCCACCTGACTTGAGACTTGTGTCTCATCACCTAAGTAGGGGGTGCAAATCTCATTATAACCACCAGAGTGAGTCATGTGTTACAACTTTTGTGCATGTCCATTAGATTCAAGAATAACCTCCCAGCTCTTCCTGAGGGAATGGCAGAGATGGATAGACACCTTTCTTTGATCTGGGGAGTTCTTCCTCTACCTCCAGCTTGTCTCCAACTGCCTCCAAGGTCACACTGTTAGGACAGGGACAGCAAACCCCTCCCGCACTTGCATATGAATCTCATCTCCTGTCCTCAAAAACCACAGGCTACACATGTTTGCTGTTACTTCCAGATGTGTCCAGAACTTGAAAGCAGTGATTTCAGAAGGGAAAAAACCTTTAGAGGTAGCAGAGCTAAGTCTCCCTTCTCCTCCCTTTCCTTCAGCATCAGTCCAGGTCATCAACTCGGGCAACACCAAACAGTTCCAGGGGACTCAACAGCTCCCCAGGGAAGTATCTGCACGTGGATGGATTAGAGACACAATGCAACTCGTCCTCATTACACTTAAAGCCTCAGCCTCAGCTCACTGTCTCAGAATTTACTCCTAGAGATCCTTGGCTAAAGCCCTGCTAATGGATATCTAACAAGAAGTCATTTTGGTGTCCTTCCCCCTGCTGGAATGAAACAGACGCCTGCAGAACAATAGAAGCGACGGCACTGAGGAGGACTTGAGTGCCTCGATAGATGCAGCAGCACGTACAACACTCATATCTTACTCCCAGTGTCCTCACCCATGCAACCCTGGCAGAGGGCTTTGTCCTGCAGGCATCTCCAGCCCTGGGTTCTTCCTCAGTAGCCAGACTGGGGATGCCTTTTTGGTGGCCAGTCATGGGGATTGTGGTGGGTAAGCACACAATGTCACTTCTGTGTGTGCACTTCTGTTTAATTTTCCCTTGGGGAGGACAGAAAGAGGAGGGAGAAAGGAGACAGCCTGACTCACACCAACACCTGGAGCATTGACTCCAGAGCCAATACCACAGTGCTGCTGACACGAGAAGGGTTTGTCCTGACTTTTGGGAGTCCTTTTCAGAGTGGCTCTCTTCCCCATCAGCTGGTGACAGCCCACCCCCTCCACACCCTGTGCTGTGGGAAGTTAATTTAGAAGCCAACTTTGCCATCTGTGGACTACCCCATGCTGGGAAAACCCTCAGCTGGGGAGATCTGTTGTCTTTGCAGAGTGGCACAAAGAAATTAGAGCGTGGGAGAGAACAGGAACTTAAGAATCCTCCTAAGTCCTTAGCATATTTCTCCATGCATCCCCCAGACTCCACCTCTTCCACGCAAAATACCTAAATGTGTTCTATAGCGATGTCTGCTGCTGACATCAGAGAAGGCTCAGAGCAGCACTCCTGCTGCTGCCCTCAGCTGAGTCACGACTCATGAACAAAGGGGATTTTGACCATTGTTATTTTATTATTTTCATTATTTCATTCATCATCTTAATTTCCTTCTCTCACTCCTGGCCAAAAGAGGAAGAAAGACATACACAAAAGAAAAGGAAAAAAAAAATAAAAAGGAAAAATACGCCAACATCATCCACATCTGGAAACTGATTTCCCAACCTCAGAACAAAGAGCTCTGAAATTGTGGCTCCAAATCTCCTGTTTGTGTTCTCCCATTATGTAAAAAGTCCTATAATAAAATCTAATGGAGAAAAAGCCCAAAAGCCAGCAATAATTATTTGGAATTTATTAGTGAACAAGATACATTTGGAAGTCCTTGTAGAAGTGTACATTGAACTTCCAAAAAATACTAAGCTCAAAAAAAAAAACCTGTAGGAGCATTTTGGTTCCAGAAAAGTTCTCCCTATAGATCAGGCTTGGCTTAAATCTCTTCTTAATCCCAGCTGAACTACTGTGCCATTTCTTTTACTTTCCATGTTCAGAAAAATCACTCTTTCCAAAGTTTAGTGCTATACATGGGTGAGAAAAAACTATGGAGATGCTAGAAGAATACTAAAGGGAGAAAAAAGAAAACAAAACAAAACAAAAACAATTCCAGAAATCATCGTTTTTCAGCAAGGAAAATGGGGACAAATAACTCTTAAGAGAGTTTAGGATATTAGTCATTTTTGACAGCAGAAAATTTCTTAGAATGGGTTAAAAATCCACTCTGACACTTTTAACAGAAAAGAATTTTGCAAGTCAAAGAAATGTTTGTGTGGGAAAATATTCAAACACATTCAGTTTTTAATTTGAAAACTGTAACACCAACCATAGCATTTCAATGGAAAGAAAATGCATGCATTGTTGAGAAATGGCACAGTGCACCCCCCTGGAAGAGAAAGAAAAGGATTATTAATTAAGAATTGTTGAGGAGAGGATGATTATTTGAGGGTTTCAAAAGATGCTTCTCTAACCTGGTTTATCATACAGAGAGACACCCAAGAGCCACGTGTAGTTTGGCTTCCATTTCCACCTCGGTTCTCCTGAATGGCAGCCCAACACACTGGCACCACATCGAAAGGCAGGGCTGATGTACACCATGGATTTGTCCTTTAGCTCCAAGCCAAACTGACCTAGGAAGAGGCACCAAAACTGGATGCACATGAAGGAGTCTACATTGTTCAGCAGCCTGCTCCTCTCCTGTCTTTGATGTTACTGCGCTTATGTTCAGTGCTGAATCATTGGACTTCGCCTTTCATCTGGACCCTTGGGATGCGTTATAGGCATGGAAAGAGAAAGGCACCACTTAGTAACACTTTCCAAGTACAAGGGAGAGGAAATTCCTGGAAAATCAGGTTAAGACTGTCCAAAAAACTTCTTCGAAGAAACATGGCAAACTGTATATAGCTATTTATGGTGGAGATGGAAGTAGACTACCCTTGAAGGCAAGCGGCTGCTGTCCAGACAGAGGTTTTAATCATCATTCCAGTTAGGCACTGAAAACTAAACACATCTTAAGTAGCTGGGGAATAAGGGCTATTCCAGATAAATAGCCTCATTATTCTGCAGGCACTGCCCTAGCTCATATATGTTTACCTAGATTTGTATTTTAAAAGAACCAAGGATCCTAAACTCGAATTCTGAATTGCGGAACTTGAATTCTGAAACCAATCTTCTTTCTCCACACATAGAATTACTAAAATAACAACTGAATTGTTCAAAACATTTTTTTTTTTAAGTGAACACTGTTTTTTCTTCAAAAGAAAATAAATTTATGAGCATTTTCTCCTACCCTTCCTCAAATTTTTCTAATTTTTAAGTAAAAATCCCCCATAAACCCAAGAAACTTTTTCAGCTTTGTTTTTCTTCATTCTTCCTCTGTTGCCTCCTTTTCCACGGCAAAACAGAATAAAAGCTGATGAGAAGGTGTGGGGGGAAAATAAAGAATACTTTAACCAAGTATTTTCATTTGTGTTTTTTAAAACTGGAAGTTACCAGAGCTGTTTTCTACTGCTTTTCTGAGATGGTTTTCGATTTTTGCTCTGCTTGCATTTTATTGTCAAATGAGAAAACTGAACGCTTTTTTTTTTTTTTTTTTTTTGAGCTGTGCTCAAAAGCAGGAAACACTATTAGATGAGCTTTACCCAAACACACACACAAACACAATCCATGCATAAAATTCTTGCTACCTGCAGATATAGTCACTTCTGAAACCTAGCCCAGGTGTGGTCCAAGCACTCAGCTCACTGAATACCACATGTTTTCTGTTTTTCTGTGAAAAATTTGAATGCTGAATCTCAGAGGAGCTATCAGTCTCTGTAACACATGGCCACAACCTTCTGTTACCAGCTCTACCTCTGTCCTAGTCACTCTGCTCAGAGCAATGCACCTACAGCAGAGGTTATGCTCAGCTTCAGGTCTCCACAGCCCTCAGTCTCCTCTCTAAAGACATAATTTCCCCCATTTATCAGCAGCTGAAACACATACTCAGCCCCCTGGTTTCCACCCCTAAGACCCAAGTTAACCAGGTGAAGAAAAGGCCTTGCAACTCCCCATCACTTCCCTGCACTACTGGTGCTCCACTCAGGATGCCAGCTCACCTCAGAACATGGCAGCCCTTCATGCTTTACCCCAGCTGTTTCAAGAGCCAATCCATTTCTCACGCTCCAGGTCTTGAGATCAGGCAAAATGTGTAATGTTTTATTAACAAAAAGTGTTTTCTAGCCTTCCTGCATGCTAAGGAAAACTTGGAGATAACATCTGAAGGCTGTCATAGGCTCCCAAACCAGGCAGCAGCTGTAAAGAAGCAGGTACATATTTCAGTCTCATGATTGTTTTCATTCAGCATCACTGTTTCTCAAGACTTATTCAATGCTGCCAAGGCCAGCATTACTGACCATGAGCTCTGAGAAGTTTTGATGATTTACTACACAAAAAGTGGGGAGTTAAGCCTGTGATGCTGAGCCTTTCAGTGCTGTGAGCAGGTCAGGTCTGTTGTGTGTCTCAGCAGAGCCCTGTCCTCTGGACATGGCACGCACAAGCCCTGTCCCACCCATTCTTGTCCAAGCCAGCCCTCTCTCCCTCAAGGACTCATGTGGGGCACAGCAATCCTCCACGGGTGCAAAAGCAAGGCTCAGTCCTGCTCCTCAAAGGAATCCATGAGAATTTTTGCCTTTGGCATATTCATGGAGACAGGGTCTTGCCCAAAACACATACCAAGGGAATAAATCCTCCAGAAATATGAATTCTCTTTGCCTCATACCAAAACATTCATAGTAAGCCCAGGCGGCACTCCACAGCAAAACATTGGCAAGAGGAAATGCTAATAAAACACTAAGACATTAAAAAACACCAAGAAAAACTTCCAAGAAGAAACAAACATTAGAAGAATATGTTGCCCATTCAGTCAAAAAAATGCTAACAAACTAATGCTGTCTCATGATGAAATTGAAATATTTACAGGAAGAGAGCACAGAATTTTGGCTGACAAACACAAAAACTATCTTCTAGCACAACTTTTTTTTTTTCTTTGCAGAACAAAGGGGAAAGGAAACAGAGCAGGGAAAGTGGGAGAGTGAGGGCAGGGTGAAAGAAAGGGGACAAAAAGCAGGAGAGGAATATGGATTAGGAAACTGATGTAAAAAGAAAACAACAAAAAACAAAGAAGCAAAGGGGAAGAGAGGGCAACAGGGAGCAGAGTTCACACTAGGAAGACTTGCTGCTCCATAGTTACCTGCCAGTAGCCAGATTCATTGACATCTCCCTTAGGCAAGGAACAGACTCATTCACCTCCCCCACAAAAGAAGAGGAATACTAATGGAGCCTGCCAGCAACACACACAAACCATTAGGCTTCCCAGTGGGACAACTGGGGCCAAGTGAGTGGAAAGAACATGTCAGTTATTAATTAATTTGTTCTATATTCATGTTGTTAGAGATAATTACACAAGTTGGTCCCACAGCCCGAGCCTTCCTCAGTCACTGATCCCCATGATTCATGATGGACAGTTGCACAACACGGCTGTCAATGACTTCATCATGTTGCATGGAAAATCCTCTCTAGATGCGTGTGTGTGCGGTGACTCACTTTGACACCTTGGGTTGACATTTGCAACCTGGGCCAAGTCCGTCAATAAGACAAAGGCACTTCTTGTGAGGACTCCAAGCCACTAGGTTGGGTATCAAACAGTGGAGCACACAGGAGAAGGCAAGAAAAGGTGGCCCTCAAATGTTCAGTTCATGTGTGCAACAGCCGAGGGCACTGGCACAAGAAAACACTCGAGGCAACAGCTCTTCTCTGGCAACAGCCAAAAACAGGACTACAGAGAGCAAGGCCCCTGCACAGCACTTAAAGCCCACAAGTAGGAACATCCCGGGAAGCTCTCAAGAACCAAGAAAGACCTTTCTATTTAGAGAGAAGAAGATATTTCATAACTGAGAGTCAGCAGGAACAGCTAAGTGCTGCACAACAGCCTGAATTGGAAGAGAAAGCATTATGTCAAATAGCACTCAGATGTTAATTGGGAAGAATAAGCAAGATATACCATAAATCCAGCCACATGGGATACAGGAACCTCCACCCAGGACTGGACACCAGAGCAGCCCTCTCAATCCATCTCCACCCTGGAGACAACACAAGAAATGGGAGCTGTAAACAGAAAATTAAATAGATGGTTTTTCCTCTCCACTGGAGAAACTGGAACTGAGAAGATTTCTCCCAACTCCTTTGGCAGTCCTTTGTAAAATCTTTCAGAAAAATCAAAATCAGTAGAAAGATCTTGGAAGAAGTGGGTAGCAGAAGCCCAGTATTGCATCCTGCATGAAGAAAGCATTATGAACATAGAGATGCTCAGAGGGAGCACTAAGAGAAATATTTCAGGGAAATGTTTTCCCTGACCAAAGGTTTTAAACAGTGGATGAAAACAATCACCCTAGTAGTTCTGGTAACTTCTTTCTGGAAGAAAATAAACATAAGTGAGTAAAAATCAAGCCGTTTTGTTTTGTTTGAGAAAAGCTAAATTTTCCATTTGAAATGAGATTTTATCACTTTTCTTTTTGTTTGTGTTAAAGTCTAGAACCTTGAATACTTCATTCTGCACGGAAAAAAAATAAAGAAGTCCTCAAAATTTTCAGTTCAGCAAGGAGCCCAGAAAAAATTTGCTTGATTCCTCCCATCTTCCCCACCATTATAGTCATTAACCCAGCTCCCAGTCATTTCAAAAGCAGATGCACCTGCATCCAGGCATCCTGGAACTGAGGCCCCCACAAAAGCCTCTCAACCTCTAGACAAAAGAAATCTGGGAAATGTGCAAGAGGTTGCAGGTAGCAAAAAGAAACCCTGGGTTAATGCTGGGAAATGAGGCACAAGCAAGGCCTGTTGCAGCTGCTAGGATTTGCTGCTGCTGTCCTGGTTGTATCATCACAGATTCTCTCCCAGCAGTGCAGGGCAGACAACCTGATGGACAACACGTGTCCTAAGAGAGGGTGGCCAAGCACCCTACTGCTCCTTCATAGGCCTGCTGTTGGCAGCAGCTGGACTTGCAGCTGTCCTCACCTCATTGTGCCATCACAGCCATGGGGAAATGCCTTTTTCCATCTGATTTCAAATACCCTAACCTGGACTTGACCCCATGGGGAGAGAAATCACAGCTGCTGATTACTGCACCTATTTGTTCCTGTTTTGCCAAGCTAATAGTGAGCCACGGGCAAAATGTGGTCAAGTCAAGGAGAATCACATGGCACTTGAAGGCTTTGACACCTTGGTAAGGGCACACAAGAAGGCATGACAGAGCCAGATCTCCCCATTGCTCCCCAGGGAATACTCTACTCACCGCAGCCATACCCATCTCTTTCTGCATCCCTCTGGCCCTGCTGCAGTAAGTGACACCCATTCACGTGCCAGGCAAGCCATGCTGCTGCTCCCCTCACCAGTTACCCTACATCAATACTAAAAAAGAAAAAAAGTAAACTAGCTCTGCCTTGGGTATCATGCAGTGCATTCCAGTTCCTCCCTAGTCAGTGTTTGTGTGGTGGTTTAAATAGATAAAGAGTTAGATAAATGCTAACTATTATTATAATGTTCCCCTCCTTCCAGTCAACTCCCCCCACAGACTCACAGAAACATTCCCCACCTCCCATTTTAGCACGTTCATGGCATCAGAAATTACCCTGTTTTCATTTACCCTGCCCTTTGCCATATGATCCTGGCCCTCAGAAGCTTTAAATAGTCTGCATTATTATGAAGGCTTGTTAGGACTTGTCCTTAATCACTCCAGGAATAATCCTTGATGGCTTGTTTCAGACCCTGTGTGTGAATGTTTGCACAACCACAGGGCTCTGGCCTGCTTAGGTCCCTCCTAGAGGAGGAATTAAAGCTTTATGTTCAGTACAGGAGTGGCACATAGTAGGAACCTGTGTGGCAGTGAACCCATTGTTGTGTCTGCATACTCTGAAGTTCTCTTTACAAAAGATCTGAAATAAAAATATACATTTAAGCAAAGAACAGGCTGACTAGATTATGTGTTGATAGATGTCAAGCAGCAGAAATCAACCTGCCCTTTAAATGCCGAGCAGCAGAAATCAACCTGCCCTTTAAATTCAGGGACACTAAAAATGGTGCAGTCAATGCTTCCCAGAACTGTGCTCATTACAGCTGGTCCCAGAGCTTGCACTGTTTGTCTGGTGCACAAGAATTCCAGCACTAGATTCTGAAATATAAGCTCTCTGCTGGGGTTACAACCGCTGTTGTCTACCTTACGATGGTGATATAAATTGAGAAAAGAGATAGAGAAATCTGGTGCTTAATAAATCTGTTTTTTGAAGACTGGCAATTGTGAATTCAATGTCATGTGCAGGAGAAAATACAAAGCAGAGATAAATGGGCTTTTCTGGGTTGGTTTCTGTCACCCTGAAAACTCAGCTTCTGAGCTTGCTAACACAGTTTTCTAAGGACTTTCCCAGGACAGTAACTGTAAACATAGATATGTGTACATTCTTTCTGTTACACATCTTGTGATGGGCATTTCTCATGGCCAGTGCAGTGAGAAAGTGTTGTCCTGACCATCCAATCCCTGGCCATGGTAAGAAGCCTATAAATCCTGGGAGGAAAAATAAACTCTGCTCTTTCTTGCACCACACCTCAACCTGTGTCCGCGTGATCTATTCATCTTCAGCAGTAACAGGTTTCCATCTTCAAACTTGAAGAAACACAAATCACACAGTAACATGACAACACCAAGACTCATGCCATGTAGACTGCAATGTGTATCAGGCAGGGCAAACAGATTACCAGACCTCTGTTTACCAGAGGTCTCATCGGTCCACTGAGATAAAACTTCTGGTGTCTGGAGACTTTGCACTCATACCAGGCCCTGACAACATTATCCCACCCACTACATTCTCATGACACCACAGGTGTCAAAATGGCAAGTGAGAGGCAGCTGAGACACACCTGCTAAAATAATACCATCACAAAATGCCTCTGCACCATAGATCACCATCCAGTCTCCCCAGCCATTTGGCCTTTATGTTTTTGGATAATCTTTGAACATTTTGTGGCATCTCACCATCTCTAGGACACTAGAAGAGATATCTGAAGGAATTAAAATCAAAAGAGAAGGTTTTGGTACTTGTCTTTTCATCTCTCAAACTTTTCAAAAGTAGCAAAGACAAAGATTATACAGTCTTTTGGAATCAGGAGATGCTGATGTGATCATCAGTAGGATGGTTTAGAGATTTTATCTGAGATTAATGTCCTTATCTTAGTGCTTGATCAAACAGCCCCCTACCAGGGAAAAAAAAAATCCCCCAAAGGCAAATTATTTGCAGCACTTATATTTATTTTGCAGGCTACCAAGATGAAATCAGTGTTCAACAAAAAAGGAACAAGAGAAACTGTCTAAATGCCTGGGTGGGAAAAGAGCAGCAAATGGAAGGAAGTGCTAGATGAAACCACACAAACCAGAACTGGCATAGGAGTTAAGTCTTGAGACCCTGGGTACAGGGGTGCCCATACTGTAGGATATTTGAAGGGATCACAGGCTGCCAAACAAAGATAACTGGAAAACAAGAAGTCCATTCTTTTGATGGGGAGCTAGCTTACTCACAGGAATGTTCACCTTCTAATATGAACATAGCAGGCAAAACTATGAAATAATATTAAGAAAATTCTTTAAAGGGGAAATCCTTGCATTGCTGTAATCCAGAGGATTTTGCAAAGGACATATCATTGTTTTGCACTGCCACCAGCCACACAAACACAGGCAGGGGTGAATTTATCTTACCTAAGAGCACCCAGCAAAACCAGCGACAGAGACAAGTATGAAGAGCTTTGATACTCTAATCACAGAACAAAATGCAGCCCTTTAGTCTCCTGGCATCCTAGGCCACAAATCCAGGGTCATAAAAGTGGGAATACTTAGACTCTTTAGGAATGTGATTTTTTGCTGTAACACAAAGTCAGGCTCAAACAAAGTTATTGCAGAAGATGGACTTACTTGGCTTCCTCAGAAGGAAGAACCTTCCAAGAGCCAGCACTGTCTGCACTCCTTAAACAAAGATACTGGCAAGCAGGGAAGGAATTCAAGCACACCTGGCACTAAAGCATGAGACATTTCTTCAAGATGCAAAGTCAAACTTCACACAAGGGTAAATGTGGAGAAGAGACCCATGGAGACACTGGCTCCTGACAATGCTGCAATGAGCAGGCAGTTACAGAAATTAAAGCAGTGACTCACTCAAGCAAAAATGTTCTTCATCAAATGCAAGGAGAAAAGAGCTACCCCTTAAATAAACAAACACAAATAAACAGATCTGTGAAAGCAGGTCCTACTTCAAAGTTGGACCTTGAGGTGAAAATATATTAACAAGCAGTCATTCCTAGAGAAGCTCCCCTCATAGAGGAGCCCGAGGACACTGGGAGCACAGCCTTATTCTAATGGATGTTCAAGTAAACACACAGGGGGGTTCTCACACTATTTCACCATGTAGACCGCATTGAGATATCCAAATTAGAAACTGAGACTCCCTGCAAACTCCAGAGAGAGGGGCAGTCATTTTTTTAACATGATTCAGAGCCCAGAGGGTAGGAACCTAGCTCCTGTTCTACTTATGTGGTCCAAACCACCCCCAGAGGTGCCTTACCCTCTTCTTAGTCCACACAATGTTTAGGCAGCTGGACATAGGTTCCCTACACTAAATGGTAACTATTACACAATGACAGCAAATTCCTGAAATCTTCTCTATGTGGTAAGCATGATATGAGCCCAGAGGGAAATAACAGAGTCTGAGATGGGGAACCTGATGCTGCCTCATAGACTGGAATGGCAAAGCTCTAACAAACACTACTTTTCTTTATTTTTTAAAACAGAAAGTTTTTTTAGAACTTGGATGAAGTGTAGCACACGTTAAAGATGGAAGGGGGAGAATCTACTTATAGATTCTACATCACTAGACATGCACATAAAACAGTCCTGTTTTCAAAAGAAGAGGGAGTAAAAGCTCAGCTATTCCAGATGATAAAATCAGATTGTCTGTAGAGGTGCTATAGAGAGATCATACAGTAACTGCACACAAGAAACAGAAGATTTTACTGAGCTCAGAAGGACTAAAAGGTCTTGACTAAACTCATACAAATAGCTGTGGTCCACTTGGCTGAACCTAAATTTTAAAAAAGAGCAGTTTCAGTTCTGGATGCATTGAGTATCAGTCACTACTACCACACAGCACATTAATGATTTTGCTATAATTAACTGTTGTATTCTTTACAGGTTATCAGACAGGAATGCCACATTCTCTTCCAGTACGAAAAAAAATATATACAGGAAAAGAGGAGGTAAAACGGCAGAACAGGATTTTGTACATTGGACATTGTAACACCTTATCAGGCCCCAGACGAATGAGATCAGAAATGCCAGCTGGAACCCACAGGGCTTATCTGGGCACTCAGAAGCAGAGGAAGAACAAGAGCCAGAGGAGTTTTATTCTATATGAATCCCTGAATGCTGCTGCTGTAGATAAGGAGCAAAGTCCCAGGTTCCACAAAGTCAATGACAAATCTCAGTTTGACTTCATTTGGGCTGGGATTTCCTGCCCAGCATCCAAGGCTAAAAGCTACACTAAGCACAGGAAAAAGGCAGCTGAAACTACTGAACTTGTGCATGGCTCATGATTGCAATTGTTTTGCAGCCAGCATAAGCATACCTGCAGTAGATGGGAAAGGTGGCTGGTGGGTGGTTTTGGTTTTTTCCTTTTTGTTTTTTTTTTTGCTCAGCTAATAGCCAACCTTGTTTTCTGAGGTTTAGGGCCAGACTTTTGGACGTTTAGGGATCATTTTTGATATATGAGAATGTTACCCCATGCACAAAGCAACAGTTTAACAACTCACCTGCTGTTGGAGGAGGCTCTCAGGGTCCTAGGGCAGGACCATGTGATGTGAGTGGGGGCATGCAGCAAACCCCAGCGATACACCAAGAGGAAGGAGCTGTTGGACAGTGAATAAATCAGAAAATTTTAAAAGCAAGCAGCAATCTGCCAAAGCAATAGTTGGCATCTCACACAGGGTTTTCTGGAAGGAAGACCAGGGCTCACAGCAATACTCTGCCAGACTCAGTCTCCTTCAGGTGGAGGCTCACAGGCCCACCAGCTGGGGCTTGGCCACCTGGCTCCCAGCGGGGACAACCTCTGTCCAGGAGGAAACAGATAAGGTGTTCTTAAACCAAGGACAACAAACTCCCCCTCCTTCCAAAGCATCCAAAACGTTTCAGGCTACACATCCCAGAACTGAGATGAAGACCTCAAAGACAACAGTAGAAACACCACAGGTACCATGCTCCAAGTATTAGAGTAAAAACTCCACCTGTCATTCAAGGCTAATAGGCTCAGTGCTTGGGGGCCCTACTTATTGCCAGATGAGACAACATACAACAAACTTTGACTTGCTGTGAGCATTGGGACTGCTTCCAGAAATGGCCCAAATTTCAAGGGAAAGAGAAGCAAGTACTTTTTCAGTTTCTTCTGCCTGTTTCACATGGGACCTTGGCTCTCCTATTATGGCTGTGACAGCAGCAGGAGCAGCACAAGCACCCACAAGGGTGCTGCTCATGACCTGTGCCAGCAGAAGCCACAACATGGGCCAGCAGGGACATAAGGAATCTCTCCCACCTCTTTCCAGCCACCACTGACCCTCTAGTGCTCCCCAGCCACCTCCACCCAACACTTCCCAGGCGCGCGTTCTCCCTCAGCCACACCTCAGCTGCACAGAGCACCAGCAGGAGAGAAAGCAGGGGCTTGTTTTCACCTTTTGGTGGTGCCTCCTCTCCCCTGTGCCGGTGTGTGGGCTTTTCAGGGAGCCAATTAAGTGCACGCCGGGGCTGGGGTGGAGGTGCAGTGCTCCGAGCCCCCAAACCACTGCCTCTGCACTGTCACCTTCCATTAAGCAGCTGGCGGCCGGGAGAAGGGGAAGGAAAAGCCAGCGGCATGTTTGGTTTGCTGTTTTTGTGGGCACTTTACAACTTCAAAGGCTTCGCTCTGGTTCACAGGGGGCAAGGGGCAGAGGTCAGTAGGCACGGTTTGACCTCCCTTTCACCTCCTCCCCGAAGGGGAGAGACGCACACACACAGAGGAAGAAGAAAAGGAAGAGGGGATCCTGGCAAACACTTTTATCCTCTAATCTTTCTTCGCCTTAGTGCTGTAGAGGCTTTGTCCAGCAGACAAAGTGCCCCTTCGAAGTCTGACACTTCCATACTGCACTCTTCCTCCTCTTGTCCAAGGAGAAAATTAAAGTGAAACAGCAGCACAACAAAATGGGCAGGAAATATTTAAAAAAGGAAAATGCTGCTTTTAGGGGCTGAGTTTTCTATTTCTTCATTTTGGGGAGAGAGGAGGAAGTTGGGGTTTTTTTGGTTGCCTTTTTCCCCCCTAGCTAAAAAGCTGTCCATCTATATATAAGCCCACCGATTCCACATGAGGGAGGGAGAAAACAGGCGTGATTGTTCGAGATCCAGTTCGAGATGTAAAACATGCATTTTCTTGTCTTTAAATACAGCATTGTTGTATTTATTTATTTATTTGTAATGGCGAGGTCGCTCACCCGGGACACTGAGGAGTAAGTTCGAGTTTCAGAAAGCTCTCCACAGCTGGTGATTATATCCCTTGCAGAGCCTACAAAGACATTGAGAAAGCAGCAGAGAAAGTAAACAGTATCACTTCTGGGGATGGAGGGGGAGAGGAGGAGGGGGGCAGAGGAGGAGGAGAAGAAGAGAGGCAAGATGAAATTTAAACTGGCGGTCAGCCCAGGCACCAACTTAAAACAATACAGTGAGAGGAAGCCAAAAAGGAGGAAAAAAAACCTAGAGGGGTGTGTATAGAGTCACACAGTGTGTGTGTGTGTGTGAAAGTGTGTGTGTGTGTGTGTGTGTGTGTGTGTAAGTGTGTGAAGCAAACCTACAGCAAGGAAAGGAAGGGATGAGGTTTCAAGCCCAGGGTTTCAAGAGCCATCCCCTGGAGTCCATCACAGAGCAGAACAGCTTGAAGGGGTAGGTTTTGGGGGCAGAGTCATCATCCCAGTGTAAATACGGCTATGAGCATTTCTAGTGAGCCGTTCACCTCTCTCAAGACAGAGGGAAGGAAAACCACAGGGTCTAGAAACAGCACTTGTAGCCTTGTCATGTCCTGCATCCTCAAAACCAAAAGGGACAAGGAAGTGGCAGGCAGGCCCTGACTAACATCTAGTGACTGATGCTCTCCCAGCTGGCACAACAGACTTGGGCTAGGCTTATCTGTCAGCTGGCTTTAGGAATCAGGCTCCTATTTGGCTCAAGGCAGTTTAATGTTAAGCTAGTGCCTTCCTCCAGCATTTTGGTTTGACAGTATGGAAGAAAACAGAGACAGGACTGGCTGATACTTTGGAGGTCCAAATGTTTTGTGTGTCACAGCTCAGGGCACAAACTGGATGCAGTTTGGTCCAGGCCCATACAAGCCCTTCTCACACAGACTGGTTGTGGGTGCTGGCTGAGGCTTACCTATACCAGAATAGTTCTGGCTGTGTTGTATCTTCTCTGGTCACACTGACCGTGATTTCACTGGAGTCAGGTTAGTCATCTTAGTGTGGGGGAAGGGAGAGGCAAGGTTCTTGGAACATTCATCTGCCTGGGAAAAGCTAACAAGCCCTTCTTTATAGATGTCTACACATGTACCTCAGCAGAAATGCAGTTGGAAAGCTTCTGGAGAGACAATGTACCTTAAAAGGATCAGGCCAGCCTGTCCTTTGGGCTGCCCATCAAGTTTTCCACTACCTTTCACACCCAGAGAAGTCAGGCCCTGCAGGTTGATGTGTTCTCTAAAGTGTTCCAGCAATTGCCCTCTCCTCCAAGAAACAACACAAATCTTGAGGTCACTGCTGCAAGCCTTGGCAAAACATGGCTCTCACCTCATATGGGAGTGCAGTGATGCAGCCACACTTCTGGCTGAGCTTCAGCACCCTTGGCAGTGCTTGACAGCACAGGTTGGTCAAGAGACAGGAACTCCAAATGCTTACTACTCAGTGTGTTGCTCCCTTGAAATAAAGGCCTCCTGCTGACCTCACTGTCCTCTTGTGCTACAAGACTAGCTGGCACCATCCTTCTCAGACCCTTTACTGTCTGCCACTAGTTTGGGGAGAGAAGATGCATCATAACAGAGGCCCATTTGTGCCATACTTTGTGACTTCTACATACAGCCTGGACCAGAACCAGAAAAAAACAGACATTGTGGAAAAATACAGCCAACAGCACTGCACTCTACAAAGTATCCCTCATTTCCCCCCACCCCAAGTGTTTGTGAAATTTGGTGTGGATTCAACTGATGCAGCACCTTCTCCCGGTGTTTCTTGCCCTGTCTCCTTGACACATAGTGCATCTAAAATCAGCCACCACAAATATTTTCAGCTGCTACAAGTGATGCCTCAAGGTACAGGGTGATGATAAATTAGATCCTTAGCATCACATTAAGAAGGACCAATAATCCAACATTACTATTAAACTTAAGTGACCATGGTAATGAAATGAGATGTCATTTCATTTACATCAGACACTCTAAAATTTATGCTCTGGTTACTCAAAAGTAGTTTTCTGCTTTACAAATGCAAGTCACAATGGGAGAAAAATCTATCTAGATTTTAGGAAAAAAGATTCACATTTAAGGCCAGTAAAGCAGTCAAGCACTGGAACAGGCTGTTCAGAGATATTGTGGGATCTCCATCCTCAAGAGAAGCTCAAAACTGGGCAAGAAGGCCCTGAGCAACCTGAACTAATTCTGCCCTGTTCTGCAAGGGCTTGGACTGATGACCTCTGGACGTCCTTTCCTACCTGTATTAGTCTGTGACCAAGAAGACCACATCAGAACCTGCCCAAGATACATACGGCACCTCAGGTCTGAGTACACACATCAGCATGGAGGCACCCCTGTTGAGGTGTTTCCAATACAAACCTTGCCAAACCTTGGTTACCTTTTGATTAAAACAAACTCAGTTCTACTTGTCTGCTTCCCAAGAGTAACTACGCAGGCAAGCCAAAATAAGAGATTCTGAATGCATTAAATCCAGCTGCTGTCTGTGAACCTACAACCACTGTATGCACTCAGCTGCAACCCAACCCTGCAAAGGGGTAGTCCAGATGGCTGAACCCTGCAGAACAGCACCAGCACACTTCAGGTGACTCTGACACTCCAAATGGGGAGAGCCGGATTTGCAGATGAAGGATGGGAGCAGATCACCAGTCTCCTCTCCATTCAAACATTGACCAAAAGCAATTTCACTTTCCATTGTTACAGTAAGAGAAAATTGTTTTGGTTTCAGCCAAATGGGTCCATGTTCACTTTCCTTGCAGGAAGTGCACTGAGGTCTCTTTGTGGTGAAAAAAAATAAAAATTTAAAAAAAAAAAAGAAAAGCGTTTTCTATAAAAAGTAGTGTCTTCGCCTACCTAGGCACGTGGCTAACAAATATAAAGATCACCATCTAGTGGCTTACAGGGAAGATACCATCTGTCATATATCTGCAAGCTTGATGACCAATAAAGTTGTTGTTATAACATATTACAAATCATTCTTGCATTCAGCTCTTAAGCAAGTTAGGCACCTACACAACCACAGCCATGGACAAGTTTGTGACTCACATAAAACTGAGGTTCATCCGTCCCCACAAGCCAACACTGACCTCTTCTTCATCCCCCTTCTCTCCATCTCGCCTATGCAGGATTTGGGCTTGTGGTGAGGAATCTGTGATTTACTTTAAGGCCCAGAAATTAGGTGCCTATTGTAAACCAGGAAAACTCCCATTGTAGTTAATATAAGGAGACAGATACAACCAGAGGTTGATGCATCCCATCATTTTGCATGGAGGAGTAAGACAGGTAGGATAAGACCTATTTATGAGATCCCACAGCCTGGAAAACCAATTACCCAGCAAGCATGAAAGCTTCTGGAAAGCTTGGCCAGTAAGCATCCCTTGGGATAGCCTATGTCAACTCTTTTCCATTTGCCTTACTGGAAATCATTTAAGTTGAAATATTCCTGAAATAGTCCTCAATGGAAAGACAGGTCTGCAATTTCTGACAAAACCTCAGTTTGCTGAAATATTTCTGGTGAGCTCTACATCTTGCTCTTTAAGAAAAGATGGGGAGAGACATCAACATGGGTACCTCTGAAAAGTTCTACTCATTCCAGGGAAGGTCTTCCACTAATATGGCTGCTGTGTTCCTAGACCACAATCAAGCCCAAGCACTTCTTCAAATCTTCGTTCTGAGCCACATAGGCCATTCCCAAAACATCACATGCAACCACACACTTCAGAGACACGTAAACAGATGAAGTACTACCAGGGCATGGCACTGAATGCCACCATTCAGGCAAGAGCAGATTTGAAGCAAACAGAGGACACAGCTTAACTCTAGACTGCATTCTCCAGTACCTCACAAAAGCAGCCCTCCACATTTTAACCAAGCCATTATAATGGTTAATACCAGAACCAAATTCTATATCTATAGTGTCATTTTGGCACATCATGCCACATTCCCAATTTTCCAGGTTGTCGAAACATGCACTGCTTTGTCCTAGGGAGAAAAGAAACTCTTTACACAATCTCAAGCACAAAATACAGGCTCAACCACACTTCTGTACACAAACTCAATTACGCTGCATGTTTCTAATGGCCCCCTTTTAAGCCTACAAATGGATATCAATCTCTTCCCCCATGTAACAAGTGATAGGATGAGAGGAAATGTCCTTGGGTTACACCAGGAGAGGTTTAAATTTAATTTAGGGAAAAATTTCTTCATCAAAAGGGTCATCAAGCACAGGCTGCCCAGGGAAGCGGTGGAGTCACCATCCCTAGAGGTATTTAAAAGCCATGAAGATGTGGCATTTAGGTTTGGTGGTGGACTTGTCAGTATTGGGTTAATGATTGGACTCAATGATCTTACGGATCCTTTCTAACCCAAGTGATTTTACTCTTTGATTTCTTTGCATCACCCAAGATGAAAATCGAGCCATCTGTTACACATCTGTGGTTATCTGGAGATAAGGAACTGGATTTTAAAAATCCATGTTCCTCTGTGAAGATACAAGATAAGGAGACCTGTCATCACTAAACCACAGAGAAACCACTTACAGAAGCCACCAAATTTGTATGGCATTCATCACATCAATCTCTAGGTGAAAAAAATATGTATTTATGATAGCCTGCTATAGGCTCTGGAGAAATTAAGTCCAACAGAAGGAAATTGGCTTGGAGGCTTCATGTACATTGGGACAAACCAACCTCTGGGGGTGCTCGTCACCTTCTCCTCAGAGGGCAGAGAGCCCAGATAAGCAACTTCAAAGGCTGAGGCTAGAACAGAAATCCATGCTTAGAACTTGGGAGGGATACGGTATCTCTTTGTGGTCGTGGGATCTGAAGAGCAATCATGAACAAGAAATCCGTTCAGCACTCCTAGTGGTTACATTGTCCTCCAGGGGACTTTGCATCCGGCTCAAGAGATGGACAATTTTCCATAGTCTCAGCAATAGCTTTTGTGGGGCACACAGGCAGGACCCCTGCAGACCAGAAGTAAGATTCAACTCAGTGGGCCTAGAAACCACTGCATGCCTTTAGCTAAATTTGGCTGCTGAAGAGCAGCTCTAGTGGGGTGAGGCAAAGAAGTGCTATTTTCCCTCAGGAAAGCTAGCTTTATTTTCTAAAGGTTAATGAGAAATAGAAAAAAATTAGGCTAGCCAAAAGAATGAAAATAAATGGTTTTTTTCCTTCTTCTTTCCGCCTCATTTTTCAGAAAAAATGCATGGCTTTGGTTTTTCTGCAGGCAGTTGCTTCATATCAGTGTACCATGTGGTGACTCAGACATGTTGTTATTATAATCCAAGCCAAAGGGAAGATGTATTTTATGAGATCCATGACTCCCCCTTGTCTTTCCATACTCTATGCTTTCTTGAGAGAAACAAAAAGCGCAGTCCAAGCTTTGAGGACTGGTCATATTGTCTCTTGGCAGGTCGTAACCTGCCAAGCTTCCAGCAAGCAAAGCTAAGGCAAACTTAGGTTTGCAGTAAGCTCACGTGTAGCATCAAGGGCAGAATTTGGTTCTAAGTGCCATAAAGCAGCATGGGGGAGGGCAGATAGACCAGTAAAGATTTAAAAGATAAAAATCCTAAAGGGGACTCTGAGGAAAGGGGCTTTGGTGAGAGCTGAGCTAGTGCATATAGCCTCACCCCTGGGACTCAGTTACCTTAGCTCAGCTGACAAGCAATAAAGCATTCAGATGCAATAACTCCAATGCACTCAAAATGCATGTCTAGAAGAGCCAAAACCACCTGTAAATCAGATTGCTTCTCTTGTATTTCCCCCTCCCTAGCAAAACTTGAACTCTCTTAGTTGCACAACCAGATAAGAACATCAAGAACAGCTATATATCCTGAAAACACTCTGTGAAGGGCTGCAAAAGCTCTCAGCAATTTGAGTGCAATGGCTAATAACTTGTCTTAGATCCAGCTCTATTTTGTAAATTTACAGTGACTACTGTGCAAAACTCACCTGAGAGAGAGGAAAAATCTGGCCTCCAGCTGATAAGTTTTTTTCCTAGACACAGCTCTGCCTTTTGAAGTCCAAAACCTTTGCCCATTGTGAAGCCACCAGGCCTCAGGGTCACATGAACTAAAAATAAATAAAAGACTCAAGGTGCATCTGGTTGAGCCAGTGGTTTCAGAGAAAGGTTACAGGGAAAACATTTTGACTGTCCGTAAGTGCCACACAGAGGGTTAAACTCCCACCCTTCCCATACCGGTGGAATACAAGAGCCTTTAAGGTTTAAAACAATCATTGGATCTGAGGAGATATCAGATGGCTCCAAGTAACAAAGACATATTCTTTTGAGTCAAATTATGAAAAGTATTCCCTAAAGGAATGCCATACAAATTGTCTGATCTAGTAGATGTTTGTGGCACTCACCACATGTTTTATGTTCCATCCCAGAGATGATGTTACTCTGGCACTGAGAACACTGTCATTCACAGACTACTCTCACAGGCCAGATGCATGCAAATGAAAAGAACATTCAATAAAAATCTACCTCTCAGTCTTAGATGCCTGAGTTCTTTGTGGGGAGAGAGGAGAATGAATTCCCCTTGCATTTCAGGAGGGCTGGGCATCCCTGCACAAACAGCACAGGCCAAAGATTTCGGATAAAGAGCAAAGGAAAAGTTTTGAATTATTCCAGAACTCCTTCCACTACCTCACTTCCAGACAGATATGAAGTGACAACACCCTGAAACAAAGCAACACAACCGAGGAGAACATTATCAGATTATTCAGAACAATTCCCATTGTTAGTGACCCAGAATTCGTCACTTAGAACAACCTAGAATTGGGATCTCAGCAAGCGCTCAAAGCCACTTAACCCTTTCAGAGGTGTCCCCCACAACACTACCACCTCAGAATTACTTTTTCAAGCAGGAACATAAAAGAAAAACATCTCTTATCACATCTGGAGACAAACTAAAAGGAGGGAAAACTTGACTTTTACTAGACACAGCACATTCTCCAAGCAACATCTCTGTAATCCAAGAGTGTGGAAAAGCCAGTGATTACAGGCCTGCCAAATTATTTGGAATTGAGTAGGATACCATATCGTGACAATGAGCGATAATACAAAGCTCAAAGACAAAGAAAGAAATATCATGTAACTGGCAGGAACACATTCCACATTTCAGTGTTTTGGCAGGAGAATACAGGTTTGCTCTGGGACTATGCATTCAAACTCCTCATTGATTTAAAGATACAAAGTATTGCTAATGCAACCTTAACATGAGGAGGGACAGTTAGCAAATCTATCAATAATGCTATTTTTTTGCCATCTTTTTGCATAAGCACACACCCCCACATATTCTTCCAGTTAAACTTCCAGTGTAACTTTTAGTTCTAATTCAATCAAAGGGAAAAAGAAACACTAGGACTTTTTTTTCTTTTTTTTTTTTATGTAAAAGGCCAAGCATTAATGTGAGAGTCCGTGAAGTGCTAAGGTGAAGGCCAGCAAAACTGCAAGCAATGTTATTCAAAGCCAAAGGAGAAGAACACAGAAGAGAGCTGCAGCAAAAGCAGCCTGTAGTGACCCAGGAGAATGCTTTAAATAATTGACTTCTGGCAACAGCCTTCTCTCTGCACAAGAAAGGGATCAAAACTCTGCTTCTGTGCTGCTGACCTGCCGGGAACAACAGCCTTTGAATTCCAGTCAGGACACCTGGACTTCAGCACTATGGTACACATTACAAACTAGACTGGCTGACACAAATAGGATACATTACCTCACCTCTTCCAAGGCGAGCAGCACAAAAATCTATGATCCTGGGAGACTTCAAGTCAGCAGATGTATTCATGACCTACTTCTAGGGCACACACAGTCACAGCTGTTAGCTCTTTTAGAGTGGCAAGTTCTCTGCTGCACCAATTCCACTGCTTGGTATTGAGAAACTTCATTGCTACTTAAAGCCAGTTCCTACCAATTTGGAGCCCAAAGGACATGCCTGAACAGCCTCCTCCCTCCAAGTTAAACCAGAAATCCACGAGAGCTTTAGGTATAGCAAGCAAGTTTCATGCGGGCCATTCTCTCTATCAGTGATCGACTTGGATGCAGTTGACACTTGGCACATGTTCCCTATTCACCTTCTGAATGGTTTCTAGTAGAAAAGAAGCTGGACCAGGAAACACCAAGCACTTGCAGCAAGATCTCCCCTGATGAGTCATTGTAGCTATGAAATAATGCTACAAGACAATTGCAAGAGGTGCAATTCTATGACTTGAGCCCAGGAAATCTCCAAAAAGATGGATTCTCCCAAGAAATTACTCCCCATTCTCATAATTCTTTACCAGATGTCAACGAGCAGTTTGACTCTCACTTAAATATGCAGAAGACACCTACACAATAGACACCGGTGCACAAGTCAGAGGAACAAGCACTTGACCCAAGCCATGGAGCCACCAGCAACAGCTGCCAAAAGCAGACCAGTTCCCTGTGACAGATGTATCTGTCACACTCCCCTGCTGACAGTTTGTGAGAAATGAAGATTTTCATGGAGAGCAGCCAGAGTCACTCTATGTAGGACTGACTCTGGGTCATGTATTTTATTGAAGCAGTTCCTTGAGGAACCAGAAAATGGAGCAGAGAAGAATAGAAACCTCTTAAGAGAGATTAGTGCAAGAAGTTAAAATGCAAACACAGCACAAATACAGTGCAAACTTCTGCTCCTCTGCTGGCACATGCTGCACTCACATGAGTTAGATCTTTCTTCACCCAAAATAAGTTGATGTGTGAATAAACAATGACAACAGGGACCACAAGACCAAACAGTGACTGGCTTCCTCTAGTATTCTGCCATCTCGCATTGTGCATCATTGTCACATTAAAGGCCTTCCTCAAAAAAATCCAGAAGATGCCACAGCTGCCTCTTTGCAGACATTTATGGGAGACAACTCATCACCTGTTCCTCACAGGAGGGCTGTGTGGACTACTCTCCAAAACCTCCTCCCAGAGGGAAAGCCCCACTGTGGTGAGGAGAGTGGGAACAAACTGCTCTCTGTAAAAGAACTGCCTTCATCTTTGTATAATCTGTTGAGCGACTGTCTGACTTCAAACAGCCACAGCGTGTCTGGGGCACCTGCAGCCATTTCAGATGTGGGGTACTGAGTCACACAGCAAACACAGACAAAAAGGCGATCAAGAAAAAACTTTCTGTGCAGATAGAGTAGAGCTGAGGGCCCCATCTATTAATAAAATGGCTGCTAGCCAGGGAGACTTCTGAGTCTTGAGCACTGCCTCTCTGCCTGCGGCTGAGGAATGATTGCAGCAGGCAATGCTCAGCCAGGACCCCCCAACAGATTTTATTTATGCATGTCTGCTTTCATCTCCCCCTTGTACACAATAGCCTAAACATTGTCTCCATCCTGAACCATACAACTTGCATATTTGCAAACATCTCTTCATCTTAAGACCACAGACAGACAGATTGGTCTTGGGTCATTAAATTCTGTCTTTTGTATGAAGTCTATTGTATGAACCAACTACCATATAATCCTCCCAGATTTTTATTTTCTTCAAAGAACAAATAAAAAACTGGTTTTGGTGTCAACAAACAATCCCAGAATCTGATTTCTTGACTGTTTAGGAAACTCATGCATATCCTTTTGTCTTGGGCAAATACTCTTCATAACTAACCAGCACATGCTTTTTCCTTTTCTGTTAATTTAAGCACAGAAACCCTTTCTTGGATGGTCCCCTGCCCCTTCCTGATGCACAGATTCCCAATAGCTGCAGTACCCTGAACTTAGACAACTCCACATCTGAGTGGCTGATCCCCTTAACCCAGCTGAGCACATTAACCTCTCCAGATTCATAATTTTGAAATCAATAAACTGAGCTGCAAGAATAGGTTTATTTACTCTTCCATTTCATTTAAAAATAAATCAACTCATGCCCCATTCTATAACTTTCTAGATCCTGCACCAAAAAGAAGCAATACCAAGCCTGACTGAAGGAGGAACAATTTGAAGAAGTAATTCATCAGCCATTACTGCTAACAGTTTATTATAATTTTTCAATCTATACCTGAGAAATCAAAGCCACCTCAGTGCTATAAACTTATAGCCAAAACTATTTTGACCCACACATGTCCTGTTTTCATGTATGCTATCCTTACCAGATTATTCACCAAAATATAGCAATATTTCTGCATTCACAGACATTATTATATTCCATCTCTGCCTTTCCTGAGTAAGCAATCACATTCAACAGTATCTATGTTTCACCCTCCTTTCTTTTACCCCAAGATGCTCACTTTTGCAATTGGTATGGTTAATTCAAGCTCCTACATTTTTTTACAGACTTACAGCATTTTACATAGGTACGTTTCAGCTGTCTCTACCCAACCTAACTCCATATCCCAAACAGACCAGGCACTGTTTTACTCCATATCACCCATGCAAATAAGCTTCAGTCCTTTCTTTCTCTCCTCTACCTGCTGACGCATATCCATTACCACATGGATTTATCTGATTTTATTTCCTGAAACTATAGCTATTCTGCTCCATCTCCAGCACCCCAGTTTCTCTGTGTTTGTGTTCCTTCTTTAGCACCCTTCTTCAGCTCTCACTGTGAGTTACTTCTCTCTTCTAGTGGGGGCTCCCTACTAGTTGCTCCCCTCTACTGACATCTCTTTTGTTTCCATTTCTTTCACTTTTCAAGCAAAAACAGCTTTTATTTTTAGGTCTCCTCCACTAGCAATCCTTTTCCCCCATAATCACATGAGTACAGGTCCTTCATCCAAGGTGACCACCTCCTTTTTGTAGTCTCCTACTTGTTTGGAAAACTCCACTGGCAGCCTCATTGCCTCTCTAACACATCAGCTGAAGACAATTGTGTCGGCTGCAGCTCCAGCCCACAAATCATCTCTCCCATGCACTCCAGATGTTCCAGGGCTACATGCCCTCTCCCAGAGACCCTCAGTAGGATAATATCCATCCACAGCACCTCCCTCCAGTTACATCCCTGTGCTTCACCAGCCTTTCAATTGTCCCAATAACCATGATCTTCCTCTCTTGAAAACAAAGGTACAGCCACATCATCCTCTTCCTCAACTACTATTCCCATAGCCACAAACCCTCAATGACCCCTGGCTAGTCAGTAATGAAAGATGTTAGTTTGGGTCAGCTCCACCACTTAAAAAAGCTCATCTCAGGAGCAAAAATAGTCCTAGGCTAGTCAGGGCACTGTCACTGTCCAAAGACTTTGCAGACAGACCTGGGACAAATCCTGTCTAACCCCCTAACACCCTAGGTTGTTCTCCCCCTTTCCCAAGCATTACACCACTTCCTAACCCGCTCATTAGCTCCCATGGGCTGGAGACCTTTCTACCTCCTACTGCCACAGAAAAGGCGAACAAAGCTGAAGTCTGCTGGGCTGATATATGGGAACTTTCAGTCCTTTCTCACACTGAAGTATCTCTGTTTCATGAGGTGCCCTACAGGCCCTTTGGGCTGGGGGTGGGGAGTGGAGGGTTCAGAGAGGTGGCAGCCCCTCTGTGACAGGGACACCTCTCCCTGAGCCAACAGGCACAAGTTTGTGCACACCATGCATCTACATGGCCTTCAGAGCTGCTCCTGTGAATGAATGAGGACAAATGATACCAGCTCTACTTCCACTAACAGCTGCTTCCTGCAGACCAGAGAACACCATCATCCACCATGCTCAGACCCACTCCATCATCTGGTAGTTCAGAGTCAGACTGATTTTCTTGTTTACAGAGAACGAAGGAAAACAACTGTTTCCACCTGCATGGTGTTCCTGACTCATATTCAGAATTCAATACTATCATGACAGTAAGTACTTATTTTCTAGCATCTCCAGACAGAAGAGGAGAAAGTGATACCCTGGCTCCAGATTCCTGGCATGGCCCTCCACTGTCAACAGCCTCAAGATTTGATGGAGAGTGGATGGGCACTTAGCCCCAGTGAAGAAGTAACCACTGTGTTTATTGCTGAGTGAAGACCCAGGAAGGAACAAGAGGGGAAAATGATGTGATTAAGAAAAACTCTGCAGTACAAAAATTCATGTGTTCATCCATTCTATAGAAATATTTCATTTCAATTAATTCCAGAATCTTGCATTTCTTAATGCCGTAAAAAAAAATGAAGAAGAGAAGCATGAGAAGCAGGGGAAATGAAGTTAAGAAGAGGCAACACAGGTGAAGTACTGAATGAATGGAACAAGTGAAAGAAAGAACCAGAAATGCTGAAAACATCTCAGAAGAGACCAGCCTCTCAATGCATCACAAAAAATAGATTTTATTAGGATTTTTTTTTTAAAGTATAGCAGATCAGAATGAGTGTAAGAGCTAACAAAAGCAAGCAGTTTTTAGGAGGAATTTCACTACACTCTTGCCATCAATTAGGTGCACACAAAAAGTCAGTTTCTCCACTGATTTTTCTCAATTGACTCGAATGAAACTACTAATTTGCACTGCACTGAGATTACACCTGACCCTATATTTACCTACTCTTCCTTATGGCAGAGGACTCAGAACAAAGGTCTGTTGGAGTCAGTGGATATCTGTGGCTATGCATCTACACAGGTGCCCAGCCCAAGGTTTCCCCCCATATCTGGAAAGCTTCGAAAATGAGCCACTGTTGATGGTGAAGGGGTAATGTGAGGAAATTTCCCCTTTTCTGGTATGGCTGGGCTTCTCTACATCTGGGTAATTGCATTTCAAGTGAAAGCTCTCTAGCCAGCAAAAAGAGGCCCTGAAAAATGAGTTAAAGGAAACCACAAGTTTGGCATCAGAGCCAGCATCCTTCTCTGAATCCTCATGCCGAGTCTGGATGTCTGAAAAGCTCTGCTTGAAAAAGAGCACAAGATTTTTTTGCATATGTGTGACAACAGCTGCAAATATTCCTCTTTGGTATATTGCATGCACATAAATCCATCTCCACTGACCCACAGACATGTAAAAATGTAAGCCATGATAATAGATTCAATAAATACCTAGGCACTGAATAAAGTGTGCAAGTCAGAGTAGTTTCTTGTGAAGGCATGCACCCATTTTACACACAAAGCTTTCACCTCAGACAAAACTGGCCATCCAAACAGTAAGCACAGATGCAGCATCTGTGGACATCAGGCTGGATCCAGTCCCTGTGAACTCTGCTGCAGCATAACTCATGCTGGCCAGGTGATTTTGTCCTTCTGAATTTCAGAGGGGTTCACAAATGAGGCAGCTGCTACTGCCATAGGAAAGGACTTCAGCTTCCAGCTCTAACAATAGAGTCTTGTCCTCTCAGATCCATAGGCTCCAGGTTCAGCTCCCACAGATGATCCACCCAGAGTGGTTGTCAGAGCAACCCCAGCCTTACAAGTAGAGACTTACTGGAAATGACTTTGTAATAATTTGAGCTCACTCAGGAGAGCAGTCCAAAGTTGTGCATACACAACCCTCTCCAGAGCGGCGTCGAACGATCGGAAATCCCACCTGGCCACCTAGCTGCACAAGCCTTTTCACAGAGCAGACACACTACCAAATTATGTGTGATGGAGCAGGAAATCTTTCCTTGGCACCTTATGCATCTTTCCTCACTGCTTTCTTTACTTCTGAGGGAACGCCATGGTGGTGGAACCTGCCAGCCCAGCAGCATCGAGGTTTTGTGTTCATCCACACCAAGGGGAGCTGACACATGTGACCCTCTTCTGCCAGCATCCAACCTGTCCATGTGTGGACAAAGCTGGGTGATCTCTAGGACAAACTGGCCACTCAACTACGACAAAAATAATGGAAGGAACTTCATGAGACAAACTGAGCCAACTCAGGAAATAAATGTCAACAAAACCAAAAAGACTGGGGTTAAAAATCATATCAAAGCCATGCTAGTGCTAAGCACACTGTGTATTTACAGTGTATTTTAATCATGGAACTGATCAGTCCAGGGTAACATACACCACATGTTAAGATGGATGTAGCAGATTCTGATTTCATACAGTAAAAATGCCCACATTCAAACAGAAATATATTAAATGCATTTCATACAAATAATTTCTTATTATTATTTTAAATACATATCTCAGTTGTTTTGCCCAGTTTGAAGCCCACTTGAATATTCGAGGATTGTCCCAAATCCCGTAAGGGTCAAGAGCTCACTGACTTCAGTGGGTGTTGGGCCAAATCCTATGAGATTAAAAGTCCTTTAAGGACCAGCATTTCAGTGTACTGGGTTTGCATTCCATACAGAATACAACAGACTTACACCATCCTTACAGCATCAATACTACAGCTACAACACAATATTACAGCTGAACTGCCACAAGCACGGACTGAGAAATTCAGCAGTATGAATGATGAGCAAGTCCAACATACAGTCTATCTATTGTCCACCTCTGCCAAGGCTCCTCTGAAGCATCACCAGCAAACATTCAGTAAGTGTTTTGGCCCCTTCTTACCCACTCAAGTCATTAATCATTAATCTTAATTATCTCAGTGTTAATTTGTGTTCCTCCCCCACCCACAGCGCCTGTGTGTTTGTGGTACCCATCTGTTGTTCCTAACCATACACTTGGACTGTAGGATCTCTGAGGAAAGGGCCATTTACTCATGACATGTGCACAACACCTCATGCACTTTAGCTTCAGCCAGCAGCTGAGACCTCACGTTATGCCTGGCCACAAACCAGACTCAGTCATGATAATTTTGAGGTACACCACACATGCCCAGACACACACACAGACATAAACCTGCATGTGTACAAGTCCACTGGAGGCAGGTGCCACCCAATATCAGAAGAAGGGGGAAAGACAGGGGCAAGATGAAAAGCTTTTGAGTATGAAATTTTAGCTGGAACTATCTTCTGCCTGCTCACCCCCTCTAGCTGCAGCCCACAGCCTCGCAGCACCACACAGCGCAGGAGCCTCTTGCCACACTTGAGTGCAACACAGGTGCCCAGGACATGGAAACACCTTTCTTGAATTCTGCCACTGCATTGTGCACAACGTGGAGGAATGTCTCAGGTGCTCTGGGGTCTGGTGCCAAACACGCTTGCATAGCCTTCCACAGGAGCAGGGGTAAGGAAATGTGTGCTTCTGCAAAACTCACCACATGCACTGATGCATGGAAGGAAACAGCAATGCCAGTGAGACTGAGTAAGTCTTCCCTGGCTTTAAGCTACTTCTCATTTCATAGCTTCCTTTTTTTTTTTTTTTTTCTTTTGGTTAGATATAGTAAGAAACAGCTTGAAATGTGACTGAAATGTATTTTCATGGAATCTGTACCTGAAATAGATTAGACAAAAATTTCCAGAACTAGTTGTCTTCCACTGATCCCATTTTCTTTTTATATTTTGCTAGCCAAGATGCACCTCTCCTGATTTCCCATATTCGCTGATACATAAATATCAAAGCAGGCAAAGAAAAAGTGATTTTTCCTTATTTGTACTGCAGATCAAACTAAAGCTCACCCATAGGTCCTCTGCCTGGTCCCAGGACTTAAGCCTGGTCTCTTATTTCAAGCAAGGACAAGCAGATTCTAGGAGACACAGAGCATCAACAAGGTTTCAGCCCTTTTGCAAACCCATGAGCACTGAAGAGAAGACATCCCCACAGCTAGGGCTAGGTGTGCCAGCTCCATCCAAAATCCTGTGCTCGAACACCAGCTGTATCTGGAATGTGCATGCTCAGAGCTGGTGTGAGGCTGTGATTCTGCAATTCAGCAAGCGCTTGCAGCTAAGCCTGATGGGTCTTCTCCCAGGAAAGGACATTGAGACATTCTCCATCACTTGTGGCACCATCTCCCATGACAAAAAAGATGACTGGAGGGTCAGTTGGAAGGGACAAGGAATTGGTTGTTCCATGAATTGACTCCCTGCATGTTTTGGGAACAAACAGAGGACTTTACTTGGAAGAGCTATCATTCTTCTGCCAACACTAAGGATGGACCCAGTGACTTAGGGGGGAAAAAAAGGTCAGGACACGGCCTATACAATGGGTATGTCTGGTACACTACTAATGACTATCATCTGGGTGAAACAACGGTAGGATGAGAAACTATTTCTTAGTGTACACAGCGCAAAGAAAGCCCCTTAAGCAAACATACCAGTAGAACAATTCGATGGTTAATCAAAACATTGGCCACGAGAGGTTTTCTCCATTTCTTTACTTCAAAGGAGCAGTGATTAATAAACAGTGTTAATCTTCTGGAGAGATGAGTCAGCCCCCTGCCCACACTGGGGTTATCCTCACAGTGCTGCTGCTGTTCAGAGCATGAGAGTGTTCCATGGGGAGAAGAAATGCTTCATTTAGCTTGCAGGGCTCCACACCAGATCACACAGCACTGCACTCCATGTGCTTCCTTCTAGCATTCCTGGGAAGGCATCATGCATGTGGGATGGGGAGGCATCTCTGACTCCTCCTATACACAGGGTATTCTCCAACTCCTGGTGAAGATAACAGAGGAAAAGCCTCTACAGGGATTATAGGCACCATGCTAAAGTTCAGAGATTTTGGAATCTCTATTCAGCTTTATTGCAGGACAGGAGTAGGTTGAAAGACATCAGCAATCACCATTGAGTCCATGGGATGAATCGACCACCTGCTGCTTTTTATCCAGGTCAGTTAAAGATGCATGTGTGTCATATGACCAGAGCACACCAGGAAATGGAGGCAGTCCCACCTTTGTTCATTACTAGCCCTGAAGAAAGGTTCCCAGACCCAGAAGGAGGCAAGCTCAAGCAGCTATGCATGAAGGCATGCCTAACTCTGGAGAGGAAAAGGTCTAATCACAAATGTGCTGTGATCACTAAAGAGATCACTCTTCTTTCCACCATGAGGAGAACAAGCTGGTCCATGGTCAGTAGCAATCTCTGCCTCTCTCTCAAGGAAAGGGGGATATATCTGTGGGGAGGATGACACCAGAAGCTCAGGCAATAGCAGCAAACACAGTGTTGCTGTTGCCTGTCTCAGGACACACACTGAGAAGCTGAGAAAAGGGAAGCCCAAGAGGACCAACAAGTCAGTGTGCTTCTCTGCCAATTTAACAACAGGTAGGCATCCCACAAGGTGAACTCTTTTTTCCTCCTATATAGCCTTTGCTTCATGCTTTCACACAAGCAATAATTACAGAATCTCCTGCTTGGGTTTGGTGAGCTACATCACTGGTGTGCACCTATGCAGTGCCTTTTGTAAAGCTGCTTTGACATGAACTGTGCCAAAGGCACTGCCACCAAAGTGACACACCCTTCTCAGTTCTGTTCCTGCACTGTCTGTCCTCAGGTGGTCCCACCTGGTGTAATCTGTTCTGCAGGGTGCTGCCACAAAACCAGGTCATCATCCAGTCTGTCCCACCACAGAACTGTCACAAACAGTGGAGAAGCACCGATTCACACCATCTGAAATACTTGCCTGATGTTCTGATGCACTCTGACCCTCTTGCTATCCACAATAACTGCAAGACAAACATCAGGTCTGCCACAAATGTCCTCCCTGCCTCTGCTGTGAGGGCCTTCAGCTCCTCAGGGCATCACTGCTTGGAGTGCACTTGCTGAACAGTGTGCTGCAATGACACTTGTTCCTTTCAGCTGCTCTCATTCTCTTCCCAGGGCTTTTCTTTCTCTGCTGGATCTCCAGGAGGGAAGGAGCAGCCACAGAGGAGCTGGCTCTGCTCAGCAGGGCCTCTGCTCATTTCCTGAGCACTTTTTGACGCGTTCCATTTGTGACCAAGCTTGGGCTGCGATCCCAGTTGATATTTTAACTTCAGCCTCAATAGATTTCAAACTTCAGCCACTGTAAATAATTCCCTGACATGCACTCTGCTTGCATTTTGGCACTTCTGCTTGTGTACAGTATTTTTAATTTTTTTAATTTTTTTTTTTAAGTTTCTTAGTGTTCTCTGTGTCAGCTGTCAAGAAGAAGATGGCATCTTGGTGAAATTGCCTGATCCTTGGTGAAGTCTGGAGACACCAGATTGGTTTGACAATTCTATGCACAATAACAATCACATTCTCTACTTAACGAGAGACAGATAAAGTGTTGTGCCATGTTCTTGGAGATGTTTACAGGACAGAGAATACTGGAACAACCAGATGGATTTAAACCAGGGAGCGATCAACATGAGGAACCTGGTTTCAGCAGTCATCAGGACCAGAAACTAAGCAGTCTGTAAACAAAAAGGGATTTAAAACTCCGCTGTTGTGGGAGTCAATAAAAAAATTTTACCCTCTCAGGCTGCTTATTTCTAAGTTTTCTCAGAGTTGACTTATGCCTTAAGACATCAGAATTCCTCACCGGGCCTTGCAAAGCACTTAGTAAGTATGTATTTAGCTTTGCTTATTTTTACATATGCAGCCAACCCCAATGGGAGAACTAGTGTGTTAAAAGTTTATCATTTCATTGCTAAGAAATCACGCAGTCTGGATTCTGTTTAACAGGTGAGAGATCTCACCTCTCTGTTTTTGTGTTTCTATCACACCTGTCAGATGAGAAGGAATCCTCTCATACAAAGTACAGATGGATACAGATCTCAGCCTTTAGGCTCCCCCACAGTGCAGGTGACAACACTGGGGAACCCAGCACTGAAGAGGTTAACAGGCACTAGCCTTCCCCTCACAAACACCTTTCCTGGCCATCACAAGAAGGACTGGATTCCCTGGAAATAAGGATTCCACAGCAAAAAGCAATCAGAAGTGCTGCACATGCCTTTCATTGGGTACCGTCCATCCCACTGCCCTAACCTTTCATCAGGGTGCCTTTCACAGCATATAAGAGTTGTGCAGACATCTGAGGACTCCTTCCAGGCTCCCCCTTCTCCCAGGGCTTGATCTGAGGGCAAAGACTGGAAATTCAAAACAAACAGTAAACAAAACCAAGCTCTCCTAAGTGTAAGCCACACATTTGTTTGGAAGATTCTTGGCTAATTTTACTTGCTGTTTCCTGCTTGCTCTGGAATTCCTTTTTCCTTCCTTTTTTTTTTTTTCCCCTCCCTGACTTGGTTACAAGAAAAACAAAGGGGAGTGGGGGAAACCAGAGAAATATTAAAGGGGGAAAAAATATATATACTCCCTCAAGAATCTCTTGTCCTATGTCAGGGAACTGCCCAGCTCTTTAATTCTAGAGTTAATGGACACGTCGGAGTAGTATTTTCTCCTCCTGTCCATCAGGTGACAAACCCCTTCAAACATTGCTGTTTCTTCCAGATTGAATAGGTAAATCTGTTTATGGATGGCCCAAGCCTAAGCCCCAAACATCTGTAGGACTTGGCTCTAAATCAAGGTCTGGTCTGAGCTATCCTGGAAACTGAAGTTTTGTCTGGCCCAGAAGTTGTTTGCCATCTGCAGAATGGAAACACGAGTGGAAACCTGTCATCACAAGGTGGGGGAAATTGGAGTGAACTGTAGTCAGGCTACTTTAAGCTCTTCAGGATGCTTCCCAACTGGCAGAAAACTAGCTTAGCTGCAAGAATCAGTAAAACCATGTTGGGTTCACATCATCAAAGAGTCTAGTCTTCTTCAGATGAATTCATGGCATTCCAGGGTCTAATGGACAGCTGAGAGAAAACTTGCCATTTATTAAAATTCAGCAGTTTTATGCTTTCAATTTAGAGCGTGAGGATATTCCTGGTACACTTGAGAGAGCTTCAAGAAAGCCTCTAACAAGATCAAATTCCTCACACCTGTACCAGGCACATCATCTGGGCATTCAACCCATGTTGTGCTTACTGTGACTCCAGCAGACAGCAAATAGATTCTCTTCCCCAGAAACTGAAAAACCCAATTTACAAGGTATTTCTTTGTACAACATAAAGAAGCAAAGAAATAC
Source organism: Parus major (assembly GCF_001522545.3). Lineage (NCBI taxonomy): Eukaryota > Metazoa > Chordata > Aves > Passeriformes > Paridae > Parus > Parus major. The sequence goes on from NC_031774.1 coordinate 15,340,521, forward strand.
AGAACCTCCCTCTTGTATCAGAAGCATGACTCGAAGATCTGTCAAACAGTCCATGCCCATGATATTGAACCTTTTTCCTAAGGGGACTGTAGAGGAGAAAGGAAGGCTTTTGAGACAGCTATTTTTAAGCCAGGATAGTGCCAATCACATTGTGTTACTTCCAGTTTCAGTCAAAGGTCAAAGCACTTCGGTGTCACCTTTTTCATATCTCCTAAAGCTTGTACTGTCCCAGGTGAAATTGTCACAACCTTCATGTCTCCTAGCCCACATTTTTCCATGATGGGAAGGATTATTTAATAAGGATGTTCTGACACTAAAGAAAATCCCTAAGGTCTGACTTCCTTAAAATAAATAAACAACAAACAATAAAGCAACTAACTATACAAGGTGACTCTCCATTAATGTTATAGTTGTTTGCACAGTTAAGACATAATTAATGTACAGAGTCAGAAAGAAAGGTGCCTGTCATTGAGTTGTCATTGAAGTGAAAGCACAGACAGAGGCAGCAGTGTTGAAAATTAAGAGGAATAGAGTGTGTAATGATTTTTTGCCAGGGGTAAAGGACAAGCCAGCAACATGTCAATGCCACTCTCACAGGCCTTCCAGGATGTCCTTTACTACGTATTTCTGTGTCAATAGCTCCTTTCAAAGTTTGGTCACCAACAAAGAAGTGCGACTGTTTGGTCTGCCTTGGCATTATATTGCTCATGGGTTCTGGAGGAGAGTCCTAACTGAGATTTTTAAAGTACCTGAGCCTTGCAGAAGTTATCATAAGCTGTTTTTCATTATCCCTGATTTATCAGCAGGGAAACTGAGGCAGTGGCCGGTAATACACAACACAGTAGTAGATGAGAAGAGAACGTCTTGCCCCAGACTTCCAGTTGTTTAGCTTTTCCTACCACATAATGTTGGATCCTGGGTAAATAATAGAGCTGTCACACCCAAATGTTATTTTTAAACTGCGGGTATTGGGTTTGGCACAAACTCCAGCAAAGCACAGCATGACCAAGGGAGTCCTGAGGAACAAGTGCCCTGCACAGATGGAGCTGCTCTGGGGAAAGGTTGTTCTGCTACATTTATGCAGTCAGTTGAATGGGAGCCCAAGCCCCAACCTGTCAGCGGCACCAGAGCACGGGGAGAGTTCCCTAAAGGGGAAGGACATGGCAGGACGGAGCAGTTGGCTCCACCACCTCCTCCACCCTGGTGCCCTGGCCCAGGCCGCGCCAGTCAAATCCATAGGGGGGCAGCAAACCCTTTGCAGTCATGGGACTACATTCCCAAAATGATCCTCTTCCACACTCGGTCCCTGTGTGGCTGGAGAGCCACACACGCACAGCACCCTTTGGAAGGTCAGCATGGACTCTGCAAGCTCAGGGGAAGGAAGGTGGGACTCCAAAGTGTCTTTGAACTGAACATAGGTGGCCAGTTCAGCTCAGCTACCTAGCTAGGGGGGCACCACCTGTGCCTGAGCCCTCAGTAGGGCTGGCAGGGCTCTGGAAAAGCAGATAAAACACTGCTAATTTCAGGTTCCGATATGAAAACCTACTAAACTTCTAACTAAGACTGCCAGAACCCTTTCGTGGGCCAGTGGATGCAGACTCACTTTTGAGATTTGGGGCAGGGTCCAAGATGCTCGAGGCTTTTAAAGTTGCAGTGATATGTAACAGCACAGGGACAGCCACACTGGCCAAGCACAGAGGTCCCTCTAGCTACTTATCCAGCTTCCATAATGGTCAACAACAGGAATGGAGGAAAGACCACAGGAGAAAAGAACACGTGGACTTACTCCACCCCCAGGATGCTCCCCTGCCTCCAGAGGTACACAACTTCAATCAATTTTATGGTACCCCACATTCTCATGCTCCCCTCTCACAGCTGCAGCTTTAGCACAAAGCAAACCTGAGTTTAAGAAAGGGGCCAGAACTTATATTTAGTATGTTCCTGTTGACAGAGCTAGATGTAGTAGGTGAAATTGTACCCCAATGAACACAAACCCCTTGTCAATTATAACTAATTAGCCCTTTAGTGACCCTGAATCTCAGAACACAAACTTTGCTTTGAAATCCACACTAACTCTGCCGCCCTCTCTCTCTCTCTCAGATTTCTGGTCAAGCATCTCTAAAAACTTACATTCATGCTATACTCAGTTACTCAAAAAACTGAGAGACCGATTTGCTCTCTGGACAGGTCAGGGAGAACAGACTAGAAAGGCACACAGGTGACTTACCCAATATCCCACAGACAGCCAGTGGTGAAGCTGGGATTAGTTCAAGCATTTTCCACTTCTCCCCTCCCAAGCTCCAGCCCTTTCCTGCTTGATTTTGCATTCTCCACCCAGCTGTCTTTACTGAACAGTGCCTTTCAGGCAGCTGTCAGGTTTGGATGAGTATCTCCACTCCATCGAATGGGCTGTCCCCCTTTGTGCTGTCCCAGTGTGCTGTTAACCCTGATTTCCCACTGTAATGAACAAGGGAAAACAAGACAGATAGCTTTACGGCAGCAGGATAGGAGTTCACCTCTCCCTGTCCCTACCAGACACAATTTTTTCCTCCTTTTCCCTTCTCCACTAACAGCTTTCCTAGAGATCTTTTTGTCTTCAGTTCCAGGGGAAAAAAAAAAAGATTCCTTGTTTTCCCTCTATCCCTCTAAAAAAAAGAGAAAGAGTTAGAAGTTCCAGGTCCTAATCCCTCCAACAAGCTTCAGACACAGTGTTAACCCTAGAGAGTGGTGGACAGGTGACAAACAGGTCAGCCCTTGTTTCTACTTTCCTCCTTAAAGGGAAAAAAAAATCTTTAAAAATCAGTTCTATCCATTCCTTTAAGCTGCTCCATCTTAACACAGACATTTCCCCTTCCTCAGCCCCTGAGCACCCTCTCTGATTGCCTCCACTAATAACACCCCAGACTAAACAACTCCATGCCTCTTTCAGTGCCACACCTGCCTGAGCTCAGGGAAGAGACACCAGTTGCTAAGCTGTACACAGCTCCCAGAGGGGAGAAAAAAAAAACAAAAAAGAATCCTGGGAAGTGAAAAGAAAGGAAAAGGGGAAGGATTTGGTAGCAGGTTAAGAAATTGACATGCAGGTGCAGGGAGATGCAGCCCTAACAGAATAGGGCCTTATAAAAAGACCTCAACCATGCTGGATCTTCGAAGAGGGGTGCCTGCCATCCCTAGATTTATCTCAGCATCTCTGCAGCAGTTACCTATCCAGCCACGCCTCTTTCTCCCATTTACCTTGCAACAGCACAGCATTTTTTCCCTAGGATCCCAAACAGTGAGGTTCAAAAAGCCTTCTGTCGGGCCCAGGACAAATGTAGAAACAGAGGGGAGACTGCCTGATCCCATCACAAATCTCTGTGATCAGTGCTGCAGTGTGTCAGACTAAATGATCAGACTGTGATCACTTTTGGCATGAGGATCCAAGCACTGAAGGAGATGATGGAAATCCATGCAGAAAGCACACAAAGCATTTGCCTGAAGATACTTGACTCTCCGAAACTTCACAAGCAGAAAACTGCCCTGAAAAATACTAAAACTACAAACCCTGAGCTCTGAAGTTTAAATAGCAAAGGTAGGGCTAGATAAAATTTTCCCTGGTGTTACTCCCTGTGGTGAAGGATGAGGCTAGCTACCTGGTGGATGGAGGAGAAAACAGCCTCCAGAACTCAACTGCGACAAAACCTGGGGCTGGATCCAAGAGGAGGGCTGTACAGAGTCCTCTGCAGGAAAGGAATTTTTATCAAGGTCTTTTCTGTCTGCTCGGAAGCTGGTTTCCATTAAAGAATCACCACCAGTTCCTTTGCCTTACCCCAGTAACACATAACACACCATCCCTGTTTCCTTCCCTGCCAGTTTGCTCTAATAAAAAGCAGAATTGTGCCTGAAAAGCATGTTGCGCAAAGATGGCCCCACCAAGCAGTCCAAGAGATGCACTCGCCGGCAGCCAGTCAGACACACGCATACCCAAATCCCTTGCTCGCCTGTAAACAAGACAGATCTCTTTCTCAGCTGCTGTATAGGAATTCCAAGCTGCTGTAGGAGAAACCTTTCTCCTGGCTGGGTTTTACTGCTGTGTGCAAGGTGATTGGGAAGGGCAGGCATACCTGTCTTTGTAGCTCTGTGGTGCTGACACCTCCTGGTCTGTGGAAGCTTTCCATGAATGACAGTGTTTTAATTTCAGACTCTAGCATTTGAATTATCTTCTCCTGAACGACCATGTGGGTCAGCATCAAACAGAGGTCACCTCAGTGGCATTTATGTGACACCTGGCACGGTCACTCCAGTATTAGAACAACACCTCAAATGATGCAGCGAGACCTTGCCATCACATGAAGCAGGCTTAGTTAAGTTAAGCACTTAAAATGTCATGCTTCTCAGACACCAGCTATTTAACACATTTATTATACCAAGAATTACAAAGGGGCTGAAAGGAAAGTGAGGGATGGTTTCCTTCAGGGCTCTCCTGAGTAACTACTAGCAGAAAATCTTTGACAGAGTCAGATAGAGTAAAAGCCTCGACAACAGCCATTTCCCCCATGCTACAAGTTTACAGCCCAGGGTGTAACATTTGAAAACCATTCAGCAGCATTTGCCAGGGAGAAAAGAGGAATGAATTCTGCTGAATCCAGACCCAATGCCACTGCAATGCATGACAGCAAATCAATGAGGCAAAGAGCAGCCTCTAAATTATTTGTAGTGATATGGGACACAAATATGAAACAAGACAACCAATTGGCACAATACCTCCCCAGCAAGGAACACCTGCACAGACAGTGGCAAGCAGCAGGAAAACTTGTCAGGACAATGAGTGCTCCTGCCCCAGGCGAGCAGAAGGAGAGGACAGGAGAGGACTGTGAGCCGTGCACACTGCTGCCAGCCTGCTCTCCCCAGTCACCAGTGGGGCTAGAGCCACTTCAGCAATGCCAAAGAGATGCTCTAGATCACATGCCAGCTGCACAGCACATGGACAGACTCACAGAACCTGCATCCTCTCAAGGCAGCCAGTTGCTCCTTGTCCCTCAAGGGCCACCTGCAGAGATGTAGCTGCCCATCACCTGGAGGTGGGGACAGTGGCTAAGAGGGGCAGAGGCTTGTGTGCAACATAAGGGCAGTGCCAGGCAACACCAAAACCAGCACTAAATAAAGAATCATCAGACAATTTGCTCTGATCTACACTCCTGCCCCTGACCTCAGGCCCATGGCAGGCCCAGCCCAGCCATTGCCAGCTGAAGGCTAAGGAAGGAAGGTTTGGGCAGCCCAGCTGCAGAAGCAACCCTGAGAAATTGTCACATCTTTCCTTTCCTTCTAATCCTTTCTGGCTTCTCTCCCCCTCCGCATCAGGAAGTATATCTCAGTGGTCAGGAACAGATCAAAGCCCTCTGTCCAGCAAGCTGGCTCTCAGCTCTCCTCCTGTGAGAGAAGGCACAAGCCCCAAGCCCCAAGGCACGCTGCAAAGGGCACTTCCCACCTCCAGCAACCCTCTGCTGCAAGCAGGCAGAAACACTGGCTCTTCCTGCTCTTTCATCTCCCTGTTTGATTTTTCTTGCCCTGGATCTCAGAGCTTGAAGTCAGTGGACAGTTCACTAAAAGAGAGGGAAAACAAGCCATCCCAATGCTTGAATTGCTTTACAGTGAGACTCTCTCATGGAAAGCATGACTGAACATATGAGAGGCTTTTTAATCTAGCTTTGAAACATAGGTGAGGGTTATAACCTGGGTTTTATTATACTGCCTGTAGCAAGGCGTGTTCTAGGGAGCAATCTAGGTATTTTATAGGTGCCTGGTCAGCATTGCCAGTTCCACCCATCCAAATGTCACAAGACACGTTCAAAACATTGAACCAGGGAGACCAGCTTTAAATAATCACAGGCCCTTTATTATTTAAAACCCAAAAGACAGACCTTCCTTTCTTTGCCATCTGTTTTTCTGAGGTTTTAAGATTTATGCCATCAAACTCTGCGTGTATAAAGGCGCGGTTTGGTTGCTTTTTTTCTGAACTCAAACGTACAGATCTCATATAAATCCTTTGACCCCAGGACCTTAGTCTTTGGAGAAGCAAAAACATCAAAAACAGGAAGGTTGCCCCAGAATTGACAACCTTTGTTGCTAGTTTCCTTCCCAATAAATTTTTTCGCATCTTTCTGACAGCAGGTCACAGGTTGCCCTAATCATATGGCCACAGCCATAGGAGGGGAAGGCGTTTGGGACAAAGTTTTGAAGAGGAACACTCATGGACATACATCAGAATAACGAAGGTGACATGTTCACCCAAAGGGTATCTCTCCTTCTGCTATTTCAAGGCACATCATGCATGATAAGATTATGTACACTGCATACATCCTCTTAGTATTTGGGTGTGCCCAATTTCCTCTCAACGTCACAATGGCACCACAGATAACAGGAGAAATCAAAATAGACGCTGCTCTCACTTCTGGTACTGTCCTACCAGAGAGCTCCACAAATTATCCAACCTTACACTGGTACAATGAGCATAAAATCCACGCTGCCCTGGATAACATTGCTAAACCTGGCCACAAAGAGGACACCCATGTGCTTTAAACAGGATTAGGCATTGCCTGAACTTTGCAGTCCATTTTCAGAAATTTAGAAAAAAGTGTTGTAAACAAGGCCTAGACACCACAAAGCAGACTCATAATGCTGTCTTATTCCATAGGTCGAGGAGCCTCCCGAAAAATAGAAACCAACAAGGTAGAGAGTCACTGTGATACCTAAATTTAGTATCAGCCACAGAAAAGAAGAGAAGCTGTGGCTGAACTCTTTTTTCTCTTTGATCTATGCCTGACTCTCCAGGAGTCGCCAGTAACCAGGAGTAATTTATAATAAGCTTTAGGCTGCTCTGATTTATTCTGAGAGCTGAAGCCAGGTGCAAGGAAGTTCAATAGCCAGCATTTCTTGGCTTTCATTGAGGGGAGCAAAACACTAAACACTACAAATCCCCAATGTGGCATACTTTGGACTTCGATACAATGGGCAAAGACATTCAGAAAGTATGTAAAAAGAAATCAGACTTTTCACAAGTAGGATGCACTAATTGCTTCTTGAGAGCCCTTTTTCTAGCTGCAAATCCTGACCGTGGAATAGCACTCAAATCATGCTGTGGAATTAGCAACAGAAAAGTAAAAAACACTGACAAAATTAAAGGTAGAAAACAATAACCTTGATGATTTTCAAAAGGAAGAGAATGAGGTGGAGGTTCCCCATCTATTTTCAACTTCCTGACATGACATGCAAAAAAAATGGGCAGCCCAAAGTTTGATTCAGAGAGCAGAACTGCAGAAGTTATTCATTATCAGCAGGACTGACTGGAAATTCAGACAGTGGCTGGGCTTTTTCTTACACTTACAAATTTTTCATGAACAGATCCTAATTCTTCCCAACTAAACATACAAATTTCAAAATAGATCCCTGCAGGTTAGGAAGTCCACAACTGTAATGGGTCAGCATCACCTCACTCCCTTTGACTTCTTTGAATAACTCAGCCTTCATCAGCCCATTGAACAAACCCAGCTGATCTCTTGAAGCTACTCGTATGCCTTTTTACTTGGATTTTTACTTTTTGCTATGTGACTGCTCACCTGTACTACATGTTTTGATTCTACAGCACAAATGGATGACCAAAGAATTTTAATATAAGAGAACAAGCAAGACTGAATGATGAAGTCATGGTTCACATTTTTTTTTGGACAAAAAAACACTTTTGTGCTAAAGCTTGCGAAGCCTTTTAGATTCATAAACATTTCCCCCACTGCCTAAAGGTCACCCACATACTCATAAATAATAAATAATATAACTCTTTGGAGACCAGCAAAGCCAAGTCAAATTGAGAGTTTGCCAACATGTCCACAATACTGTTTACTCCATTAGTGCACCATACCCTGCAACAAAGCACTTGATTATGTCCCTTCCAAATTAAAGAAATTTTATTTCTTTCCAAATGAAAGAAATAAAAATTTTAAAAAAAAAAAGCAGCAAAGAGAAACCTAAATCCATCTGAATGAATCAGAACACCATGTGATAGCTGTCCCCTTGCAGGCCACTCCACAGCATGTGCTTCCACCAGACTGTATATGAGATGTCAAACCATTCAGTCTATAAACCCACTTTATTATAAATACTAGCATCCTGTCCCAGTGGATTTGAGGGTGATTTTTTTAAAGTTTTAATTCAAGCCTAGCTCCATCAAAACAGCAATGCTACAGTATTTCAGAAGCCAGTGGGTTTGATTTCAAGCACGTCAAAAGGCAGAGGGAGGGAGACTGTAAAGGGGAACAGCTAAATCTTTTTGCTTTCTCTCCTCAGCACCATTGCGAAATCTTTCTCCAGAACATAAAAATGAAGTCAAGTTTCCGTGTTTTAAACAAACCCGGTGCGTTATTGTACTGCACTTCTGCAACAGGGAATATAGGTCAAGAACTCTTGGACCTTTCAGATTTTAAGGTATACAAACTCCGTCAGCATTGCTATCTGTACTTTTCCTTTCTCACCCATATCTTTTTTCTCTCCCCCCCCCCACTCTTTTCCCTCCACTCTATTCCCTTTACCTTTGCCTCTTGCTTTCCTTTTTCTCTTCCCTCTTTCCTTTTACCTCACCCTATCCCATCCTAACACTGGAAAGCTGTTACAAGACAACTTCAAATCAAAGGCCCCAAAAAGCTCCTTTACGTTTATAGACATATTTTGCACTCTTGGGTTTTCATACAGTGAGATACAAGTATCCAAAAAAACGCATGTGTGTGCATTTGAGCACACATGAATTTCTGCACGCACACGTAATGTGTGAAAAACACATGAAAAGCGTGTTTGTGTGCATGTCCATATTATTGCAGGTTATCCTTTTTTTCCTTCCCCTTCTGCAGCCTTAGGGAAATTTGCAGGCTGGATGCCGCAGGCTGGCTCTGCGCGTTACAAAGTGTGTCAGGATGAATAATGGGGGCAAGCAGCTCTGCCAGCGGGTCAGGGAACAGCAAGTGCGTAAAAAGGCGGGATTGTCCAAGAAGCACACGCAGTATTGGCTGGGGTTTGAAACGCACGGCCAGACACCAAGATCAAGTTGTAGGCTCCAAGGCCAGGAGAAGCACATTGCCCATTTCTGCTGACCCCTTGCAAGGGTGTGAATTACAGATTGCCACCCAGGAATACCAGTAACTTTTTCCCAGCAACTCAAAGTACAAAGAACTTCAGCAGATGTTTAAAATCAAGCTGTACCCTAGACTTTGTAACAGACTGCACTTGGTCTCATTGAGCTGGATGATCAGGGGCAGGTCTTCTGCTCTTAGAACTCCCTTGGTTTTAACCATTTGTTTGATAACCATTAAGATTAAGATCCAGGCACAATGCTAACACCCAACACGGGCTGATCAGCTGGAGAGGAATGCCTGTGTCCTAGTAAAGAGGTGACAGGCTCTTCCTGAAACTTTCAAGGGTATTTTTCCTAGAAACCATTTTCATACATACCTTTTCTCCAGCTAATGAAAGATGAACACACTTCACTCAATATTTCAAGCCATTTGAACAGCATGTGTTTGAGGGTTCAGCATAAACCTTCTTGGGCCCAAAGTTTTCTCATAAAAGGCTAGAAAAAGCAGCAGAGAAAAACAACATGGAAAGGTTAGCACAAGAAATAGAGCAGAGAGAAAAATCCAGATGAAAAGATACATTCAGTCTATAGAGTATTATACCCACAAAGAATGTTATACCCCAAGAGGTAGAAGTCCCATAAGTGCCAAAATCCAGGTTATTCACGTAGCAGCAACTGGTTCCCCTGGACACGGTTGTGACACAGACAGTTTTTTCTACAGGACATCCCAAATCATTCTTCCCTGGTGCCCATTCAAGTCCAAATTCTTATGCCTGTCTCCCGCAGCCTTTGTTCTGCCTCATTCTGTGCAGCTGCCTCCACTACTTAGTTTCTTGTCCTCTAGGACTTGCTCTTTCTTGAATTTTGAACCTCTGCTTACCACCCTGAAGTTTCCTTGCCCCATCAACAGCCTCAGTTGCCTTCCCTTCTCACATGTGCAATTCCCATCTCACATTTCACTTTCCAGCTGTACAGTTCCTTTTCTGGTATCAGTCATCTCTTCCCTTCTGACTTCCAGTAGCATTTAAAGTCCCAGGCCTCCTGCTCGTCCCCACTTCCCCCTTTGTCTTCCCATGCCACACTTGTTGTGTCCTGCCGCTCCCTTTGGTGTCTTCTCCCCCACATTCAGCTCCCAGCAGTCCTTCTGCATTTGTGGTTTGATTGCACACCTCCTCCCTGCCTCCTGGGCACCGCCAGAATCGAAGCCACCAAGACTGCAGGAAAGACAGAGAGCTTTTTCACCACCTCCCTAGAATCATGGTGCCATGAGAGTCATTAGGAAGGTTCAGGGATGAAATACACTCTTGCTTTTGGGATAAGTGCCACAACAATGCACTGTTCAAGTGGACTCATCAAAGCATTTACCAGACTCTCATCACCATGATCAGACTGAGATATATTTTTGGTTTTCTCTTCTCCAAAACATATAACACAGCTGAAAACAATCAGCTTTTCATAGGAAAAACAGCAGGCTCTTCCTCAGCCTCAGAGGGTTGAACTCATCTGTCTAAAAATGAGTCTGTTTTAAACAATTTTTCTAAACTACCTCTGTCATGAACCCCCAGGATGCAATTCTTTTCAGAACTATTAGGTACCTATTTTCAGATTGGCTGATTGAGCACCCTCATCTTTCTCCACAGAGGATGGAGAAATCTTAGTTCTGACAAATTACATTGAATAAATGCCTAATAAAGAGCCAGCACTAAAAAAGAGGTGAGCTCTACCTCCTAGTGATTCCTCAACAACATCTCGGACTCATTCAGAAAGAAGTCAGCTGCCTCGATGAAGTAACAAAAAAAAACCAAAACAAACAAACAAAAAAATCTTGCATTTGTCTTTTTTCAAACACAGAAGGAAAAATAATGGAATTTTCTCCTCATCTTGTTCCTGGAAATGAGTGAACCATTTCAGATTATTACCATCCCAAGAAAAATCTATCCTGAGTCACATGTGTGGCACCGTAAACAACAGTGAGAACAGTTTGAGATTGGCAAAATCATGAGCAAATGAATACAAGGTCTTATGTTAAGTGCTGAACAACTTCCCAAGAGATATAAGTCCCATTTACACCTCAAGTAGGATACAAGTAGGCAGCTCCCCCTTACTTTGATTTGCAATTCCTCTTCAATGTCACCTCCATTTCTCTTCAGAGAGAAGGTGGTGTGAAGATGGTTGTATCTTCCTTTAAATGTCCCTTTTGAGAGGGGGACGGGGAAGAGAAAGGGGAGGCAGAGTTGCTAAAAAACTTGGAATTCAGTTACAGGAAAAAATGTGCCTGAAAAGTGACTTTCCAAAGCCAAGAGCTTCACAGGATTCAACAGCTCTTCCAGGGCTATAGGATATACAGATACATATCACTCACTGTAACATTCTGCAGGCTCCAGACTCCACCAAATTATCAGGCAGTCTTTCCAACAATTAATGAGGGGGTTGTCAAATATTTAAAACAGAGCACAGTAACTCCTTCCAACACAGTCTGCAGAGGTGCACAGCCCATCTGCATATTTCAGCATAGGGGAAAGAGTGAATTTTGTTTCTTATATGAAACTAAAAGATAGTAGGACCAAGGAAATATCATTATTCCTCACTCCCTTCTGAGCTAGATCAGTACAGTAAGTAGCAAAATTCAACACTGCAGGCTCACCCATGCCTTCAGCTTCACCAGGAGAGGAGTTCAAGCCTTAACCTCAGGTTTTTTGTTGGCAATGGCTTTGCCAGATACTTGGCCTTTCTCTGCAGCACTTTATCCCATTGGGAACACGAGCACTAGCCAGGAGAAGCTATGGGAAACCTATGCCTAGAATCAATTCATAGGAGACAAAGAGCAAGAGCCCACTTTGCTGCCTTTCTGTGCATGGAAATGGCACCAGGCATAAACCCAGAAAAACACCCAGCCACAGTGGTGAGTCCTATCCATGTCTTCACTGGGTATCCATCCCTTGTTACCAGTAGGAAATGGAAAGTCCACAACATGCTCATTCTGGATGTTACCAGACAATAGCAGACAGTTCTACACATGCCCTACAAAGGCAGGACCCCCCTGACCTTCAACAGCAGCTGCCTATGAGCTGCTCTGGCACCCAAGACTCAGCTACCAGCTTTCTTAGCTCTTCTTAGACCCACAATTGGTCTTCTTCAGTAGGAAGGCCTCTTCTATAAGAAGGGACACCCAACAATATTATAGGGAAAAGGGGAGAGCCTGGGAAATCCTTAGATGCTGGCTCATGGCAGATGTGAAACACTTCTGCTTCACAATAACTGAGCAAGACAAAAGGTGTGTGGGTAAAAGTCCAGAGAGCTGTGTTGGGTGAAAGCAGTAGATGCCAGGGAGAGGGGAACACCCATCAACGTGACAGTCTTGCAACTAGTGAAAAAGCTTTGGATATAACCCTTGCCAAGAAATCCCTTTTAGAGGAATAAGCCTGTTCTTTTAGCAGCCTTCCCCTAACAGCCTACACTCTGTGGCAGGTCCAAAGCATTTGTCTTAGAAGATGTGGCCTTTGACAATCAAATTACCAGACACTTCAGGTTTTATTGCAAGCCCTCCTGTCTTGGAAAGAGCTAAGGAAGATCCCATTGTGCTCCTGGGCCTGTGAGCTCCAACACCTCATGCTTGTGGCTTGGTGGAACATAGGTCTGCTTACAGCAGCCAGGCTTTGCAGCCTCCTCCCACCCTCCCTGTAATTCCACAGTCTCGGAAGGAACCCCTTTCTGACTCACAGCAGACACTTCTTTTTCTCTTCTCTCTTTTCCCCTGCATAGTTTGCTGACTAACCTTCAGAAAAGGGGTTTTACCTCCCAGAAAGCAGGGAATTTCCCAAGGGCTGCCAGCTGCAAGCACAGGATAACTTCCATTCCTGTCTCAACAACCTGTGACAAGGCGTGGGTATGTGGGGATAGGGTGGAAATCACCAGAATGCCACAGCTGTTCTTCAGACAGTGGAGCAAGCTTTCACTAGCTGTGCCTGGGAGACACATGCAGGCACACATGGTGGGATCTGGGACCTAACCAACACCTCACAGGGCCATCAAGAGGGTGTCTCTTGATCATAGCTTTCATGGTACCCTCCAGGGCAGCACTGTCCATCCCCTTTGTAGCTCTGCTGACCACTTTTCCCCCAGCTTTGGGAGAGATGCAGAAAGGCTAGATCACCACTTACCTTGCTCAAAGGCACTGGTTGCTGATCGAAAGGTAAGCCCAGATATCCCTTCATCATGCTCTTACAGTTGTCTGGAAGCAAAAGAGCCACATGCTGTGTCTACGCCCTATTTTTTGACATCTTTAAGCCTTCCCCTCCCAGATCTGCTCAGGTTCTTATGCCCTCCTACACTTCCCTGAAAGGAATTGTCATTATGCAAGACAAGGGGTCTTGTGAGAAAAGCCAACACGCTAATTTTAAAAAGCAAGAGCAACATCTTTAAGGTGTTGGGTTTCTTGGTAATAACTCCAAACTCCCCTTTGTATGAATGCTGGGTCAGAGCCTCCCTACTTCACGTGGCTGAAGTCAGGGACCCTCTTCATCCTCCAGAAACTGTGCAGCTTGCTCCTTACACCAGTTGGGAAACTTGTCCAGGTGAGTGGATAAAAGCTCAGCAAGGGCAGAACTGTCACAAAGCAGGGGATCTCACAGAGTTTTGCAGGCAAGCTTCACCATGACTGTCACAGGGGAGGTCACTGAAGGTCACTCCTTGATTCTGTTCTATCCAGAGCATGCAATTAGCTGGAGGTAGAAGGAGGTCTCTACCCATTCCTGCAGGACCTTGATACCAATCTACTACCCTACTAGAGGAGCACAGACTGAAAATGAGAGGCTGTCAGGAGAGGACTCCCCAGCCACACAGTGTGGGCATCTGTACCACAGGGAGGCTGTTCCTCCTCAACAACAACCACCAAAAAAAAAAAAAAAGGTCATTTTTCTTCTCCCCCCGCTCTTCCCTCCTTCCAGAAAGTCTTGGTTTCATCCCACTGTGGAACAAAAACAAATGCTCTAAACCACAACATTTTTCACAAACCGGAATTTCTTGCAGTCTGGCCAGCCTTAGTGGATCAATACCAGGCATTTCTTTCCTCCTCTGCTCTGGCCTTTCCCTTCCAGCCTCCTCCCCCCCGCCCCACTCACCGAAGGGAATAAGGGAGCCGGAGGTGTCAAACAGAGGAGTCGGGAACACTCCAGCTTGGTTTTAAAAGGGACAGAAAAAACACTGGCGTCAGCCAGAGCACCAGGGCAGGCGCTGAGACCTTGTTTTGGATTTTGCAGAGACTATCCCTGGGGAGAGCTGTCTTTTTTTTCCTTTTTCTTTTTTTTTTTTTTTTTTTTTTTTAATGCATGGTTTTGTTTGTAAGTTAAAAGTCTCGGGATTTGCAGTCTTTGAAGCATGGTCAGCCTGCCAGATGGAATTAGTCAGTGCCTTTCTGTCGGAAATCCCAGGCAGATGAAGCAGGATGGAAGGACAGCATTTTTCTCATTTACCAGGAAACCCCCTGCGTTGACACCCACAAATTTAGCCAGAGAGCTCCACAGGACCCAAGCAGCAGGCAGGACTGGAGGCAGGAAGGCAAGCAAAGGCCCAAAGCTTTCATATGCACAGATCAGTGTGGCACCGCCGAAGGCAATGGCCCCCAAGCAGATTTACACTGCCCAAGATCCAGCCCAGATGTTTTTGCTGGTTCTTGCCTGAAGCTATAAGATGTCAGCAGAGTTTCTTCTGCTTAAAAGTGGTGCTGAATTTGGCTGTCCCTGCATCTGACTCACACCATCTTTGCATTTCTTCCCACCATGGCCTGTTTCAAATCTTTCTATTTGCAGACCCCTCACAGTGAGCACTCTCACTCCCAGGTGAGCAGTCTCCTTCTGCCATATTCCTCAGTGAGCTTTTGCCTTCCTTCACACACACCCTCAATCTCACATCAAAGCCCAAGAACCCAAGTGTCATCTTTGGCCTTTTACCAATCTCTTTTCTCCTCTCTTATTTGTCTTTTTCCTGAGCCCACCATGTGAGTGGGGCTCAACTATTCAACCACTGAGTCTCTTTCCTGAGCTCCCCATGTCTCTGCTAAAAGCTTCAGGTCATTCCTTAGGCAGTCTGTTGACAAAATTACACTTGGAGAACATGCACTTATTTCGACATCATCCAAAACACCACCCAAGAGGAGAGTTAGTACCTCTTGTTCCAAACATGAAATGTGTGGATGACAGCCCATCACAAAAGCATCAATGGATGAGGGGAGAGTTCATGATTGCTAGACTGGAACTGACAGTCTCCTTGCAATCCAGAGCTAATCACTCACCAGCTGAGACCTCAGCTTCATTTCTCACAAGGTTTGGAAGGGGCTTGCTGTGGTGTTGCTGCACAGCAGTGCTATCAAAGCAACCATGCAGACAAATGCATAGAGACAGCACATTTCACCTTTGATTCTCCAAATCTCCCAGCAGCACAATGGTTACACCATCAGGGTGATCCAAGAAGCACATCACCTAAGTGACCACAGTGCTCAGTACTTGAGGAAGGATGGATCTCTGTGACTGAGGGATGGACTTCAGAAATGGGTCTCTGAGCAAGGTCTATTTTAACAAGTATCTCAAGAGCAACAAGCATGAGGCAACAAGCATACACAATTTATTACTGGTTTTATAATAACTAACTGAGCAACCAAAATCAAGGCCAGTTTTTGAAACCTTTTTCAAAAGCCTTGCAACTTCTCTACCATCACACTAGAAGCAGCCAGCCTGTGGGAAAATGCTGGCTATCTGCAGGGATGAACATCTTCCTTCCAGCTCCTATCACCCTCTGTACCAGGTCCTCTGAAACCCTCAGTACATCCACAGAGTAACACTGCCCTGTGGCGATTAAATGCAGCTCCAGTCACCTGAACATCACATCCCAAAGTCACCTGCAGTACAGGAATGTTAAAAACAACACCAAAGAGCTGGAACCAACTCACAGACATTTCCAGCAGTGTTCATGGTACTGGTGAACGCCACAAAAAAATGAGGCCAGTCTAAGCAAACAAAACTTGTTTCCAGCACTCAGAATACATGTCAACTCAACAGCTCAATCCACCTTTTTCCATCAGGTCTACCCATGAGCCCAAGCTTCTTCAATTCCTTTCTCCACATGGTGCCTTCTCTGGGCCCCTGCTGGAGCCTGACTAGTTTTGCATCTTTAAATTCTGAGTCAGAGCACAGACAACTGTCTTAGGAAACCTCAGCCTCCAAAACCAGATATCCAAAGGAGGCAACAGTGTGCAGCTGTCACCTGCTTTGTTACTACAGGAGTAAGCACTGAGGTTTGCTCAGCCAAGCAGGAAATGCATCCTTGGGGTGGGTAGAGCAGAAGCTGGACTCCCAGCTTTTGATTACATTCTGGCTGCTCAGAAAGACATTCCACTGCAGAGCACAGCATTTGGCTTTCACCCACCCCACACCTTCCCTCCACCTTGCAGCATCCCAAACAGCCCAGCCCCACCCATACAAGGAGTCACAGAAGCACAGAACCAGTAAGGCTGAAGGGACCACAGGAGGTCATCTGGTCCAATCTCCCTGTTCAAGCAGGGTCACCCCAGAGCACATGGCACAGGATTGTGTCCAGATGGTTCTTGAATATCTCCACTGATTATATGCAGCTCCAGTCACCTGAACAGGTGTGAGACTCCACACCCTCTCTGGGCAATCTGTTCCAGTGCTCGGTCACCTGCCCAGTAATGAAGTTCCTCCTCATATTCAGGTGGAACTTCCTGTGCCTCAGTTTCTGCCCACTGCTTGGCACCACTGAGAAGAGCTTGGTTCCATCCTTTTGACACCCTCCCTTCAGATACTAACAGACACTGAAGTCCCCACTCAGTCATCTCTTCTCAAGACTGATCTGGCCCAGCTCCCTCAGACTTCCCTCACAGGAGAGATGCTCCAGACCCTTAACCATCTTTGCAGTCCTCTGGTGGACCCATTCCAGGAGCTCCATGTCTCTCTTGTACTGAGGAGCCCAGAACCCAGGTGAGTCTCCACCAGGGCTGAGCAGAGGGACAGAATCACATCCCTTGATCTGCTGGCAATGCTCTTCCTAATGTCCCCCAAGACACAATTGGCTTCTGGGCCACAAGGACACTGCTGGCTCTTGGACAGTTTGTTGTCCAAGCAGGACTCTCAGGTCCATGTGCCTGCAGTGGGGAAAGTACACCTGGGCAAGGGCTGCCCTTACCATCCTACAGGGGGGCCCACATGGGCTTTGTTCCCTTGCTGCAAGCAGAAGGGGACACAGAGAACAGAAGTGATTTAATTTACTGGAGGTCTGGCCCCATTATGTACTACTTTGTGCATACTTAAGGGATGCTATGAAGCTGCCAACATGGCCCACAGCTGGGCAGAACATGAGTAACCCTAGTTCAGAGGAAGAGGCAACAAAAGAACTTAAGAGAGGTCTGAAACCAGGCAAACAGGCTTGTTTATGAAGCCAAAAAGAGAGTGCAGCATATTCCAAGACCAAGGGAATTTTTCTCTCAACATTACTTTGCCTTGGCTACCTGGCCACTCTCACATAAACAATGGAGACACACCAAGAAAGCAAGGAGACTTCACAGAGGTTACAAAAATATCACTTGTGTAATTAGACTGAATCAAAACTCATGACTTTCTGGTTGGAAGGAATGCATGTGTTTCCCCTCTCATTTCTTTTTCTCCTCTTTTCAGTTTTTTTTCCTTCATAAAAATCTAGATAAACAAAAGCCCTAGGATATTGGATGGTTCCTTGCATATTGTTTCAAAAGCAGAAACAACAACAGCAACCACCGTGGTGAGGAGGGGAGTCTGCAATTGATGCTGTGCAGCCCCTGTTTTTCTCCACTTGCAGGAGCCCTTCTCACCCTTGCTCTGCCCCTCTCAATGTCCATCCACATGTCCTGTCCCAGGACAGGACGAGGCACCTTCCCGTTGTTACGTGCCTTCCCACTCTTCCCTCAGCCACAGCAGCACTCTGGCAGTGGGTCACGTACGTAACTGACTGCGGCAAATTGGATTTACATTCCTGCCTCTCTCCTCGGCTTCACAGGCGATTCACTTACTGCCTCCATACAGCCAGGTAACTGTAAACACAAGAGGGGAAAAGACACCCCTCCAGACACCCTTGCCCACCATGACTAGTTCATGAACTCTGCAAGGCAGGGACTTCCCACTGCCATGCACAAGGAGCCCACAGGCCTGCGAGACGCCGTCTGGAAGATCACCCCCACACATTCTCATTCACGATAGCCACCAACATTCACCCACTTTCTAAAATGCTTTGGATAAAAAGCATGAGTGTTGCCAGCTTTCAGCTTCAAAAATGTTGTGTGTGGCCCTAGAACAGAATGATATAGGCTTCAAAATAATAAGACTTAACCAACCCAAAAGTATTTGGAGTATTTTTCATCTGTTTTCTTATTTGGACCCTCGAGGCTTCATATTTTCAAGTGAAGTTGTTTTCTTCCAGGATCAAGAGAGCTGGAAATGCTAGTCTGAAAAAATAAAAATAAATAGAAAGCTGAGAATCTCATTCAGCCTCTTGTTTCCAAGAGCTCAAATAAAGACCACAAGTCTCAAATAAAATCCACAAACATCATAAGCTTCACTATGATATTCAACAAGGGATGCCAATGTTTAGAAGCATGAAATGATAATTCCCACCTCACTGGATCTGGTTCTATTTTCTTTTTCTCACCTCAAATTCAATGACTGTTTTTCTGTTCCTGTAGGGACTCTATTTCTAGACAAACAAATCAATTTCTTCCCATACATCAGAGGGTGTAATCCTATCTATCTGCTAATTGGTTTTGAAATTCTTAAGTCCTTGATGCTTCATGAAAACAAACAATTCAACAGAAGAAAAAACCCAAGTAATGATGTTAATGAGAAAAGCTGCATCGATAGTTCCACATTTATCCTTTCTGATAGTTTACTACTGTTCAATCAGCTCTTGTGTGCCCCTAGGTTGTTCTCTCCTGAGCCAACAAAAGATGGATATAGGGACAGGCAAACTCCTAGGAAACAGAGACCCTGAGTGGGAGAAAACCCAAGCTCTTCTGAGCCTCCCTACCTTTGGGGAGTCAGAACAAGACAGTGGTCTTAGTAGGAAGCTTCAGCACAGCCCAAAAGATTTATTTTTTTCTTTTCTCACTTTTTTCCCCTCAACTATCATAGATAAGGAGAAAAAACCCACAAAACAATTTAGAAAAATGAACTTCCTTTTTTATTTTTTTATTTTTCCTGTCACCAGAGTAGCCAAGGTTGCCTCTTAGAAAAGAGTTTAGAAAAATGGTGGTCCCTTCCTCCTTTACACATTTGCTGTAAACACACGCTAAAATCATGCTGTGTACCTTTGGGGCACATTTGGCAGTATACAGATAAAGGACCCGCATTGACAGGGACAGAGACATAAAATTCAGTTGAGTGACTGTATGTAGACATATCATCACTGCCTTCTAGAGGTGAAACCAAGGAAAGATAGCAGTGTGACACACTGTCGCCAACTATTCAAATTCAAGCAGCTTCAACTGCTCTCAAAAGGTGTTGATCCAAAGAAAACATGAAATAGAAGTCAATGGATCTGAGTGGAAAATATTATAGCAGTCAAACAGGCTGCTCCAATAACACTACCTCTACCCACAGGTATGTTTGAAGGGGATGGGGAGAGAAGGGGAAAAGAGAGAAGGTTCTGTGCTGAAGATCTGAGGAGTCTGGGCTTGTTTGGGGATGAGGTTTTTTCCTGCAGAAATCCCTACCACTACTAGGGAGCTGTGTAAGTCCCAGAATATCAGAGGCTGATGGGAGATGGAAATATCATTCATGAACTGCTACAAGCAGCCACAGGGCCTTCCATAAATCACTGCAAGCTCAAATTAGAGTATCATTAACATATAACAAGGTCATGGCCCAACCATTACTGAATGCTCATGGCAGAGCTGCGAAGAGTAAAGTCATGCAGCACTGCACTCCACTACTGGTTATCTGTGCCCACCAATCCCCAGCCTCCTGCCAAGGGGCAGCCCTCTGGATAAAACAGTCACCTGCAAAAACTCGTTCCACAAACAAATCAGAACAAATGTTAGGGCTAAAAACTTAGTTTGCAGGCTCTCCCAGTCCAGGAAGCAATAAAATCAGTTTTGTAACCAGTAGAAATCGCCCTCTTTCTAATATCTTCACACACATGCACAGAGACATCCACACCAAGACAGACACTCCCCAGCACACACCATGTGTTTGCATGAAGACATCCAGAGAACAGCTCTGCAACATGGATCCTCCGGGATCCATCGGCCAGCAGAGATGGCTGAGACACTTTGCAAGAAGAAAAGCTCTGCTTGTGCAGCAAGGAAGCACAGCTGCTGTGGCAGTAGCATTTTAGCAGGTCAGATCCAAGTCTGGAAAGCAACATTTCGTCTTGACTCATCCCTGCCTGGAGGGTTAACAGTTCACAGGAGACCTGGTAGCACGAGGCTGCAATCATTGTGCAGCATCGCTGCTCCGTTATCTCAACACATGGACAACTCCCACTAGTATGATCCACCCCTTATTTTCATATCCACCAAAATACACTGAATTCCTTCCTTCCCCCTCAGAAATCCAGTGCTGGCCTAGCTCACCACCTTCTTGTTGGACAGCTCAGTCACTCCAAATTCATCCTGCCAGTGCTGGTGAGAGATGAAACCAGATCCTAGGGCTCCACAGCCAAAAGCTGGTCACCCTCCAGGTCCCTGAGAAATCCTTTGCGGTCGCAGGGACGTCACTGCTGAGGTGGGATCTACCTCAGACTGAGGAGGCTGCCTCTGGTTGTTATTAGCTGTACTAAAGATTCGAAGGACACGGAGGCATCAAGCCAGCTTCTACTCCAAAATGCAGAGATCCTACATTTGCATCTGGCCTTCATTAATTCTTAAATAGTCCAACGTGGAATCAGAGTGGGGGGCAGGGAGGGAGCCAACACACTCCACACTGAGCAGGGGACATTCAGGCAACAGGATGTTTTGCTTTGAAGATGTTTCTAGTCAGGGAATGTCTTATCCAACAAGCTCATGCTGCAGCATCAGCAGGACTGTGCTGGTCCTAGGTACTTTTGTGGGACAGATAGCCTCCAGGAAGGGCTTGTCCTCAAAGTTTATCATGATGGTCATCACACACTTTAGGATGGTAGCCAGGGAGTCAAGTAAAGCAAGGAGATTGGAAATTCAGCCATGAAAAGAGGATTAAAAATTTTGCACCCTGATAAAAGGAGGAAGTGGACTCAAACATGTTGCCAGCCCTTCAAGAGCAGATCTCAGAGCATGGGCAGGCTGGAGAAATGAGGTGTCAACATTCATCCCTTCCCTCCACACGGCTGGAGGCGTGACCATCTTTTCCCTAAGGACCTGAGAATAAAAAGATAATTAAACAAACATACTACAAAGCTCTATGTTTCCTCCAAGAGGGAAGATCATCCCCTCTTGGGATCATCATGTCTGGAAGACACAGGGGTGGCAGATTGAAGGAGAGTTTCAGTCTGGCTCACAAGAATCAGAGTCCATCTGTGAGCGTGGCTGTGAGTGTACATGGAAGAGTGATTCAGCATGCATGAATATCTAGATAGGTGGGTCGCTGAGCACGCAGCTGAGCATGCTTGTGTGGGCAGCAAAGCACATGGCAGAATATCAGGACACAAGCAGCCTGTGGATAAACAAGTGTGTCAGAAGTGAAAGGACACAGCAGAGCAGGGGACATGTTTAGAGGAAGAAGTCAAGAATTGTGCCAACTTCTATCTTCCATTATAAGGGAACATTCCATCACTTTGCTGTGGCATGGCAGCCTACAGAGAGAAGCAGCCAAGACCCTGTATCTCGTTGGTAGCATCAGATGATGACACTTGCACTGATTTGATGGTCAGAAATGGGGCAGACCTTGGGTTGACCTGACCTCTATATGAGCAGAACAGGAGCTGCGGGAAATGACGGTGTAAACAGGAAGGTATGAGATAAATAAGAGATGGGGAGGGAAGACATCCATTTAAAGTGACAGCTGCTTTTTAACTTCATTTCATCTCTTCTGCTCAGCTAGAAATCAAGGCCTCCCACCCTCTTTTGCTTGCCTGTCGGAACAGCATACACTTACCAGTTACAACTCTTTCTTAGCTGATGCAAAACTTGCTGCATGGCCCTTTTAAAACCATGGCTGAGGCTGTCCAGAAAACTGGGGAGAACGTGTCTACATGCTCCAACAACTCGAAGAAGAAGACTGGGTGCAAGGTTCCCAGCTAGCTCCTGTCTTAGGACAGCCAGAGCTGTTATATGCAACACAATGCCCAGTGATCTCCCCTCCACCTCCCCCAGCTGAGGTTGTGCTAACTGCTGGACAATGGTGTGACATAAGATGAGGCCTCTTCCTAAGCATTTAGGGCAGTTAGAGGGAAAAATACATCAGGAAGGAGTGATTAAATCCAAGCAATGTAGTGTAATGGAACAGAGAGAAGAAGTGGGAATAAGTTCTCATCTAGCTCCATTCAGGGTTAGGTATCTCTAGGAACTGAACATTGCTCAGCATCAGTCCAACCTCAACTTCTGCAAACTGCAATCTGTGCCTTTTAGGGACAGTGCTCTGCCCTGGTGTACTCAGAAGAGAGATCAGCCTTTAGTTTCTGCAGTCTGATGCAGCTCCAATTTTAAGCCACTTTTAACGTAGCAAATCTACATTTAGATATTAGACATCCTCAGTTCTGTGCTTCCAATCGTAGGTCACAAACACACTTTTCCTATTCTGATGACGTCACAACCAGTAAAAAAGGATGGGGAACCGTCTGGTTAGCCTAAGCATTCTTGTTTCCTCTTCAGAACTGGATGCTCCTTACCTAGAATGAGATTTTAGTCCTGCAGTTTCTGCTCACTTCTGCTGGCAGCTAACTTTCCCTTTGCTCAGCTCTCCCCAATCCCTTCTTCCATTAGGGAAGTGGCAGAAGGCTGTGCCCTACATTTCCAGGGCAAAATACAGAACTGTCACAGGACAGTGTAGAAGGGATCAACCCCATTTATCTGGAAAGAAAAAGAAAAAAAAAAAAAAGCCAAACCAAACCAACTCAGCCCTGTTACAGAAATCCAGTTAAGTACACAAGCTAAACAAAACACAATTAGGTTTCCTTTGGCCAGCCTGGAACATATGGTATTTGTCAGCCAGTCGTGTTCCTCTCTCAGTTCTGGCAGGAGAGAGCTAACTTGTTCCAAGCACTGAGAAAGCTCCTGGAAAGTCAGCATGCTGAGCAAACTTTTGGAGGGGGGATAGCTGGGGATATAATAGCTCACACACACACAGATTTGACAGCATTTCTTCCACATTGTTCAGTGCAGCTCTAGGTTACAATGCCTCTGGCTTTAGTACATTGCTGGTTCACATTGTTCCCAGTGGTATTGCATCTCTAAGTCCTCATTTGCTAAGCACACACACAGTTGAGGAGTTGAGGGCTCCTATCAAGTAGGAAGACAAAGGTGTAGAAGTAAGAGAGGTTCCTGTGGATCTGGCCTTATAAAGAAATCCTAAAATGACAAATTGCTTCCATGAACAGCACAGCAAGACCTTCTGTACAATACCTTTCCAACAGGCTGAAAATGGCTGCTGGCATCCCAGAATGGATTGGTGAGCAGTTCCCCAGCAAGAAAATGACAATAAGTACTGTGGTGTCACAGAGAGGAAGAAATAGCCTCTGAATTTGGTCATCAACCAGAAAACTGCTTGAGTAGTCAGTCTGGCTCTGTGCTAGGCATAGTCTGCTCTGCTGCAGTTTACAAAGCAGTTAGCAAAGAGCTGATTCACAGAGAAATGAGCCCATGTTCTAATACAAGGAACTGAGAAGTGTGCTGCGGTGCAGAAACATCTGCAAAACAACTGCCACAGCAAAGGCAGTTACATCTATGGGAAAAGAAAGCTGATAAAGGACCACTGACTTATTCCAGTTTCAGACTGGAAGCGAGCAGAGTGTTTCCCACTGCATAGTCTAGGCCTGCATGAGAGTTTCAGCTGCTTTTTGTGTCCTCATAGTTCAGCCTCATCATTGCCAGAGCTGGTCTGATATCTCTTGCATAGGTTTTCTTGGTCTGCTGGAGGCCTTTTGTCAGCAAGGAAGCCAACTTATTCCCTCCAGTGCAGTTACAAGCCAGCACTGCCTCCAAGTTTCTGCACTACCTTTTATCTTCCCATGCACACTTGGCCTTACTGTGTATCTGTTTCTCTCCTGTCCCTGTTGATAGACAGCCTGGTTGGCTCAGGCCTCTACAGACTCAGCCTTGTTTTTTTCAGGCAGTGATGAAGTAGAAAATGTGGTTGTAAAGCAGAGAAAAAGGATTTCTTCTGATCATTTCAGTGCTCCTTGGCCCACCTGTTTGCTGCCAGAGTCTGGCTTGCTTCCTCATTTACCTTCTACGCACAGCCATTCATGTCCCTTCATTGCAGAAGACCAGGGTACTTCAACTCCCTAACACACAGCTTTATTTTTTGTGACACTTTGAAGTGCCACAGCAGTAGCACTTCAGAATTGCATGAGTTTTATTTTACTGCTCCTTGTAATCCTATACTCTTTGTAGCAGGAGGTATTCCCTCACTTCCATTCCCAGCCTTTTGCCACCTAAGGTCTGGCTTAGGCAATAAGCTTCTCAATGTCCTCACTGCATTCATCATTGACCCACTTTTCAAGGTTACTGGAAATAAATGCATTGGGAAAGCATATTCCACCCTTCTGGGTTGCTATTATACACTAGCCACACTTGCCATGATCATCATTTTGGTGCTGGGGCACACCATGGACTGAAGTGCTTGCAGAAAACTTTTGCATCTGTTTCTCTTAGAGGACTGCTTAGCCCCACCACATTCAAAAATTTTGCTGTAACTCACAGCTCCAATGTGGCATTGCATTGGGATTATGCATGTGTGCCCTTGGTCAGCTCATCTCTTCCACACTCTGGCCTAACAGACACATTGCTCTTGCTTTACATTAATAACAAAAGGAATGATTCACCACCGAGGCTAATGGGCGTAGCACACTGCTCACAATCACTTTTGGCACGAGCTTCGCCAACGCAGCCAGACAAGCCCCCTGCCCTTTGCAGGAGGGGACCAGCTGAGTTTTGGTCTCACAAGCTGAAGAATCTACTGCAGCTTCATTGTTACCGCTGAAGATGAATAGATCACACCGACACAGGTCAAGGTGTGGTGAAAGGAAGAGCGAGTTTATTTTCCCTCCCAGGATTTATAGGTTTCTGAGCACGGCCAGGGATTGGATGGTCAGGATAACACTTTCCCACTGCACTGGCCATGAGAGATGTCCATCACAAGACGTGTAACAGAAAGAATGTACATATATCTATGTTTACAATTACTGTCCTGGGAAAGTCTTTAGAAACTATGTCAGCAAGATCAGAAGCTGAGTTTTCAGGGTGACAGCTTCATCCTTCAAGAACATCATCTATCACCCTTTAGAAGCTCTGTGGAGTGAGACAACAGTGCATCACCATCCCCTCCCCACAGCAAGGAGAGAAGTGTGGCTGGCTTTTGTTCTTATCCACATCACAGACTTCAGTGGAGCCTGGTCACTGAGGGCCATTCATCTCTTTTGCTCTCAGGTCCTGCTTGGAAATATCCTACTGGGCTTTCCCCATCCATCATTACTGGCAATTTCATCTCTGTCCCTTGCTGGGAACTTCCTCCCCTTGCCTTTGAATCAGAGGGGTTTTTCCCCTTCCTCAAAGGAGCTCGTAACATTTACTGCATGGTATTGGAATCTTTGGACTGAACAGAGTCACAGTTCAGCAAAATTAGACTGGTTTCAGCTTCCTCACAGTAGGAAACTGGTCGTACTGCAGCTGTCTCTGTTTTCCTGTTTTAACCATCCCATCCTCCTAAGACTCTGTCCTCAGTGGCAGAGGAGTTGCATGGCTTCTGAAACAGGAGATGGCAGTTACCAAAGGTCATTTGCAAAGCCATTCAAAGCAAAAGGGGACTTCAGAATGTTTCCAACCAGTAAGCAGAGTTATAGCATTTGGCTCCTTCCTGCAGTCTCCCAGTATCTCTCATTAACACTGGTTTACTACTGCTCCTATGGGAGCCAAGTGAAATTTCTCTGGCTTCCAGAACAGAGATTTCTAATGCAAACCTGGTGCAATGTCCCTGCATGCCCTGTTCCTGGCTATATGACTTCACCAGAGCCACAGCAGACCGCAGCACCCCCGCAGTGTGCTACTTTCTGCACCATAGGACTCCTTGTATTATTCAGGTTATCTTACATGTTGGAAAGTATCACACAGTATTTTACAGGTCTTCAAAAGTGTCCAACAGATAAATAATGAAACCACACATACACAGAGATCTCAAAGGGCACCGTTATGTTGCCTAAGCCTGTGCTGACAGCTTTCAACCTGCCATGCATCCAGAATTCCACCCTTTCCCTGTTAGTTCATTGAAGCCACACAATTTTACATGAAAGAGCATGGTGCCAAATATTCAGGGCTGCCCAGCACGGGTTACTCATCGACACGATCCAGATAGGCACAGCAGACAGGCTGCTCTTTCATGCAGCAGTGAGGGGAGCTCTCAAAACTGGACATGTGCAAACATATGCCACGTTTGTTTTCTTGTACTGGCATTACTCAGTAGTATCTGCTACGGGGGAAGCGCTTCTGTGCTGTGAAAACACCTAAGCATGAACATTAATTTTATGTACATGAACAGAAGAATTTGAGAGCCTGTGTCAGCCACTTGTAAATGAGTGTGCCCACCTCGCTTCAAAAGCTGGCGCAGCATGCAAGTAAACGTAAGCATAATAAAAAATAATAGGAAACAGACAGGCAATAGAATTAAGAGCAGCAGCCAGCTGGGATCTTCTAACCAGTGACATCAAGGGATTGCTGAGGTAATACACTGATGGGTTTTAAATTAACTGTAACCACTCAGGAAAAAGATCTAGGCGTCACTGCGGACAGCTCAATGAAAACATCTGCTCTGTGCAGAGGCCATCAGGAAAAAAAGAACCAAAAAATGTTAGGTTGAATAGCATAAAGAACAATACCAAAAACATTATAAATGCCACCACATAAATCAATGACACATTCACACTTTGAGAATGAGCTGAAGCCTGCTCACCCATTTCAGAGCAGGGGTAACAGGAACAGAGGCCAGAGAAGGACGCCAAAAAATTGTTAGAGACATAGAAACGTTTCCAAGGCTGTTAGGAGGAAAGATCAAGGTCCAAATGGTTCAATAGCATGCACTAGAAGTGTATAAAATGATGAGTGAGACAGGGAGAATGGGAAAACCTTCACTTTCTTATGCTAAAGAAATGGTGGCCATCTAAAAACACTCCAAAAACATTATTGCAACAGGAAAAAGAAAGCCCATCAATATTTTGCAGATTACTCAGTTAACATGTGGAGCTTATTGCCACAAGGTGCAAGAGAGTTAAGCTCTCACCACACTGCCATCACACAACAGTGAACAAAATGTATAGCATACACACATGCCTGCTGGCTCATGTGCCTGGACAGGCACTGGACTTCTGGGCTAGGAGGAGACAGTGAAACCAACAGCAGTGAAGAAAGCCAGGGAAGAACTTGATATTAGCAGGAATGCAAGGAGAAGGTTTAGGAGAATAAAAAAGCGTCTGGAAAAGGAAAATGGGAGATAAAGTTCATGTAATAATCTGGAAAAAGGTTAAGAGAGGTGTTTTGTTGGATTTCATCTTTCAGTCTCCAAGTGATAGAGGGGGAATTTTTTAAGGTACTGTTAGGGAGTGTCAGAGCATACGCTCCAGGCTTCTGATGAAAGGAAAAATGGAAGATGCATTCACCACAGGTGAATGTTTACAGCTGCAGCCAAGTGGGTCGCAGTCAGAGCAGCCAAGCCATGAAGAGCTGCCCCATTCACACCTTTGCTCCAAACACCAACATCCTGGTACATCCCCAAGTACTGCATTCCCTTTGCAACACAGTTCACCATTCAAACTTCCAAAATAAACATCTGAATATCCTGCAGATGGGGACTTTCAGGCAGCATTGACTATTTTCAGTCTATGGTTTGATTTAAGCTGGCACAGAGACCAGCTGCAGTGGTGCACATTAGGAGCATGAGGGAAGAGTTTTTTCTGTGTTATCCACTGTGCCTCCAGCTCAACTATCCTGGAGCCTCAGGGTCTAAGTGTATCTAACAAGTACAGAACTAGGGTTTTCTGCACCACACAGGGACTTATGACACCACAAAGCCTCATCAGGTGCCTGCAACTCAGAAAACGGCAAAGCTTGCACTTCACTGAGCACAATCTGAGCAGGTACTTAACTACAAGGGCTGACAAACCTCTTCAGACAGTACATTTGTTACGAGGGTCATCCTGATCTGCACATGGCTCTGATCTCCTTTTCAAGAGCAAGCAGATGGACAAGGACAGCAGAAATGGACCTTTATGGCCACCAAAACAGAGCAATTTTTCCTTCATGTTCAGGAATTCACTCAAGTTCTCCCCAGCTGCAGTAACAAGAGCAGTTGAGGTGAACACACGGGGAGCATTACAGCACATCACACAGCACTTGGACCCATCCAGACTCCTCACTAATTACAGAGACCTCTCCTCTGTCCGTCTATGTGTCCATGGGATGTCCACTACAGGGCTTTCCTCTGCTTACGCAAGCCTGGCACTGGGGCTTTTTGCTCCACTGAGCATGACTGGCAGTGTGGTTGTCTAGCCAGGCATGGGCCTAAACTGGAAATGTGTCACCAGGCAAGCAATCATACAGATTTATGGTAGCGGATGTACCAGCACATGCACACCAAGCAGCAGTCCTAGTCCTGGAATGAGACCATCCATCCCCAGAGGCAAGGCTCTTGCCAATCTTTAGCATTGGAAACAGCAGACAGGTAAGAACTTGCCCCATAGTCCTGGGACAGTGGGACATTTTTACCTCCTTTCCCTCCACCTACCCTTCTCCCAGGAAGCAAGGAGTATCACAACCAGAAATGAAATCAGCAATGATGCAAAAAACACAAATAACACCATGGCTACTTGCACAACCTTTGACATCAGCTGCCTGCTCCTGACTTCCATTTTCAGCTGGAAGCAAGAGCCCAAGCACAGCAACCACAGCACTTATCACCCATTGCTCCAGCTGCTGTCCTCCACACTGCCTACTCCTAATCCCACCCACCCTCCTTCCCCACCCAGTAGGGAGCCCCACCACCAACATTCTGTGCACACAACATAATGAAGCAACAGAGTCCAGTGTTAAGCAAGGCTTTTATGTGTAGCCAGCATTTCAAAAGGCACAGTACATGCTGTATGCTCAGCGCCGTCAGACTCCAAGACTGGATTCTCCAGTGTTTTAGGAAAAAGGTAAGGCAGAAGTAGAGTGTGAGAGGGGGGAACAGACCAAGCTTTGTGGAATTCTTTTTAAGAGTGTATGCATGACTGTATAAAAGGGCTTTTTTTTTTCCTGACCTCAAAGAGACAATATTATTTCACACAGACCTGTTTCCAAGAGCTGCCAAGCTATTTCTACATGAACCAGTGCCTAGTTGAGGCAGTGACTGTGAAGGGGAAACCCTCTCTCCAAGTACGACATGGAAATTCCTTGACCTCAGCTGTGAAGCCAATCAACACGTGTGCAATGGGCCAATGAAAAAGAAATTAAAATACCAGAGTGGCCAACACAGATGAGGGCAGGTGTGTAAGGGAGAAGGCACAGCCTGCTTTTTCCAGTCAAAAGGCCTCACAAAAAATACCAGGGACATGCCAGGCTGGGAAGAAGAGGAAAGCAGGGCGAAACCAAGAGCATTGAGACATTGGTTAGAAAAGCAAAGATGTAAAATGCCAGGCAAACAGGTTCTGAATCATATTCTAAAGCCCAAAGGTAGAAGGGCAGGGCAAACAGGCAAGGAAAGCAGAAATAAATATTTATCTTAGGCCATGCTATCGTTTGCTGTGCTTCACAGAAAAGCTTGGGTGTTCACGATGAGCCCAGACAGAGCCACATAAGTTCATCATCCAGTCTAGACCTTGGTCACACCAAGTAGTGACTACACCACAGACCTGCACCCTGCTCTAAAGCTGTGTTTGCTTCCTCCAGGCCATTGGAGAGAACATCTCCAGGGTGAAACTATTTTTCCTGACTGGCATTAAGGACACACCAAGATACGGTCTCCAAAAAAGTCCCACAAACAAATTGCCACTGGATAAAGAGCTGAACAGCCACAACTGACCCATGTTAGTTTTCAAGTCAAGGGAGACAGAGCCCTTTAATTCCTTGCTTGGAGATATGGATAGCTAGAATTAAAGCATTCAAACACTAGTAAACACTTGTGATCAAGGCTAAACCTTTTAGGACAGGCAAAGCAGCATTCCCCCCGTGGCAGAAAACTGATGTGTACCCCAAGCCCTCTACGGCTCCACAATGGGATTAATAATGCTCCACAGTCAGGTCACTTGGTGTGAATGTGAGCTCACACCACTCCTGTAACACACCAGATGCACAGCCTGCTCTCTCCACAGGATAGATGTCAGTCAGAAGGGATCTCCCACTGCCAAAATAATTTGTCTTTTTCGTGGCCCCCTCCCAGGTTAACAGCAAGAAAGATGTCTGCAAGGTCTGGGCCAAAGATCTTCCAAGCAACCTGGATGAAGCACAACAGCAAGCACAAGATGTACTAGTGGCATCCGTGGGTCAGCTTAGGTACATAGACAAGGAGAGGGGTGCACAGCTTTCTCAGGGCCATGAGTCTCTTCTAAGACCAGCCATGGATAAAAGCCACAGCCACAAGCCTTATCACAACTGTGTCTGTACTTAGGAGAAATAAGTAAGAGCAGTCCATATACCTTCATCCTTTTCAGAGTCCCAAGAAACTTTACTTAACAAAAAACATTCACTTCTTACAGCAAGAGTGACGTGCACTGAAGGCAGCAATTTTGCTGAAGGCAGCAATTTTGCTGGTACTTAGATATTCTGCATTAAAGAAATCAGATGCAAGTGAGACCTGTGCTCCAAGACCTAAAACTGGGTCAAAAGCCACTCCATCCTCAATTAGTTCTCAGAGACCCCAAACTGCTGTAGTTTCAGGACCTACTGGGTTTTTCCAGTCAAAGATAAGCCTTTGAAAAACAAGAGTGACATCCAAGGAACTTGATTCTTACTGGATCTCCAACATGGATTTCTTTGCACACAGCACCAGCTTGAAATATATGGCCCTTCCTATTAGACATCTGGAGGAATCGTGGGTACTGATCCAGTCTCTCCTCTTCTCCCCTGGTCACCTGCCCCTCTCCTGTTAACGTCAAACTTTCCAAGGTCCCCCAGCGCTCGTGGTCTAGGACAGAAATGTATTTATTAGGCCAAAATGAACAGAGTGTGCATGAATTAGAAAATGAGTCCAGTCTGTTCAACTAGGGTTGGGCAAGCTTGTTTTGCCTGATTTAGAGGCCATTCAAACATTGTGGGTTTGAATATTACTGCATTAGTGTTTCACTTAGGAAAAACTGTGAGGGGAAAAAAAAATGTGAAGAGAAGGGGAAAAAATCCAGTGGAAACACAAATAGCGTATAACGTATATGGGGTCCCCACTTGTACCAGCACAGATCTTCTAAGCCCTAATACATTGCATGGGCTTCCTGTCAGCTAGACGTTCCTTTGGTATACACACACACCAAAAAAAATATATAATCCTGAACCACCATAAACAGATGGAACAGGTCAAAAGAAATGGATATATATGCCAACTACAGCTGGTCCTAACCTCTGACCTGTCTACATTTAGGCTTCGAAGTCGAGACCACGTAGATCAAGAACGGAGAACTAACTTGCGAACTCCAAGTCACTCAGAACACCTTGGGTGAATCACAATAGCCTTCTGCATCAACAGGGCATGCTGCAAACTCTCCACAGCTCCTGCAATTGGTTCATCAGCTTTCTCCCTCCCTCAGCTGCACCTGGCTGTGTTTAGGACTCCCAACAGCCCAGCTTTGGGATAAATAGCAGTGGTCATTTTATATTCCTCTGGGGATAGGACCCGCTGACAGGTGACATTATATTAGGGCCCATCAACTAAAGAACAAGTCCTTCAACAGCTGACCCTGAGAGGACAGCTGGTCTCTTCCCAAACTTCACCTCAACAGCAGCAGAGGGGAAAGGTGTGAGACATGCTTGGCACAGGGAGTAAAAGCGAGCAGAGGACACACAATGAAAGAGAAAATTTGGGAAGAAACCTAAGGTACTGAAGGAACAAGTAAGCGAGGCTCTCCTTGGCAATCTCACCACTTTAAACCACCTCATCTATCATACATCTCCATTTCAAAAGCAAAAAACACACAAGGAATCAAGTGGAAACCAAACTGAGAATAGCCTACCTCCATGCAGAGGCATTTTCTCCAAATCTTAAAGGCTTATTTAGATAAAAAACAGAGACAAGAAAAAAAGAGGTGGGATGCTGGCAATGGACATTGCTTGCATGTGAGCAAAATCCAATGGCAGAGAGCACGGCCTAACTAAGCCAAGCAGTTCAGTTCAGCTCCCCACCAGCACCCTGCAGCCCTCATTGTGAGATCTGCCAGCCCCCAAGACCTCACTCAAGTGATTAACTCCATTAAAACACCTATTCCTTCCTCTTCCCCCCTCTCCATCAAGCACTTTAAAGCCCCACACCTGTGTGGGTTCATCCTCTGCTCCCACTTACACCTGGGCTACACTCCTCGCCAGCAGGTTCCTAAACTGCACTAATGAGAGAGAGGTTGTGTTTGTATCAAGAAACCACACACAAGGCACCACCATCGCACTGAGCCATCTTTTCACCCTGCCTCTGAGCCCCTTGTGCCCAGAGGATACTCTCAAGACAAGCACAGTCGCACAGATGTCAGCAGGCCTGCCCCAGCCCTGCCTTTGCCTGCAGTGCAGAGGAAGATGCTGTGAGCCCTATATGGCAATGACCCCACACAGGAGGAATCCCTTTTCTTCTCTATAACATCTCTGACTTCCCCCCCCACCTAATCTATATTTTTTTTCCGGCCCATGTATACTTTCCAGCTCGTTTCCTCTCGCGGTTCTCATTTCCCGCTCCTAGGAGGTGAGCTCATGCGTTTCTCAATTACCAGCCAAAGAAAGAGAGGGGGAGAAAGCAATCTTATGGAAACAGATGAAGTCATGCCTGTATAAGGCCACATTACAGCTTGTGCTCACAGAGCCATGATGCAGACATTGCTGCCCCCCAACCCTGGCAAGGCAGCCCAGCTTCCCAGTCCACAGCTGAACTTTGTTCTCCTTGTGCTGAGGGAAGATGCTCCACCGACACACAGGGAGCGCAGAGTATGCTTGTCTTGCTGGCTTTTCCCTCTTGTCCCCCCTCCACCCCTGCTTTAGATCCTACCGCCCTTTTGTCCACCCCCAGCGATCCCCATGGATCTTTGACTCATTCACAGCACGCCACTGAGTCAATAGCGAGCCCACAGACCATGTGCAAGGCTCCCAGCACTGCGTGCTCTGCCTACGGCTATGCGGACGCCGGAGAAGTTACACCAGGGAAATCTAAAGGCAATTAAAAGCATAATGCAAGTGGTTGTTTAGAAAAGGTGGTGGGGAGGAGAGAATAAAATTAAAATAAATAAAGGAATGTTTTAATGAGTGCAGCAGTGAAAGCGGGATTAGAGGTGCCTGAATGGCATCTCTATATTTCCCGTATGGAAGGGAGGGCCGCCCAGCGCAACCAGAGCTGACAAAAAAAATTAGCTGGGCCTCAGGCTCAGAGAAACATTTGGCTAGAAAGGAAAGAAGGTAATTGCTGCAAATGTAGACTAATTCAGGAAGCAGGCAGCCCTACACGGGGCCGGCTCTTATGCTGAGTGCTACGGACACTTCGTGAGCACTGGCTTGAGGGGTGGAAAAAAGCACAGAGAAATAGTAGGAAAAAACAAACCAAAACAAGACAGAAAACAACAAATTTATCCTTTCCACAGTTCACGTGTGCTTGGTGTTTTTCTTCCCTCGTCTCTCGCTCTCCAAGGACACTTAGGATTTGCTGGGGGTCCTTCTCAGCCTTGCCTTCACCAGTCTATCTGATGGCCATGGAGGCAGCGAGCGCAGTGGCTCCCAGAGCATGGACCATACCCCTCCCTTCCCCCTGCCCCAGGAGCGGGCTGGAAGGTGAGGCACAGGGCACGGAGGATGTGTTTACTCTCATAACACCCCTGTGAGGTGGGGAAGTCATAGCCTCATCTGACAGATGAGGAACAGAGGCAAACTGAGATTAAAGGATTAGCCCAAGGTCACACAGGAAAAGTTTGTAGCAGAAGTGGAAATTAAACCCAGGTCTCTCTGTCCAAAATCAGTGCCTTAAGCGCAAGACCAGACTTTCCTAGAGCTGGTCAACCTTTTATATTTGATAGTTTAATTTCAAACAGAAAAACAGTTTATTTTCTAAATACATATTTTCATAGAAAAGGGAGATGGAGGAGCTCATTTCCTGGAGGCAGGAGCTGCTTAAGATCTTATTTATTTCTGTTTAACTTAATTTCTTTTAGGTTCTAGCATTTCTGATGGTGAAAAAAGTGCTGCAGACATTTCAAAGGACAGGAACACATTTCTTTTCATTTATAATTCATCACGGGAAATATTTTCCACTTTCCAGCCAGTTCTGTCCTGCCTCTCTTTGCCTTACCAGGTTTTTAATACCTTTTTATTATTATTTTTTCATAGCCTCAACTAGCTTAGAAAGCCCACATCTAAACAGAGGCCTTTGTTGGACAACACTACCGTCACTAAAAGCCTGTGGCTCAGAAGGGTACTTTACAAATGAATACAGGCAACAGGTCTTTGCCTGGACATATGTAAGCTGCAGGACAAATCTGAGTTAGACCCCAGCTGCTGCTGACTCTGCTCATCTGCCCAGACCATGCCTCCCTCTGCTTCTGGCTCTGAAACTCCCTATTTTCTGCCTTTTTATTGTGCTGCCAAGTCCAGTCCTTCCAAAACACATCTTCCTCTTGGCTCTGAAAGCCCCTTGGCAGGGGAAGGCAGTCCCACGCCTCCTCACACATGGGCCAGCTGAGGTCCATGGAGGAGCAACTACTTGTCCGCAATCAACTAGGAGACCATCAGCAGAGCTGGGGAAAGTAGATGGGTTTCATTAATACAGAGCCTCTCTCCATTTAGACATGAGAAATCCAGCCCTCACAGAGGCCCCTAGGAATTTACCATCTCTATCCAAAAGGGGAGGTTTTTCACCCCAAGACACTAAACAGCAAGAAAGCTACATGAAGCAAACACGACCTGAGGCTGGCATATTTAAAGGTGACTTAAGGACCCAGACATTCAATTCCCATGAAAACAAATGAGAATCAGTTGGCAGAAAAGGACTGTCTTATATTCATGCCAACCAAACAGTTAAAATTAGTTACAATTGGTAAAGCATTTTGAAGAAAATGTGGAACACTTATATAAAAGCTGAGTGTTGCTCAGAAACAAAGATCTCTTTTCCTGTAATTGTGTTTAATGATCTCTGAAGAACAAGCAGACAATCCACAAGGATGACTACCACCATCACATATGTTCCTGTGACAATGAGAGAATTAGGCTGAAACAAAGACTAATATGCTATCCTTACAAGGCAGTTTTCACTTCTAGTTTGGCTCCCTCTTTACTTAAATACTTATTTACACAAGCAGGCAAACTCTGTGCATCAATGATGAAGTATTCCACCAGCAGGAAAAAAAAAAAAAAGTATTATGACTGGTATCAGTCCAGTTTGCCCTAAAGATATCCAAACACTCACCTACCACACAAAAACATTTCAGTCTCCTCTCTCATTCCCCTGGGAGCTGGGTTGTGTCTGGTCCACAGTATCCACCACTCTTCTCTGAGCTAGGGAACACCAACCTAAGAGCAGAGCTTCAGCAGCATGGCAAGGGCAGATCCTGGATCATTTAGCTGACCTTCATGCACTGAAAACAGCTTTGAGCTCTGTTTTGTCCTGAGGAAGGACAGTGTGTCCCCTCTGGGAGAAGCTCTGTGAGGCTGGCTGACTTCTGCAGGAGTCCAGAGCACCCTGCACTGCCAAATGAAGAGCTCACTCACAAATTTTGACTCACCTCAGCCGGTGCAGATACCAACAGCAGCACAGACCAGTGCTACCCAAAAGATGTTCAAGACCACCTGGATATTTTTGCATCTGGACTGTGACTGCACCCTCTCTTTTTTTTACTGCTTTCCCCCATTACCAACCATCTTAGTTAACAGTGGGTGAGAAACTAAATTTACCTGTGAGTCCATGTGCTCACACATAGGTAGCACAGGGGCAGGGTTCTTCTGCGGCTCAGTCGATTTGTTGTGGTTTGTCCCCTGTGGTCAATGTTTGTCAGCTTCCTGAGGACATGCCCACAGGGAAGAGGTGCAGAGAGGCCTGAACACACCCACAGGGCTGCCTGGAAGCTTTGGGTGCAACTGGTCCAGAGAGAGACAGGCAGGTGCTAATGAGACAGTCTTCATCCTATTTTGAAGGTCAGGTCTGGATCTAGGACAGAAATACCCAGAGGAAAAGTTTTCTGGACTGGAGCTAACATTATACAGGCAGAATGTGATTTTCACTTCTTTGTCGCAAGTTCTGGGTAAGGTGAAACAAATTCCTGGAAACTGAAGGGTTTGGACACTAGAGTTGTAGACTTGGAAAAATACTACTTCTGGCTACGATGATTTATTTATAGTTGCAATTAAAGACAAAAAGCCTCTTCAGAGAGAGAGGATGAAGTGGAAACAAGGCCAGGCCTAGAAACCTAAGACTACAGGGATTCCCAGAGTGAAATTAATCAGGGAACTGAGTTGTTTTTTATTTATTTTTTTCCTAAAGGGTTATCTCTTTATTTTGCTTATCTGGCCCTCAGCTTTGCATCAACCACATTTCTGGACTTTCCCCATGAGCTTTGGAAACAGGCCAAACACTAGAATTGAGCCTGGGGATGGGTCTCATACTCCCAAGAAAGGCTTGTAAGCCTTCAGCCACCAAGGCCATTCAACACCTTATGCCTAGAGCAGTTCTCTGTCCAAGCAAAGGTAGTGACAGCTTTGGGATGTGGCAGTAGAGGGAAAGAAGAGAGCCCAAAATCACCAGCTGCATGGAAGAACAAGCACAAGAAGGCAAAGAAAGAGGCCAGAAGTTCTTACTTCTACAAAAAGAAATGTGTGTGGTAGGATTTTCTCTGTGCCGGCCTTTGATTTACAGCCTGCCAGGGTATATATTATTCCAGTTCTTAAAAGAGTGGGTGTGGTGCAAACCCCCAGACAACCTTTTGAAAAGGAGCTCTGTAGATGTCTCTTCATTCTTTCTAGATCCAGTTTTTGGCCCTGCAAATATCCCCTGATGAATAAAAGATCTGGCTCCAGCCACCATAACTTGGATAACAAGTGAGGTGGGGAACTGCAAATCAATTCAAACAGAAAGACAAGTCAAAGGAGGTGCTTCTTTGCTGTCCCAGTTCTGTCCCACTCCTTCTGACCAGGGCTTCCAGTCGAGACTTCCAGGCTAAGACAGGACCTCAGATCACTGCAGCAATCAGAAAAATGATGAGGCAGACCAAAACTAGGGACAATCTATCACACAGAAAAGGCAGGGCTGCTTTACTGTAAGAGACACTGAAGTCAGCTCTGTCTGTTCATCCCTGAGTCAAGACCCTCAGGCCTCGACTTTCCTCTCTGATGAGAACTGAAGCAAGAGCCTTAGACAGCCTCTCGTGTTACCATTTGTAAGCACCCTCAACTAAAAGGCTGCTACAGGTTTCCTCTTCAACCTGCTTTTCCCTGTTTACTTATTGCATTCCAGCCTGGAAGAAGAGGCCGCTACTCCCTGTATACATATACACTTTGCTCCGAGAGAGGTTTATCAGTCTCTCTTGGGGATGCCTGACTTTTGCACCGTGACAAGAAGCTGAATTGAACCACCCTTCATGCAACTGTTCATGCAGCTTTCCCCCCCACTCTGTATCCACTGAAATACACATGGACAGCTAGCAGCAGTTATCTTTAGATAGGTACAAGAAGCACAGCTAAAACCCATGGCAGAGAGGTAGTACCTCTCCATAAAACGGGGAAGAAGCAAGACCAGATGAACTTTAACTCACGGGATTTATAGGACTGGCTGAAACAATTAGCAATTACCTATTTGTCTCTTATCAAGGATATCTGAGGCGCATGATAGAGAGAATAAAGCAAACTTTGTGCCTAAAATTAAATAAGCTTGTGGATTGCAAAAGGAAGAAAAGTCAGGTTAGATACAATTCCCAAGAGAAAAAGTCTGAAACATTGATAAATAATTAAAAAATACCACAAAGCATTTGTAAGCACAAAAGATAACAAAGCAAAGTCTTAGGCTAATATGGATTTAATCAGAAATAATTTGAATCCAGCTAAGATAATTTCCCTATATGACAGGCCACATGGATAGCAGAGAGGCCGTTACAAGTCTTGACTTATAAAGCTTCAAATGCATAACATTCTCCTAAGAGAT
This sequence comes from Parus major, assembly GCF_001522545.3. Taxonomy (NCBI): domain Eukaryota; kingdom Metazoa; phylum Chordata; class Aves; order Passeriformes; family Paridae; genus Parus; species Parus major. Next base: position 15,379,110 of record NC_031774.1, read on the forward strand.
TAAATAAATGGTCTCAAATAAACTTTCACAGAGCAGATGCAAAAGTGACTGGAAATATGATACTTGGATGCTAAATATCAATGGGTCACTGTCAAAATGGAGGGATTAACCCAGCAGAGCTGTACTGTGTTTGTTGTGAGTCCAGATTTCTTCAAAGTTTTCTCTAACAACTTGAGCCATTAGATAGCTTGCATGCTTGTAAAATACACAGCTGCTATGTAGCTGGGAAGAGATGCCTGAAGACAGACTTGAATTCTGATCTTGACAGTGGGGAAAATGTCTGAAAAAAATTGGACCCCATTCAGTACAGATAAGGATAGGGAAAACCTGTTCACAATCCCTCCAAAAATTATGGAGAGCTTTGAGGTGGACTGCAAGCTTAATAGGAGTCAGCCATGTCTGATCAGTACAGACAAAAGACAAATGTTGTCCTGGGTTGTACAAACATGAGTTCAACCTGTAAAACATGCAGAGAAACCCTTCTGCTCTGGTCCACATGGCAAGGCCCCAGCCAGAGTGTTCATCTAGTCTTAGGACAGTGAACTCCAAAAAGATGTACATTGACAGGAAATAATCTGGAGGAAAGCAACCCAATCAAAGATTTAGGACAACATCACCTGCGCCTGCATGGGGAGCTTTGAACAAAGTGGGGTTGTCCATCACAAAAGAGAAACCCATCAAGAGATACTATAGAACAAGAGTTTTCAGATTCCTGAAAGTCTCACCTGCCTTTCTAAGCCCAGGCACCGGACACCCTCCACTTCAGAAACATGGAGCAGGTAATCAATACATGCTTTCAGAAAACATGGCATGTGATGGAGGGTGGTCCAGTGAAGACCACAGTGTAAGCAAGAACTTTTGGCCCACAAAGAGCAGGAGCTACTGAATACCCTTTGCCTCGAACAGCCCACCCAAAAGGCATCACAGTGGAAGGCAATTTCTGCACCCTGCGAAAGCAGCTGGGCCAGAGTGCGTGTGAGACCTTGATTAAAAACAGGCTGCTGTTCACATTCCAGCTCTGCTTCTGGCAATCTGTGAGAACTTCCTCATTCCTAGAGGGTCTCCTCATCCCAGATGAGGGAGCTGGTGTCTGGGGAAGACCTTTAGTATTCATTACAAAAATGTTTCAACCCTCTTGTCGGTCTCTCCTGACTTCACCGAAGCATGCAGACAATCTTATTTTTCAGAAGCACCCACCAGCTCTCCTGACTGGCTCTGCTACTCAAATGCCTGACTCACCCCTACTGCTGTCAATGGAAAATGCTTCCATCAATGTAAAGCACTCCAGAAGTTTCTGTGGAACCTGTACAGGACCCCAAAGCAGTGGTACTGAAATGTGAGGAACCCACAGCTTCCACAAGTGACTCATGAGACTGAAGAGGAAGGGGAAACCCTGAAATACAAGTGGAAGATCATTACACTGGACCAGAATCATGCAGAAGGCCCAGCATAAGCAAGCCACACAGCTCTGTAGGTTTGGGAATGATCTCCCCTCCTCAGGCACACCAAAATGCAGAGACAACATGGCTGCTCTCCCAGGAAAAGGATGGAATGCCAGGCCCTAGTGGAGCTGCAGGTTCCCATCCCCAGTCACAGTGGGTGAAACATGCCATGCTCCCAGCTAGAGGGAGAGGAGCATCCCCAAACCCCCAAACACCAAGGGAGGGGTATCTTCAGTGCCTAAAAAGCCTAGAGGAAGGTCCAGACAACAAGAGCAGCAAACCGCAACCAAAGTTCTGCGGAATATGAAAGGAAGAAATAAGCAAAAGCAGATGGAGTTGTGCCACAGAGGGCTTTTCCCTTGCATCTCTGGCATTCCAAAAACAGCCACCTCCCCTGCCCAGATGGTCTCTGTCCTCACTGAACTGGGCAACTCTGCTCTCAGCCCTGTCTGGCAGTCCTTGTCCTTGGGGAATGCTAAACCTCAGAGTCCCAACACACACATTGCAGACAAAATTTTAACCACTTCCCTCACTCCAAAGCAAAGCCAACTGCACTGGAGTCCCAGCACAATGAAATTATAGAACAGGTACAAAGCTGAACAGGCCAAAACCCTTTGAAATTTCATATAGTTTGTTACCCCCTTGTTTTTCCAGGTAAGTTCAAACATGGTCACATGTATTATGATCTAACCATTAATTCAAATACCACTTAATTTCACATTGGTTCAGTTACATCAGGGCAAAGACTGATCTGAGCAGGGTCTGCAGGGTCCATATGGCTTGAACCATTTCCCAATTCATCCACAGAGTATTACTCCAGGATCTAACTGAGTTCTTTAATAATAACTTTCACTTAACAAGTGAAAGTTTTTGTATAGGTCAGTTCCAACCAGTGCCTGGTCTGGACTAGAAGGGTCTCTTTATGCTGCACGCCCTGCTGTAGATCTGTTTCTAGTATAAAGATGGCATCCCAAGCACACACAGACCACGCCTGTACTCTCAGTGAAATACTGGTGTTACTGCATCATGACAAGAAGTTATATTGCTTTAAAGGCAGCAGCCCAGAGCAGTATAAATTTTTTGTACAAACTCTTAGATCTTTCCCTGAAAGCAGGGGACAGCAATTATTCCTGAACCAAAACAACCATGCAACAGTGGCAGTAAATGATTTTATTTGTTTTTTGGAAAATTCTGTGTTCAAGCCAGGCCAATAAAAGTGATCCAGCATCCAAGGCATTTTTGCCACTCGTTAAAAATGCCTTCCAGCTAATTTAGTAGCATAAAATTCAGTACATTTTAATTGCTGACTAATTTGCAGAGATCTTACTGGGCCTGTGTCTTTCTTCTACTCTGAAGAAAGAAACTAACAGAAGTGTCTGGGAAAGACCAACATGGCCTGCAGCCATCAAGGAAACACCTCACCAGCATGAGAAGTTTGGCTGTATCTCGTTGGCAGCTGATGGAAATCCATGAAGAAGTAAGTGCCTTCATAAATGTAACTCCATGCAAGTCATTGCCCAGTAGGAGGTGAGGAAACTGCTGTACAGAGAGCCTTCTTCAAAGAGAGGGGTCACATCATTCCCCGGCTGAGCATTCTATATGGACACGCAGCACTGCAAAGTCCACTGTTATAATTTGTTTTCAGTAAAAACAATGGCATTGGAGGGATATAGATGTGGGCTCAGCAAAAAACACTAAACACCCCTGCTATCAATAATTTTTAGTAGATTTTAAGTGACAGTAGCTATGACTTTCTGATCATGACTTAACACACCCCTTTTACCAAAAGATGACTAGGCAAATGTCTGGCTAGAGCCAATTGCTGTCATTCCACCGCCTTTGGTGCTGATCCCCACTAACCATCAATACAATGTTTCTATGTAGCTGCTCTTGATTGAAACAAAGTTTATAGAATGGGCATACACAGAAATTTCAGGAATGATTTATGATTATCACAAGGTTAAACATCATTGATGCTCCTGAGGTTGCTCACTGCTATGCAGATGTGGAAGAGACAAGTGCAGGTGCATCAAGTCTAGCATATATACACGTCTGGAAGACAAAGCCAAAAAATAAACAGGCCAGGAGAATCACCTACCAACTTCTGGCTACCAGGGATTCACATGCTCAGCTCACAGGAGCAGCAATTCCTCACTGAGATTCCCTGAGTTGACTCCAAACAAGCTGGGACTTGACTCCAGACTCCATCTGGAGTGGCAGAGGCCTGTGTGGAGAGACCAGGTTACTCTGAGGAGCAAGGAGAGCCACATCTGCAGGGCCCACAGCCAAGCCCAGCCAGCCTCCTGAGCCTCTTGGCACAGCTGTGGTACCACAGTGACACAGCTACAGCCCTCCAAGGGCTTGGGCAGCGCATCACACCGGCCAGGGGCACTCAGAGGGATCACGGCTAACAAAGGCCAGGACAGGGAAGCGAGACTTGGAGTCACTCACCTGAGGATACAGAGCTTGGCCAGCCACTTGGACAGGTACTGCACCCAACTCCAGCCTGCTGTCCACTCGTCCACTTGCCAGTGGAGAGTTCAAAGGACAGTTTCAGCTGCTCACACACATATGGTTGCTGACACGTGGCTCGGGAGGAGGAAGATAATAACAGATCATCTAAGGATAACTTAATACTGTATATCAGATCATGCTGAAAGGGGCCCAAGCCAAGTAAGCTTTTTTTCCCCTACTTCGGTGGAATTTCCTTGTGTATGCATGTTTTATTCTGAAGATGACATTTGTTTGCCTAGAAGAGGAGATTATTCTGCAGACTATTTTCTTTAAAGATAAAAAAAAATAGTCTTCCAGGTCACTGGAAAAATTTATAAACTTTTTTTAAAGGAGAGACCAAATACAAGAAAGGCACACAGTGAGCATGAAGTGAAATAACAGAAATAATGGGAATAAATTAATCCTTTAAATTTGCAGATTAATTCTGCATTTTCTCAGTCATACTTAATTCATGTATATCTTAATATCCTGTCTCTCTTCTGCATCTAGGCTCACCTGGCACAGCCAGAGAAGTTCCTTCCACACTTGCCCTGAACAGAGAAACATGGGTGAGCAGTTTTCATGGGTTTTATATTTTCAGCCAAAAGCACTCCTTCTACTCTTTCATCTCTATTCGCTGTCCCCAAAGTCAAAACACAAACTCATTAGGGGCAGACGTGCCTGGAGAAAGAAAAGGACATAAGAACAGTCTTCCCCACAGCACCTTACCAAGGTAATTTGGGCTGCATCTTCACTGTTTCTCAGCCTGAAGAGTCCTACTCTATGTTTCAGCCCTTTTTGACTGCTGAATGTTCTTCCAGTAGACACATCTTTTGCAAATGGAAATTCACAGACAATATATTTACTTTTCTTATCGACCTTTTACCCCTAAACTGTAGGCTTTTCAAACATAGGTCAAAAACTGCTTATTCAGTTTCTCTCCCTCACATCCTTCCAGCACTCAGGCAATTTAATCCTATTCATCATGCTTGTCAACCATGTCTGAACCTTGCATAACTTTGCAATTAAGGACTATTTGTGGTCTCAGCACATTCTTCCCCAACACCTCAAAAAGTGGTACATCTTAACATCAGAGACCATTTCAAGTCACAAATGACCTCTTGAATTTGTCCAGTCCCATATCCTATTTGAAGCAGGGCCAGCTAAGAAGAGTTTGTGCCAGATCCTGTCCATTCAGGTTCAGAATATCCCCAAGGATATCAATCCCAAATTATCTGTGGGCTTCTACTCTTATGGACCACAATCCTCGAAGTGACGGGCATTTTTTTCCTAATACCTAACAGAAAGTCCTATTTTTGGAACTCGTGTCTGCCACCAACCCTATCACTGTCCATTTCTGAATCAAACAGCCTGGTTTTCCAGGTTCCTTTTGGGTACCTCTAACCAGTATAATGCTCACACAGCAATTTAAGTCTCAAATTTGGACTTTGACTAGGAAATTAGAGCAGTTCCATCCACTGCAGCAAAGGAAAGCTGAATGCTAGAAGGACAATGCAATCAAAAACTGGGAGTCTTCCCATCACAGTCAACAAGCCTGGAGTTAAATCCAGGAAGTGGACAAATAGCCCTGTGAGAGAAGGTTTGGAGGTGCATTTTCTTAATGACTTAAGGCAAAGCGGTTTTAAAATTTGTCCCTGCATGCATGGATTGCGTATCAGATCCCTTTTTAATTCCTACTGGCAAAAGCAAGAAATAAATTAAAAAATTCTCACAAAATTCTCATTCGGTACTCAAAGAATGCTTGGCATAAATTGGAGAGGATATGGTATAATTTTTCATGAGTAATAAATGTTTAAGTCATGCTTGAAGCACAAAATTCAATTCAACTTTAATTAGAGAGGCGTCGCTAAAGCTCTTATTATGATTTTATAGGCCACAGAGGAGATCAGATCAAATTCTCGAGTTACGCTGAACAGGGCAGAAAAGGCAAAGAAGAGATCACATGCAGTACAATTCAGCTCATCCACACTCTGCTATTTGTGTGTTATTATTAAAATTACCTGATCCAGAGATAACTGATTTTTAAGGACCCCTAGTATAGACAGTAATGCACATAAAAACACATTAGGGCTTCAAAAGTATTGTTCCTTGGACTACACCATGCCACAGACTAAATCTTTGGGAGGAACTGGGGCATGTTGAGAAAACTCTGCTAAGCTGTTAACCTGTTATGATCAGATACCTTTCCAGCTGCAGCAGCATCAGCTTTGCCATAGTCCAAGGCTGCTGGTATGTGTCTCTTTTTTTTTTTTCTTCCTCTCTTCAAAATAAAAAGGACAAACCTGCAGAGCAAAACCAAAAACAATCAAGATGTTCCTCCAATGTGCAGTCAGAACCCCAGCAACTGCTGTCAAGGGAAAGATTTAGAAAATCTATCACAATTCACTATCTGAATTGTTTGCTGAGATTGGGAGATAATATTTCTGTTTAAAAATAAAGAGCTGGGACCACTGGGACACAGCTGCAGGTATGACATCTCTCATGACTTCCAGAACTCAGGTGTTAGAGGAAGATCCAGTTCCATCATTTTTTCTTTTATTCTGCCACTTAAGGCAATAATTAATCTCTTAACACTGGCTGAAGACACATGATTTCATGAGAAACACAAATCAAGACACAAGTTTTAAAGGCAGACAGGACTACATTTTTTTAAATATTAAATAGTTTTATTTTGAAAATATTTGCAGCAAAATGGCCATGTAGCCACATCAAGTCCTGCAATAATTTTTGTTCACTTTTTTGCATATGTTGCAAGAATAGCTGGAGTATAGGAAGAAAAAAGAAAAAGAAAGCAGAGAAACATACAGGAAACCATAGAAAACAGCAGAAAAAATGATGGTACAGAAAATACACCAGTAGGTATAACTGTGATCCAGTCAGGCCAGATATGGTAAGAAACCATACCTTGGACAGGTCCCATTAAAAACAGACAGGTTCATGTTACGCAGACCTATTCTGCAATTCTTGAGAAGTCAAGCAGCGAAGTGGGCTCCTGGGCTCTGACAACATATAATAGGACAGCTGAAAAACAAAGATTGAAGGACAAGAACACTGTAGAAAAAAAAAAAAAGGGAGACAAAGCACACACTCTTTGCTATTAATGCCTTATAATACTCTATATAAAGAGGTGGAATTGTCCATAGGTAAAATCAGGGAATGACAAATTAAAAATCCTTCCTGATAAAGGCAGATTCCTAGAAACAGCAGTAGTACCATAGCCATGGAGTCTAGAGAGCAAGGTGTGGGAGGGGATACAAATAACTTATTTTGCATATAGGTCACACCTGCATGCTTATGTCCACTGTCTTCACTCTGAAGAAGCCATATACAAGGAGAAGACACTGAAGAGCATTACCATACCAGGAAGGATGTTTCCTTTCAGTTATTCCTCTTTCTCATCATGCACCTTTGCAGTTAGTGCTTGCTCAGTGGCAGAATCCCAACCAAGTAAGTGTTGACAGCAGTGTAGATCAGGGAGGATATTCTCACAAAGATTTACCTTGGAAGAAGATGGCCCCCATGCTAGAGCTGCCTTGTCCCATTCCACACACGGAAGGACATATGTGTGTTGAGCACATTTCCTTGGCAAACTAAGATCTGCAAATTTTGCCATCAAAACTGCTACTAAGGCACCAGAGCCAGGAGAACTCAGTGCTTTGATCCACCGCAGCCATCTAGATCCCACTGCAACTTACCACGCTCATGGTGCCTTCCTTCTCCCACCACACAGCCCATTTCCCTCTTGGTTAAATACTGTGCTCCTACATCCCTTCTCTGTTGCCTAGATGAGAACCAATTAGTTAAAGGAATGCATTGAAACAATTAGGCAACTTGATCACCTAATCCAGGAGAGCTGGCTAGTGAAAGAGAACTACTGAGAAGTTTGCAAACAGATATGTAAAGAATATCAGTGTTTCTTACCCAATCTTTCCCCTGGGATCAGAGTTGTGAAATATATCAGAATTCTGGTTTCTTCTGTCCTAAGTTTGTGTCTGAGGACTTAATTTTTATTGGGATGGTGTTGCAAACAAGCCAGCCAGGGGCTTCAGAAAATGTCTCTATCCTTGATCCTTCACAAGCGAGTCCAAACATGCTTCAGATGGTCTTTGGAAATTATCTGAAGCACAAGGGCTCTAACTCTGATGTGGACATGGTTAAAAGCTGTAAGAAGCTCCCTGGGCTGGAATGGCACCTACAGGATTAACGTATTTACATTAATCAAGATTCAATCAAAGGCTTATTGGCACTCTCAGTCTGTGTGCCTGCATTACAAATAGCAATACAGATTTCTGGGAAGGTTTAGTCAAGGCCTTAGCATAACTTGCAGCTACAGTACAAAAATACATAAACCATATAAGGTTACACAGTTCATTAAATGTTAGCAATATGCTTAAAACTAAAACTAAGGCATGCGCTTTATATACAATTTTGATTGTCTGTAATCCGTGTCAACACAGCTGTGCTACAGACCTCCTAAGTCACTGTTAGCAAGTCCATCTGCTTCACTGAACTGTGTCTAGTTTTCAAATAATGGCAATTTCTTTAACATTTTATGATTCCTGACTGTGAAAACTGCCTCTTGCGTGAGCCCATGTCAAAATCTGACTAATGTTGCAAACTGTGTGGTGCAATGAGATTTTGTTGGCAGTTGGAGAAACATAAAAATGTTAAAACACTTCACGAAAGCTTCACAAAGAGTCACTGAATAAATCTTTTCATCTCAAGTAGCACGTACTTCGTTACATCAGCATTTTTCAAGGAATGTTCCTATTGTCAATGAAAATTAGCTCCAAGAATCTGAAAGCAGGAGGACTTAACAAGGGAACCAGAATCCCAGAATTATGGCTTGTGTGTCAAGCATTCTGTAAAAAAAACAGACTTCTGAAAAGCTGGCTCTTCCTCTTTACAAACACAGGCCTTTGCTACCCCAATAAGACCAAAGCAGATAATCTTTACTGGAAGATTTTGGATACTTCTCAGTTAGAGAAATGTCATCATTCCCATCTGTTTTGCTGTGTACTATATCCACGGAAACTTCACATCCTTGGTGACAGGACTAGCTCTGGGACCTTAACTCCCAGGCTAGATTCCCTACATGCTCTGTAAGAGTGAGTGAGTGTTTATAATGGTGCTCAGTTTTTTGGATTCTCCTCAACAGTAGTCACTATCCAAGTTAATGAGGAGATTTAACTATGCAAAAACTTTGAAGAGCTGGTGTTTCTGAGTAGAATGAACACAAATATCAGATTCCTAAATCATAATAGTTTCTCATAACTTAGTGACTGAAGAGCTATTTTCTTCCCTCCCCTGACTTCATTTAAGTATTGTCATTTGCTTTCAGAATGGTCTGGCAAGTCTAAAATTAAACCTGGTTTTCCAAAGGATAGAGAAAAGCTGTAACAGAACATTTCATAGAAGCAGGTTGTAACCTACCTTACAGAAAAGTCAGCATTTCCCCCTAACAACAAGGTCTGTAAATAATTCAGTCACATAAAACAAGAGGACATGTAGCTGTCACCTCTTAAACATACCCTTTATGTGGCAAACAAAACAACAAATCCAACCTATTTGCAGACTAAGCAATGGCTGTGGACATTTGTTCTGCCTGACGTACGGGCCCTAGTCAGTGCTGTAGGTGTGCTCTCAAACAGTCTGTTGCACATTTACTGTGTGCCTTTTGGACTTCATCTGTGCCTTACAGGAAGCTTAGACATTTATACCTTCAGCAGACATCTCAAATAAAATGAATAATATCTGGCCAGCTCACTGCTGAAATGAGAGAACCAAGAAAAGTGATGTGAGTGAGTCAGCAGCTACATCTATTGCTCATGTGGATATCGAGTCTATGCCTGAGCCCAGGGTAATGCACACATGGAGGGAGGTCTGTCTCTCTGTGCCACGTGCATGGTGGGCTGATCATTACTAAAAAGGCCTTTCTCCTTGCCAGGGACTGACTTGCAGGGCAACAAAAGTTCTCGTTGTGAAGGCCAAGACAATGCTGCAAGAGCTTCACAGCTTGGCAGGAGGTACCATCAAGCACAGAGCAACTCTGGGGGAGTGTTTCAGGCACCCCTCCACTCTCTCCCCATTTCCTTGCTCTCAAGAGAAAAGACTCCATTGCTTCACCCTTTCATGCAAAACAACTCCTCCGACCTGGCCCTCTGCTTCTCTCCTTGGGAAAAGAGAAGCAGAGTGGAGGCCCTCTTCTCTCCTGCACCCACCTGACTCACAGCCAGAGACGTCCTATCCTTTGAGCTGTGTGTGACCAGCCTTGTGCTCAGAGCAGGAGAGAAGAGGTAGCTGCTCACATGCTTCCCTCCTGGCAGAGCTGTCAGATATGCCAACACAGCCCTTCACTACACCTGCTTCGCTGCACCCTAATTTCTTCCGAGTGCACACAAAGACAAGCTAGACCATTAGGAAGGGATCATTCAGGGAAAAAATTATTTAAATGTCCACCTCTCTTGTGCTACTCTACTCTTTCTACCCTTCTCCCATGGGATTAAATCCATCTATAACTTCCCCTACCCTGACACTTTGGATGCCCAAGGCAAATTATCTCCTGGGAGATCCCACCATTCCTAGGTGCTGGGAAAACATCAAGCACCCAATTTCGTCACAAGTCATAAAATCACCTCACCAAAAGGCTCTTGCAGTTCTCAGAAAGGGGACGTACTTGGAGTAACTGGAAAGACCTTGACCTGGATGCAATGGCCCACTGGTACTGCTCAGGCAGGGATCAGAGAGAGGCAGAGGCAGCGCTCCAAGAGGACAGTGCTTCGAGCCAAGATACACACTGAGACTTGGGACCTGTTTTAATTATTGTTTCGTTTCTTTCACTGCTCAGGAACATGTAACAAGCTGAAATGTGCATTGTGCCTGTAAACATTTACTTTCTTTTGGTCTTGTGCAATGCTATGTCTCATTCTCTTGGATGGTGCCTGGAATGCAGGAATAGCCATAACAGATCAGCTGAATGACTGTCAGCTCAACCGTCCATCTCCGACAGTGACCAGCCCAAGCTGCTTTGAAGGAAGTTGCTAGAAACCCCACATCAGGCAGTTGTGGATTCAGTTGCCTCCGAGGGAAGTGTCTCCTTTCTGCCATGCAATTCATGTTTGACTCATGCTCTAAAAAAATCAGGAAAGTTTGCCTGCCCATCCCATAACTATTTTTTCCCATGCCAATTCATGCACTCAGGGTGCTTTGCACTGATGTGCTTGCCAGCTCCTTTTGGTGGAGCACGACACAGGGCTGTGCAGGTTAATCACACCCCGTACGCAGAACCGCGGACCTCGCACGGTCAGACACGTGGGGCTGCAGTTGCTGTAAGCCTGATGGCTCACAGACCCAGAAATCTGAGTCAGTGTCGGCACACGCTCTGCAGATGCACTCTGGCCCTTTGTACTCACAGCCTGTGAGCACGAGGCATTTGGGGATCCTGCCCCTCTTGTTTGCAGGAACAGTTGTTTTTGAACGGCGCAAGAGAAGGGGCATGCACGCCATCAACAACTTGTGATCTTCCCCAGGCCTTTGGCAGAGAAATTATCTTGCAATTTGGCAAACCTCACCAGATGCACAAGAGGCCAGCTGGGGCCACAGCAAAGAGTAGGCCAGTCCGGGAGCACCAGCCACCCCCAGCCCTCCGGCAGGGCTGTCTGCCTCGCACTGAAACCTTTGCCCCTTCTTCTGGGTCCGAAGGAGCATCTGCAGGACTGAAACCAATCAAAGCCAGCTGTGAAAAATGAAGGGGAGAAGGCAGGGAAACAGTGATTATTATGACTAGGAAAAACGCTATTAAAAAAATAAAGAAAAGGGAAAAACTGATCCCATATGGGAGGCAAATGAAATACAAATTCAAAACAGGCCATTACACAGTGTCTCTCATAAGGCTGCCACACTGGGGGGTGCATTCACGTGTGGAGATGCAGTGCCCCTGGGACCTGTGGAGACACCCCTCTGCTCTGCAGCAGGGTGAGTGTTACCTTGGAGCATCCTGGGCTGTGACGGGCACAGGACTGTTGATTAGACAGCCCCTGCAGACTGACCAAGGAGTTATTCAACTCCCCTGCAGATACACGCATAGAGTAGCCTCAGGTGTAATCATTCCACCAACCTTTTTCTGCCTCTGCCTTATATTCCAGGCAACTTTGCTGCTGGCTCCTTGCTCCTTTTGAGATGAGTTCTTCCCCTCCTCCCCTCTCGCGGGGTCAACCACACGGTGGCCCTTTTGTCGCTCCTCTTCTCATTCCACACTTCTTCAGCAGATCATCTCCATCACCCGCTCCATCTGCCTACCCAACATGTGCCCTTCAAGCTGTTTCTGAGCTACAGCCAAGCCCTTGAAGCCAGGCTCTCAGGGGCAAAACATCTTTACTGACAAGGAGGCTTTTCGGGTGCAGTCCAAGCTCAATCCCCTTTTACACTGCCAGGAGGGAGGGAAATGCCCATCCTGTACCAGCCGTACTGTGAGCCTCATTCACAATGTTACTGGACCAAGGGGCCAAAAGCCAGCTCTCTTTGTCTTCTCAGGTGTTTCTTCCACTGTTTTTGAAGCACAAAGAGATTCAGCACAATGGGGGCTCATTTCTTTCGGTTAGTAGTGGTGACAATCATTCACCCACAGAAGGAAATCTGGAGGACAGCAACATGACATCCCATGTTTGTGGGCTGTGCTCCTCAAAGATAAGACTCTCCAGATCTTGAGGGACAGATGGTTAAAGGGTGGGTTGCTCAGTCTGTCCTGCTCTTGTGCTTCTGTCAAGGACGCAAAATATTTGGTACTTACTTCTTTTTTTTTTCAAGAGGCCCCTGATCATAAATGAGTCTCAGTGTCTATTTAAAAGAAAGTTTCTTGCATATTGTAACAGAGAGAAAACATACAAAAATGTGAACTTCAGAGTTCAAGCCACAGAAAGAGAAAGGAATCCCTTTAAGAAAATTCATAGGAAAACCTCCCAGTATAAGTCAATCTTACATTTTTGGAGTCAGATCCATAACTGTAAATCCCTGTGTCTGCTAATATGAGAATAGGATGCACTTCAGCTATTCGGAGGCACAGCTCTACAGACCTCCCCAAGGCTGGCTTTTTTGCCCTCCCTGTGCCAGGGCCTGGGCAACATGGACCTGCTTTTTGAGAGCCATCTATCTGGTGTCTGCATCTTGGGGAAAAGCAGGAAGAGAGGGGGCCCTGAAGGCACTCCATTTCTAAGTACTAGAGTAATCCACAAAACACCCAGGGCCACAGCCAAATGCATTAGACCACAGCACTCCCAGATCCTACTCAAGAGTCTTCATAATTCCTCTTCTCAAGCCAAGAAAAACAGCAAGCAGAAAACAAATAACAGTGGGCAAGCAGGAGTATTTGTCCCTTACTACAATGGCCTTAAGCAATCAGAGAGGTAGGGCTGATGAACCTTTAATTACTTGTGCAATAATGACCTCTGTTTCCAGCATTCCTTGGCAGGCAGGAAGTGGCTGGAGCAGTAAGGGACCTGTTATGCTCTCTTCTCCACAGGCTTGAAATTGATACGAAGGCCCCTCACCCAGCTGGTCACAAGTTTCAAGATACACTCCACAGAGAGGTTGTTTATAGCTATTAAAAGCAGTGAAGAGAAAATACAATAAAAACAAAACAGCTCTTTTGCTGAGAAGTTATTACTGAACAGCACAGCTCTACAGCTAAGGTGTTCAAAACCCCTCTGCTACTTTATCGAGATATCTAGAAGAGTGAATTTAAAAATCAGCAAATTATGAAACCAGCTTTCAACCTCGGTACATGAATATTTTGTGTAGTGTGTCATACTCCACCAAAGAGGGAAAGAAGGGGGCACTTTTCACTAAGGGCACCTAGATTTTAGCCAGAAAGACAAGCAGGGTCCAGAGGAGAGTGATCACCACTAGATAATTTCTATGACACAAAATGAAGGCAGAAAGATGGTATGGAATTGATGTTATGGAACATGACCCACACTCAACTGAACGCATTTTGAGAGTTCACCCTCCCGATTCTCAAGCCACAGAAACAAGCTTTCTTTTGGGGGCAGGGGAAATCAAGATGTTCACAACTAGCAGCTGAAGAATGCAGAAGGGTGCTCTACCTCCCCACAGGGTCTACCACATAACTGGATGTACTGTAGCTGAGACAGCTTCCAAGCCTGATGTCTTTCCCAAGCTCCACCTCGGCTGGGATTCTGCAACACAACAGAGGCTGATCCAAAGGTCAGAAAAAGAAACCATGCAAGAGGCAGCTCACAGACTATTTCACTTCCGAAATAAGTAAGTCTCTTCCTATCCCCATCTCCATCTGCTGGAGACAGCTTGTGCCTTGACGCACATGGCACCGACAACTTCCCAAAACTCTTGTTCTTTTAATATTACCATTAGCTCTCTGATATCTTGGTTATCCACAGAAACAGTCAGAGTGTGTCTGCATCCAGCAAAGTTCTTGGCCCTGTTATTTTGTGGCAAAGAATTGCACAACACTAACCTAACCCACTGTTGAGTGAAAACATTTTATGTCAGTTTCTATCTTGTCTTCTTTTTTGTTTCTCTGACAGTCCCCATTCCCATATATCACAAAGGGAGGTGATTCCACATAGTCCGTCTCTCTAATTATGTTGTTTCTCATTTCTCCTTCTTCTAGAATTAGTATTTTACAGGCTTTCAATATCGTTTCACAAGGGGTCTTTCTCTCTACAATCACAGCTGTCTCCTTCACTCCCCCTCCCCTTGGAGACAAAGTGGCCAAAACAACATGGTGTGTGCCAGTATTTAAGGGAACCTTTGCAACAGAGAAAGATCTCCTGGGATTGCTGAGCACCCTTCCCATCAATTAAAACAGGGAACATAGAAATAAAAAGAGTCAGCACCTTCTGTTGATTGAAACCTCTGCTCTGCAATGTATTAGGGCAATACAGAACTGACTTGGGTCAGAAAGCAGCTGCTTTGAACACAAGACTGAGGCTATGGGCAGACCCACCAGTCCCTGTCCTCTTTTTACCACTCAAAAAGGATAAGAAGAATTCCAAATGGCAGAACACCACTTAGCTCTAAAGTCTGCTTTAGTGGAATTATCCATTGCTTTCATTAGCCATTCCTTTGCCCTGCCTCACATTGCAGAATTCTGACAGTCACATGCCACTGCTCTCACTGCCCAGAACCTAGAAGAATGCACATGCAAAAAACATCCCCAGGGGTGTGTCCATCTGTTAATCTAAAGCCATTCACCCCACTTGCGCAGCACCCTTAGTTTCTTCTCTGGTTGTTTCAGCACTATAAGACATGAAGAAGATCCAGCTGGACAAATCTGTCTCGTCCACTGAGATGCCAGCAAGCAAAAGTAACACCGATCTCCACTTTCCCTCCTCTGCTGGATCTCCAGTCAGGTCACAATCACTATTAAGCCCATCTGGAGAAACTGAAGCATTCAGAAGTTCACTGAGTCATCAAAAGCAACAAAGAGCAGCAGCAGCAGACTGCCACAGCCCTGGAAAAGTCCCCTTCAAAGCACTAAATCCCTGGAATGAAGGGCTGCCTTGCCTCATCCATGAGATTATTGTAATGGCACGGTCATGAATTCATCCCAAACTTCATTCACAAGTCAACAGGGAGGTGCTAGGAGAGAGGAGCACCATCTCCAGTTTGAAAGCAACCTACCAGGAGAGAACCCATGGGCAGAGTGGAGAGCACCACAGTGTTAGAGCAGCTCAGAGTTTCAACATCAAGTCTTAGGGCATCTTAGGCCTCCTCACATTGACCCTGTAGAGATTTGCTTGATCGGCCCTTAACAGGACCCATCTTTGAAGTCCAGGGCCCAGCTACATCTGCACAAGCAGTAGCAGCATCAGACCAAATATACATTGGGCAAAGAAGCAAAAGAAAAAGCCCACCTCTGTTTCAAAAGGCTTGGAAGTTCCTGCCCTTCTCTTCCTCTAGCCCCTTCCATAAAAATTTTGCATGCAGAGCAGTGTCTCCTGGGTCCCTCATTCTCTTGAGCAAAGTAAACAGACCTCCAGTGCAGTGACAAATGAACAACAAACAGAGGGAGAAGAAGAAAAAAAAAAATCTTCCTGCCAACTCAAAGATTTTTTTTCTTGGCATGTTTAATTTTTTAAAAAAATAATAAAATGTGCAAGCTATGCCCCAAGGCTGACCCTGCATAAAGCTTTCTGGCAGCTCCAATGTCTGCCATTTCCCCCTCACATCACCACAGACACCCCATCTCTTCCTGTACTCTTACCCTGATGCACACACACACATACAGAGCCCTAAGAATCCTGGCACCCAGACGGCTTTTTCTTTTTCAAGCATGCCAAAACAAGCTCAGCTCCTAAATCCCTTTTAGAATTTGGGCTTGTGTGGAAATGTGTTTGCCTCCATCCCATGTTTATTTTCTTTTGTTTTCAGGTTTGTTAGCCCAAGGGCAAATGTTGTTCCTAGCACCAGTTTTGAGGTTCGTTTTGTTTTGGTTTTTTTTTCTTTTTTTTTTTTTTGGTATTTATCTTTCAATCAAGTGTTCCTCCTTGCAAGGATAAACAGGATGTTTAGAGACTCTGGGTATGACGACCAGTCTTTGACAGCTGTTGTGAGACACCACACACTGGGTTTACCATGTGTGCAAGCACTGGCACGGCTCAATCTGAAGCAGGCTCTTTTCATGACCTAAGAAACCTTCAACAGCTCTGTGTTTTCAGTGCAGGCTCACAAGAAATGCACCACATAGACATGACCCTGAACAACTCCCTGGCTTCTCCCTCCATTTAGGAGGATAACACCTGCCCACACCACAGCCATTCCCTTTCTAGTCTGCTCATTTCACTTTTTTAGTTACACTAAACTATGCTCAGCCTCTGAGAAAGTTTTCTTTTCCAGGTGCATACCGGTAGACAAGAGTCAAAACACTTCTAAATCACAAATCAACACAGGGAGTTTCCCAAGCCTTTTTTGAAGGAATGGGAGTTTTCCAAGCCTTGAATCACTGACATTGTCTGACTCCTAAAACAAGAACTTTGGAAAATTAAACATAGATAGCAGTAAGGGCTAGACCCCAAGCAAGACCTACCTGTCTAAAACACTGTGTGTGACCTCTCCAACATTCCAGTCACCACCAAAGAAAATTCTCCACTGCACAAATTCTCCAAAATCTTAATCACTTTTTATTTGCAGCATTTTCCAACAGCGGAAGGCAGGACAGGTTAAGAGACTGATAATTAGTCCTGTTTTGTAATTAAAAACAATGCGTTTTGCATCAGTCCCTAATTAATGTGTTTTCAAGCCACAGAATAAGTGACTGTGATATATTTCCCAAATTCCACAAGCTGGGAGTGTCTGCAACAGCAGCACACACTTTGATAAGCCATACTATACACAAAGAGCTAAATGCTGTCTAAACAGTCATAAATCACTTCACAAGAAATGGCTCAACCACTATGTCATCTTATCTAGTCTAAAACCTTTTGCATTTAAAGAAAATAATATTTACAGAAATTACCTCCCTTCTCAACAAACACATGATTACTGAGAAGCGATGCTCAGTTTCCCCATTACGACCACTCTGTGTAATTCACAGGACAAATGACAACACGTTGGTGACTTTCATGCTGTTTGGGCTCAGCTTATCCAAGGAAAATGACTTGGTTCTGCAATACTGGTCAAGTACAAACCTTGAAATCTATTCCAGGTAAGATTCAACCACAAGCTTCTGGCCTATGCACAGAAAATACAGCATGAAATTTTATGGTATGTGTCATTCAGGAGGTCAAAAGGGATTATCACAATGTTCCTTTTTAGCCATGGTACCTACGAGCCTTGGCATACAAGCCACCCTGGAAAGCCATTCTCAGACAACTGCTTTAAATTGGACTCTGAGCAGTCCTTGAACTCTACTTCAGGAGAAAGCAGCATTGTCAAGATAAGTTTTACAGCTTTCAGTCCTCCCAGGAAAAATAGTGCTTGCTTTGTGTACTTGCCCTGTTGCACACACTGAGCAGACGTTTTCTCCCCAACCCTCACCGCTCTCTGCGAGCCATTCCACAAACATGCTGGAGTTGAAGAAGCAGTAGTCTGTCCTACAGCCTGAAAACTCAAATAAGTAAAATAGTTCTCCCGAAATAAAAACCCCAGCTTTGATGTCACTGGGATAACCTGGAAGGAGCAGGCATTCCCCAGCCATGAAGATATTTTCCACAGCAAATCCACCTTGGATAAAGTAAGCCAAATTTTCCTACTGCTTCATTCACTCAGCACTGCTAATAGCAGTGAGTCAAGAGTAGATCAAATCACAGAATGTATTTTTCTGTCACCCAATGTATAATTTGGGGGTTGCAGTATGGGAGCTGCATGATGCATTGACACACCTGAGGGACAGGATGCCATTCAGAGGGATCTGGACAAGACCAAGAAGTGGGAATCTTCTGAGATTCAGCAAGGCCAGCTGCAAGGTATTGCTCCTAAATTGGGGAATGAAGAGATTAGAGGGATAGAACACCTCTCCCGTGAGGAAAGGCTGAGAGTTGGGGTTGTTCAGCCTGGAGCAGACTCTGTGGAGACCCTACTGCGGTCTTTCACTATTGAAGGGAGTCTATAAGAAAGATGGGGATAGATTTTTTTTTAGCAGGGTCTGTTGCAATAAAATCAAGGACAGTGGTTTGAAACTAAAAGAGAGTCAGTGTAGACTAGATATAAGGAAGAAGATTTTTACCATGTGGATGGTATTACACTGGAACAGGTTTCCCGGAGAGGTGGTGGATGCCCCATTCCTAGAAACATTCAAGGACAGGTTGGACTGTGCTCTGAACAACCTGATCTAGTTGAAGACATCCCTGGTCATCGCAAGATTGATGGACTAGATGATTTTTAAAGGTCCCTTCCAATTCAAACAATTCTGTAATTCTACAGTCTGGTTAACACAGAAGATAAAGCTACCACAGCTTTACATCTACCCACTTACCAGTGGTGCTGAACCATCTGAGGTCACATAGCAAGGCTCAGGTGATGACAAATCATTACAACACTCAGTAACTTTGTTATCTGCAGGAACCTGTGCCTAGTGCCCACCGGAGCACCAACTACAACACAATTTCTCATTTCTAAGGTGTAATGTTAGGGGAGTCACTTAATCACCTCCACATTGTCTCTGTAATTTATCTTGGTTTGTTTCAAAAAAACCAGAAGCAATTGCATGTTCCCTCTGAAGTGTCCTGGTATTGCTGGGATAGCACTCACTCAGCATAGCCAGATGCCTTTCTGCACCAGACCGGTCAGCTCAGCCAACTGTACATCCGCCGGCTGTTCCAGCGCTTTACTCTTTGGGGGGTTGCACACGTTCAGAGAGGAAAGAAACTGCGTTCAGCATCTCCCTTGCACGTCAGAGAAAGCAGTAGCTGCAGAGCTGTGCACGCCAAACACAGGATGTGGCTTCTCCTTCACCACAGTGAACATCATTCTCTTCAACCAAGTCATTACTCTGGTCCTTGGAGAAGTTGTTCATGTGTATATCCGCATCCTTGGCCCACAGGTATGTCCGCTGACATAGCCAAGGACAGCTCAACACCTCTGACAGCAGGGCTAGATATGCCTTCAAGGAGCTTCTGGCCATTTCCATCACCCAAAACAAACATCAGGATGTGCTGGAAGAAGCACAGTACATAGAACAAAACTCAGAAAAAACCCTGAGTCCCTGTCCTAGTTTCAGGACTTGTTTGCTGCACTTCTCTCTGGTACATCTGATACAACCTGTGCCTTTGAATTAAAGTATCATCTCTTATCTTTTAGCCCATCTGTACAGCTTGGGGGAAGGGATTTGTGAAGCACTGAAGCACCAGATCATTAATCACTAGCACTTCTTCAGAAACACTGTTCAACAAGGGACTGGGAAAGACTCGATATTTTTTTAATCTCACTTCCATAGTAAAGGACAGCATAAAAGCAAAATAATGTTATTCCCTTTTTTTTTAATCTTCCTTTAATTTCACAGGAATACTGTTTTAGAGGTAGCTAGTAACATCGAGGAATGAGTCCCTGCGAAGTAACAGTGGCTTGGGACTAGGTGATCTTTTAGGTCCCTTCCAACTCAAACCCTTCTATAGGATTACATGACTGCTCTCTTATGTAGCTTGAGTATCTGTCAGAATTTGGGTACAGCAACTTCATACAGATATGGGCACATTTGCATCTCTGTTTCTTCCCTTTTGTGCCACTTTAGATAGAAACCTGCATTGAACATGAGCTAGAAATTAATTGCCCATGGAGAAATCACAGAGTAGCAAAGCACGGTAGACCTGCACAGTGGCTTTTGATATTCACTGAGCCTAGAGCACATTTGGGATGGCAAATAAATTTCACTGATCTTGGTTTCTCAATGCCAGTAAAGAAGACAGCAACTCCAACAACTCCTGACCATTAACAGAGAAGGCAGAGGGTGATGGTTAAATCTATCTTTGCTGTTACACCTAATGCAGCCCCATGTATCCAGAACTAACATACTGTTTGCTTGCTCAAGGCTGACCAACCAGTTAGGAAGACATATGGCAACACTAGATGAGCCCTTTCTATCTTCACCTTGGTGAAAAAGATCGAGTTACACACATTGGAGATAACCACAAAGGACAGTGAGGAGAAAATAGCAAATTCCATAGTATTATATTGAAGAAACATAGCCCAAGTTGCAATATAGGTCATCTCCATACTGTGAGTTTGAAAAACAGCTCCTTTAAAAAATGTCTTAAAGAAAGGAGGGGGAAGGAGGAGGCTCTGTACAGCAGAGAAACCCTTGCACCCAGACAAATTCAGTCACCCTACTTTAAATCTGCAGGCCAGCTCCTGATTTAACCTGAAGTTTCACATACCACTACAAAACTCTGGAAATGTTGCCTTTGCAGATATGCCAAACATATGAACTGTTTTCAGTGAAGTCAGTATTTTTCCACATCTACTATTGTAACTCTTCTGGCAGGCTGGGAGTAGCAAATCCTCCCTTATCTCCCTCCTCTCCAAGAGCATCTCTCTGTTTAAGTACCAGCTAACTTAGATCATACACGATCCCCCTTGGAAAGTGGACAAAGAGGGGGGTGTAAGCAACAAACCACAGAAGGAGGTGGACTGTCATGCACAAGGAAAGTAGCAGGGAGAAAGAGGTGACTAATGAACAGAAGGGGGTGCGTAAAATCCTGCTTGGATTGACTATCTGGAGAACAGCTGTTTCCTTGTAAACATCTTGCTAGCTGTCCAAACAAGAAGTTCAGACAGAGAACAATAAAGGAGAGCACCCGGGTAGAAGCATTGAAGACATGGGCTCATTCACTACCTTGCCAATTGCTCCAAGTGGCAGAATTCAAAAGCCAGGGAAACATTAGCTATACATTTAACCCTGCATGTTCTGTGCAACAGCCTGCAGAAACACCCTTCTCCATCTGTGAATTCCTTCCTAGCCCTCCTTTTCCCCCACTATTTCTGACACAACAGCAGAGCATATTACTTGACAAAGGAAAAGAGGAAATATCCTCATCAGAGCGAGAAGAAACAGCCACATAGCCAAGAAATTAAAACACTGAACGCGGCAGCCCAGTAGGCCTAGAAAAGTTCTACCACTGCCCTGGCATCAGTAACTTGGAAGTTGAGGGAGTTACACCAGAAAAGTAAAAAGAGTCTTTTTATTAGTCCTCAGCACAAAACAGGCTACACTGGCAGAAGCATTTATATGCCAATATGACTGTGTCCACACAGGACACTTGCCAGCACTGCAAGGTAGCTGTGAGGAAGGGAAGGAATACCAACACAACCGTGCCAGCAAACATTTCTAAGGCAGGCTGCTCACAGAGGACAGCTACCTGCACTGCATAACAGCAAGCAGAGATGTGCACTACCTTTGTCTGCTCCGTGATGTTTAACAGGATCAAACACATACATGCCCAGTCACAAACCTGTCCCATAAACCCTGTCCCCAAAATGCCACACCCCTGTTACAAGAGTACAATAAGATTACATGCATTTCTCCAGGAAAGGAGGGGTCACTGCAAGGAAGGCAACAGGATAGGAGGACACAGTAAGTGACAATAAGTGAACCCTACATCCTGAGCCTATAGTCCAATTCTCTACACCTTCGTGTCCAACTTTGGCTAACCTATCTTGACTTTTATACATTCTAGTCAATACAAACTGTATGTATCCTAGGAAATTAAATACCCTATTTCTACTCAAAACAATCCAGCATCACAAAAAAGATAAGCACAATGACACTCTCATAGTCAGAAATGACAACAAGGAATTCCACATTATAGAAATAGTCCACATATTCACAGAAAAGACCTGGTGCAGTCAGATTTATTTCACCTTTTTATTTCCTCAGGCCCATTTTGCTGTGGTCATGCACAAACAGCCAGAAAAAAGACACGTTAGCAAGGGCTGCTCAAGAATAAACATTCAATCATTACGAGAAGAGCGCAAGTTGCGCTAATCAAAATCCCTCTGAGCCTAAAGGAAGGCAGCTGGCTTGTTGCATCAAAGTCCAAACCAATCAGGGACTCCACCTCGTCTGGGGTCACCTTCCTGCTTCTGCTTCTCTTTCTCCATATATTTATCCCTGAAGTCATCGAAAGAGCGAGTTTCTGCGTCTTGTTCTTTCTCTGGAAATAGGTTGGGAAACTGAAAGGTTTGTCCTTGGCCCTAAAGAGAAAACAAATCGTCAGAGAGACATTCCAGCCTTTCTGCAGTAGCTATGATCTTAGGGTGGAAGACCACCCTGAATTTTCAGCTAGTGCAGAATGGTACCTCGTGACATCCCAAAATCTCTTTCCACCCATGTCCCCAAGATACATGTACATCCCTTCTCCTCAAAAGCTAACTTAAAGCCTCTCCTCCTCTGTGTGCTACAGAAGATACTGACTTTTTTTCTTTCTTTTTTAACAGATGAATGATCAGGAGATGGACACCTCTTCAAAGACTTTGAATTAGTTCAGAAATGTTGCGTGAGTCATACAATAAAAACAAGATGAGCAAAATAAGTGATTTTATTAAAGTAACACCACCAGGGAAATACACAGAGGAGCAGGCATTCATTATGTTAACACTCAGGATATGAGTAGTGGTTGTAGTTGTTTAGATCTCAGCTAAGGGTAAGAGAGAGCAGTGCTAGCAGCTGTTATTGTAGGGTGCAATGTGGGAATACAGAATAACAGATATCAGAGGTCTCTTATCAACAGACATAAAGACTATGGTGTAAAACAATTACAGTGGGAACAATCTGTCTAATATATCACTAATGAGATTAAAGTGATTACATCTGCATCAGTCATTCTGCCTAGCAGATAAGTCATTTTAGTGAAACATCATCATCAGATCTATGTCTCCCACTTGGAAAAGAAATATTTGCTTGGTCTCTGGTTTTTATCTAACAGCAGGAAAACATTCTTCTGTGGAAATATACTATTATTAATATTACCTACTTATTTTTAGTGATGTTTGCTCTAAGCACAACTTCATTAAACTCAACAACATCAGCCCTTCCATTCTGTATGGGATCTTGCATAATAAAACTTGCAACTGGTCACCCATAACCCTAAAATTATTCTCCAAAACACTTACAAACACTACCATACATTAACTTCTTTGGCAGCATTTTGCATACAGAAATCTCAAGAAAAGCATGTAACCGTTTCAGATGGAAACAGGTGGGTTTGGCTTTTTTTCAGATCAGCCAGTCCTTAAATTTATGCAGTAAATATAACCAAACAAGAGGCTCAGTTATGAAATAGTTCCACAAAGGATATGAAAGGAGCCTTCCCCAGCATACCTACTCTGTATTTTGGGATCAGAAATAAGACATAAATAAAACCAACAGAAGCATCACCACGTCCCTGACCCAGCTGAATGTCTACTATGTTTAATTTAATCATATACACTCAACCTGGCAAATGACAGGTGTGAAAAAAATCTAAACCTCATAGGCTTTGGAGAGAAAAAAAACATGACTTATCCCAGATGAGATTATCCAGACTGGAATCTACAAAATACCAACTCTACCCAGCAATGCTCCCGTTGTTTTTGTAGCGCATACTTCTTGGGGGTTTCCTAAGAATCTGACCATACTACAAAAACAACAGGGGAGCTGCTGTGTACATTGCTTTTTCCTTGATTCTAGCCTGGATAAGCTCAACTGGAACATATCAAGGTTTTCCTTTCCATTGGTGTACACTCTGGGGTTTCAGCTCTTTTGTACCTTTAAATTAGCAACAGGTATCCTCATAGTAGCTGTCCTTTGACAGCTATAGCACAGTCCCATTTCATGGCACAGAAACTGGCCTTACAAGGGTCCTTGAGCAAGCCCAAAGCTGCAGCCTACTGATCCCCTTCCTATAGCAGGATCAGCAACAAGCACCCTTGAGGCCAAGCACTGCTCAGGATTTTAGCACACTGAAGCATTTGGAAAGAAATCTGCTAACACAAAAAATTGCTGTGTTTTAACTGCGCTGTGGGCAGGTCACTCAGCCCTGCGGTACCTACAGAAGAGACAGGGCCCATACTAAAGCCCTGAGTGCCCTGGACAGGGAGCCATTTTAGTTAAACAAGTCAGAAAACAACTCAGGCTAACATGGTAGGCACACCACCTCCACTGAAAATCTGAGAACTATTTATATTGGTAACAGTGTAGTAAGGGACTGCTCTTGTTATGCAGCACTTTCCTTCTGGTATGCTTCCAGGACCAATGCATTTTCCTTATTGGAGAATGAAGGAAAGCTGTCCCTAAAGCATACTAACAACATCCACGGTAATTCACTAAGCATTGCAAAACAGTTACTACTTTAGAAAGAGGGAAGAAAACAAAAAAGATACACAAAGAGGCTGTAGCAAAACCAGACAAACCTTTAAGCTGTTTATCAAAGTGCTCACAGTTCCCATTTCAAGGCTGGTGGAAGTCAAATATTGAGCTGAAAATGTCAATCTGTATCTGAAGTCTTTTAATAAATCAAAATCAGTACAGACAAGTTGGCTCTTTACAGCTCTTGTTTTGTGAAGAAATTCTGATTTTGGCTGGCAGCCAAACACGATTTGAAACAGCCAAGACATTACACCCTGAGAATTGAAGGTTGATAAATCTTAAGTAACAATACTCTGCAGTAATACTGCACTGTTAAGGCTCTGGAGTGATGAAAGCTGTATGAAAAATAGCTGTTGTGCATGCTCAGTAGCTAGTTTTCAGAAGAAGCCTGTATCTTGGGTATTTCAAAATTTCAAAAATACCAAAAGGCATCAACTTACATAAAGGATTGTGAGTCTGTCCAGGCTTATTTACACTCAGTGCATCTTCCACATAATGCCAGAGGCTACTGAGGTTCAAGCTCATATGCCACCTCCTTAAAAAAAAGCCTACCAAAGGAACAGAAGGATTGTCACTCCTTTACACAATGCTGCTTTTTCTTAAACTTTTTCTTTGCAGAAGTTTTTCCTTCTATACAGCAACCATCTGACAAACATATGATAAATGCATCCTCAGAATGAAATCCTTACTGGAATAAAGCAAACAATATTTACCAAGTTCATCAGGGTTTATCTGGTTTACAAACTGCTGAAACATGAAGTGCTGGCATATCCAACCGGAAAGGAAGATTCAGGCTTACTTGAAAACCTTGCATTTGTTCATAGTTTTACCTTTTGCAAGACACTTATCCCTTTAATTGCTGAATTATGGAAATTCTCATAAGCTGAAGTAACCTCTAAAAAGGCTAGAACTTGCTTCTGCTTTAGAACATCTACCAGCATAATTACTTTAGTTAGAAGCACAGAGAAAGGGGGAGAAGATAACACCACCTTTCTACTCAACACAGCTGTGCTAAAAGAAAGTCCTGTAAAAAAGACAGACACTGGAAAAAAAGTAATTTTTTCAAAAAAGAAGTAACTGGATGGTACACTGACAGCAGAAGATCTTTTTCACCAATGTGAACTGATCCCCTGATACCATGGAATTTGTCAGGGTAAGCTCTACCACCATGTGTTCACCTCACTCTCAAGCTAAGCCTTACAATACTAATAAAAAAATGAACAAAAAGCCCCAAACAAAGCAAGTCAGAGAGGTGGCATCAAACACCTAAAATAGTAAAAGCAACATGATGATTTTACACATTGTTGTTCTCAGTTTGGGGTCTTCCCAGAGACCTTCCTTTTTCCCGCTAAGGTTATGCACAAGTGAGATGTGTGGTCCAGTGTTCAGAAAACAGAAATGGGATCCATTAAACTTCTACTCTTGCACAACTCTAATCTTCAACTCAGCATTACTCAAAAGTAAAAGTGAATTGCATACAAGGCCTTAAGAGGATTCTTTTGTTAAATACTTTAACATCATTCATGATAAAAAGTAACCTAAGTATCAAACATTTATTTTCCCTTTAGATTTCAAGCCTTTGTCCAAAGAAAGGGTGAAAACACATGTTGTTCTTGGAGTCTGTTTAAGGAGTTATCACAGGAGTGGTACAAATTGCCTCCATTCATTTTAATGAGAGGTTAAGTGACCGTAATTAGGCCTATGAAGTCAAGTGCTGGCCTTTCCACTGCTGAGCTTCACGTCAGAAAACTGCTGGAAGGATTATCCAGCAGAAACTCACACTTCTATGACCTTTGAGTCCCCTGAAAAGTTTAGAAATGGAGTATCAACAGATATTACTGTGCAGCAATGATGCAGCAAACACTGATCATGTAAACAACCATGAGATCTTCTGGTTATTTGGATAATTGAAGCACTTACTACTGTCCTTCAGAATTAACAGAAGAGTGATGTTTATCGTATCATTAACTACAAAAATGTTGGACTCCCAAAAGCACGGGATTCAGTCCAGCAGTAGCAGCAAATGCAGCTAAGTTTAATAATCCAGTGCATTTGAACAATTCTACTACTGCAGTGGTAACATTTGATGCTAAAACATATGGCAAAACAGCACAGAAAGCAACTTCAAAAAATCCACTCAGGAACAACACTGCATATGGATCATCCATGTTTCCTCTGAATTCAAAATAAAACTGCTGTCACATCTAATGTGCAAATGGGTTAATTACTGTGAATATACAGGACACCTTAAATGGGGGTTGAGGAGAAAGCATTTGCAAAATGTTCCCACCGGTGCCATCATTCAAGCAGGTAAATAGGTGTCAGTCCTAACACTGACAAGGTCAGACTCCTTTTTACAGCCATCTCCACTAGATTTCTCAAAACAGGTTTAATTAAAAATAGGTCTGGATTCCAGAGGCTTGTCTACAGTTGTGCTCCCACAGGTACTAACACCTGTTAAGCTAAACCAGTGAGAACACTGAAGGAGGAGAAGGAGGAGATGATGTTGTTTTTTTTCTAATTTCCCTGATGTTAATGCAACCACAAAGTTTCCCACTGGCTTTTCTTCTTTTTTTCTTTTCATTATAATAATTATAGATGTATTGGAGTAAGGAGAAAAGCTGCTGTATTACATTTATTTTATCTAGTTTGCAAAGATATAAAACTTGGGTTTAATTTAAAAAATAGAAGAGTGTAGAAAAGTAGCATTTGATACATAGGGCCGTAAGTCTCTAACTTAAACCTTTCTCACCGCATTCCAAAAGGGGAAAAAAGGCAAGCAGGCTCTGGAATGGCAAGATATTGTTGATCCACAGCCTTCTATGATTTGAGGTATTTTTTTAGTGTGAAAATATTATGCTTGGACAGATCATGTATTTGTCCAGTTACTGCCTGAGAATAAAGTAAACAGCTCTGAGTCTCCAAGAAATAGTATTTGGAAAAGAAAGGACAACAATTCTTACATGTGAAACAGCTGGGGCACTAGTCTGACACCTAAGGGCATGTTGACTATGACTTCATACACCTTCCACCTTTGAGACACTTGCAGTAAGTCAATGGATGTGTGTGTTGCACTGGGACACATAAGGTGATGCTTTATGAAGCAGGGAAACATAACTGCTCATGAGAATAAACTCAATTTCATTCAGGTAAACTGCACCACAACTGCAAAGTCACACTGGAAAGAGCAATACTTCCACCTAGTGGGCAACAGAAAGATCAACCCAAGACCTTCCAAAAACACATCCGTATTTTTCCAGTCATAAGCAGTTTTAACTTGAAACTGGATTAATGAGAGAAAACACAGCTGGTAAAAATGGTGGGAAAGCCCGGCTACTCTGACTCACGGCAGATGCAAACTAATTCTCATGAAAATAAGAATTTTACAGTGGTTACCAAAGACTTTCCTAAATTAGGCAGATATTAACAATGGACTGCATGGGGCCTGTAATAGCCTGATCACACCATGAATGAGAATGAAGGCAAACCCTTTAGATTCAGAAATGACACTGGGTTTCTGGTTTCACCCACTGTTTCAAGCTGGTGTGAACACAGAGCTGGGAGCTCATTGTCTGAGACATCAGAGCTAGTGATGAAAAGCAACAAACAAAAGTAAGAAGAGAAAGGGGGAGGAATAAAGAAACCTAAATATTTATGGAATTAACAGACCACAACAATACAAAAAAAAATAGAGACCAGGAATGAGGTGAGGAAAAAACACAGAGACCAAGCTTCACTGGCGAGAGTTTAGCAAACAGTCAGGATTCCCTCCCTTGACATGAAAAAACACCACCAAAAAAGTGGTCCCCTGACCCTGTTCATGGAAGAGATGGAAAACATGGCATTCCTTAAGAACTTAGTATGGTAACTGCAGCGTAAGCAATAAGGGGCTCTTGCTGTCCCATGTATCAAGAGACATGAGCCACAGTGCAACAGGGCCCCATGCACTTCCCAGAAGACAAAGTGGGAGGCTGAAGGAACAACCAGACTACTGCTGTGCACCTGCCTCCAATACCAAGCTAGTTTAGGTAAATGCCCACACCTGGGCTGACCAACCCTTAAAGTTATGGCAAACTACTCTAGGTTGAGAGGCTGAATGTGAAATAAATGCACAAAGGTACTGTCTTAAGAATCTTGCTCCAACACAGCAGCAGCATTCTGCTTCCCATGCCTTCCCCCCGAGTAGGCACGAGTTGCCAACTACCTCCTTTTCACCTCAGCAGACACAAAACACAAGACTGCATTACAGTGAAATAAAATTTGAGAACTGACTGCAGTTCACTAGAAACACTGCTTCAGTCTTGGGAAACAAGTTTCTAAAAGCAAGGAAGTCACTAGCAGGAGGCTGTGGCAATGGAAAGTGCCTGCAACTACCTAATAAAAGGAACAACACTCAAAGAAAGCAACTTGTGAGATACAACATCATCAGTCCAATCATTCACTTCTTAATTGTACAGTCCTGCTCTCCAGCAAACAAAAACCTAGCAGAAACAATCCAGGAGGCAGAATTTGCTCACCAAAGCAGAGACTCCTTGGAAAAGGAATGTGCATTTTAGCCATTGTGCTGTAAAATCCTCAGAGAGATGATGTTGCCTTTTATATCAGTAGAGTAAATCAAAGTTACTCCTCATCTAAATACAGTTCTGTTACTTTTTAGTAATACTTCACTTTATACTATTCTTTTAATTAGGTAAGGGCTGTCTAGAAAATCACTCCATCCTCACTTTTCTTTCTTCTCCCCTTCCCAGAAGGGGAAAAAAACTTCTAAGCACATTTAAACTTTGAAATATTAAAATTCAGATTTTCCATTGTTTGTGCCTCCTAAGTTTGACCCCAAATCCATATGAAGTCTTAGCCAGTCTTTAAGATCACAGAGTGCTCTCCCAATACTGAGTCTTTGTCTCAAGACAGTGACGTTGTGTTGCCAACTGCAATTTTGAGCTTATGGTTTTACAACCATAAATACCATCCCTTTAATGTCATTTTGGAATGTGAAGGGGTTTTCTGTAACTGGTTGCATTTCTTTTTTGCATAAAGACAGGTAAGCCCAACAGAAGTTTAAACTATAATATGGTCCTGTTATGAAAGAAATTTACAAGAACATGAAGCTCCTTTTCCACTGGGCAACCAATGTATGTTTCAGAGCCCGGTTCAGCCACAAAGCATGCTTGTTTAGACATGACTAAAGGCTCTCCAAGGAATAAGCCTTAGTCTTCTCTGAAATTCAAAGACCTTTAATAAGAAGTTCCCTGCCCTCACAATATATTCTTTCACTTACTGGACATTTCAGCCATCAACCACACAAGTCGTGAACCTTCCAGCACACAGAGTACAGGGTCAGCATGAAACTCTCTGGCAAAGGAGCACACTATGACATCAGCCCACAACCTACAGACAGACCTCAAACCAACACGGGACTTTAAAAATAACCATTTGTTTGAATATGATCTTTACAGCAAGTCATTTAAATCTCTTTACATTCTGGAATGTGTTAAAGAAACTGTCACTATTAGAGGATTGGAAGAAATATTCAGCCAACCAGGCCAACTCGCTGGCCGTAACTTTCAGCTTGGCTAACAGTTAGGCTGGTTAACAGTGCCTCCCTCTTTCCTCACAAGCATCCATGTTAACTCACCAGCTGTACATAGGCAACCTTGTAATCTGGCTTCTTCACCCTCTGATTCCTGTGATTCCTCTTGTTGTTCGCACCTGCAGAAATTAAGAGAATCCTGCCTTTTACTTCCCAGGACTTCCGAGTTCTCCAAAGCAAGACCAAGCTGAAGGAGGGACTTGGCTATCTCTGATTTAAGAGGAATACTCTTTCTTCACTCCCAGCACAGCACCACAATTATTAAAGTGTCCTGAAACTGGTGGACACTCCTCTCCTCATTTACAAGCAGGGAACCAAGGCATCACCAGCCTGCTGCCATTGTGCCTTCACACACAAAGTCTACAAAGAAGCAAGAAGAAAAGACTCCAAAATAGGGGTCAGAGCAACATCCACAGCTTCAGGAAGACAAGATAAAAATAACCATTTAACAACCTTAAACTTGACAATTTTTACTATTCAGCTGATGAGCTGAATCTACTGTTTACATACCAGGGTATTATATTCCACATCCAAACAAACTAATGCACCTCAACCTTCTCCAACCATGCTGGTCACAACTGAAGTGGGAAGTACAATTTAACCCCTTCATATTAGGCAGACATTAAAGCTCTCAGATTATTAGGCATTCTAACCCTCTTTTATCCCCGACTATAAACCACCACCTAAAATTAGCAGTGAGGGACAAAGTGGTTGTAAGGACAAGCGTGACTATTTTTCAGTGCTGTTTGGAAATATGTGTGCTTGGTATTTATGACTTAATTTAATTCTGGTTTTCAGATAAGCATACTATAGATGATACTTCTGGGTTTTTTCTTCCTCTGTAAGTTAAGAATTTTACAACTTTATTTTGAAGCTTTTTCTTTTATCCTCCATTTTTCACTACTACAGGCCTTTCTTCTTATTCCTTTTAAAATCATCCTTAATCTTACTATTATAAACAGACAATTCCTTTCATAGAGGAAAAATTTCATGAAAAATTAAAAACCCAGCCATCAAAGATGTCCTAACCAAGAAGTCACTCTCTCTCCACTCCATAATTACACTACCTGGTAATCAAAAATGTAAATTAACATGACAAAAAAAGAAAAATATTCCTGTACATCCAAACTGCAGTCAGAAAAGGCCTAGGGAAGGAAGCATTCACATGTAAAAGTGACATTATCTAAATCTATCTTATTTCAGTTAGAGATGAGTCCCTCCACCTCCATGTCAGAGTTCAGCGTAAGTTAAACTAGGAACATCTTTTGTTTTTCTATTGGGTCAGGTTTTTTTGTTGGGTTTTTGGTGGGCATTTGGGTTGCTGTTTCTAGAGGCTGGACAGGAGAGAAATACCACAACTGGAAAAAATCAAGTCTGTAGCAGAAATCTGGTAACAACAGGTGATAAAAATCTGAAAGTTTGTGAAGATATTTTTCTGACATTATCTACTGGTTTAACAGAGTCTTTTTATTTGCTCTGCAAACTTTGCCTTTTTTACGCTGTAACACCTCCTGTGTGTGCATGCAAACTCAGCTCATTTTTTAAATGAAGGCTACAGCTGAATTTAAGCTTAATTACTATTTGTATTAAAAAACACAAAGCAGTTCCTTCTGAAGGGAGATACCCCCTGGTCTTCAAGGACAAACAGTACCAACTACAAAAGCACAAGCTAGATAACTCTAAGGATGGTTAGCCTTTTTAAATTCAGATTTTTCTTTTTAGAGTGAAACCTACATCATCATTTAATCACAGTATGCAAATATGAAGTGGTGCATGTTCATTTGAAGGGATGAATAAACAACAATGCTAACAGACATCACCAGCTAAGCACCTGGAACCAAAGTCTGCTGAAATCCAACAGTCCTTTTGAAAGGTAAAAGTCTACTCTGGCTGCACAGAGATGCTTTATTCATGCTTTTGCATTACTTAGCTGCACTTACCATACTGTATCCTGGTCCTCACAGCAGCTACTGGGACATTGTATATTCTTTCAAGGTAATTCCTGATATCCAATTTTGTCATTCTAGACATTGAAAAAACATTTTGGGGAAAGAAAGAAAAAAAAGAGTGTAGATATTTAAACAAAATAAATTAGAGACTGGTTGATACTGCAGAATAAATACGTCTTCTTCTTGTTTTAACCAAGACAGATTTACGACATGAAAGTGTAAACTCAACCTAGACCACACACTGCTACAGCAATTTATAATCCATAAACTGTAACAACGTCAAATACTTTATCCTCTGTAGCCTCATCATTCAAAATGCCAGGTGTATTCTGTGTTCGGCAGGCTTTCTCACTGCCCAACCTGAGACACCTTTCTTTATTCTGAGTAGGGGCTGCTGATCTTACCACAACCTGACACAGTGTTATGGGCTCTAATGTGTGCCAGCAAAGTGGTCAGGCTGAAAGAATCCTGACAAAAAAGGATACCACCTTGCTTACTCTCGTTCAAATTCAATAAGCACGTCCTTCTTCCCTGGGAAGGCTGAGCCTCACTGACACTCCGGGAGAGGAGGCAGGCCAATCTCGTCACTAAATCAGTGCCCTCGCCGCCCTCTGCAAGGTCTGCCTGACGCAGAAACCCCTTCCCGGCCGCGGCACTCGGGCCTGCCACCCCTGAGCCCACAGGCGCGGCGGCCGTGCCGGCACTCACTCCATGGAGACGCGGAACTGCACGGTGTCCTCGGGCTGGGGCACGCCGGGCCGCACCGCCAGCATGAAGAAGTTGGGGCGGAAGATCCGCAGCTGCGGGCCACCCCTCTGGAACAGCGGGTACCTGCGGGGACACGCCGCCGCTCACCGACCGGCCGCCTCCTCACCCCACTGCTCCAACTGAGCCCCAGCGGCCCCCATCCCACCCATCCCATCCCA
>NC_031774.1:15412464-15609298 GCF_001522545.3 Parus major
GCGGCTCCGGCGGGGCGGCGGCGCCCCCTGCTGGCGCGGAGGAGCTCGGCGCGGCCTCAGCCGGCACCGGGGCACAGGGCCAGGAGCGTGCTGGCCCGGCCCGGGGCTCCTCGGCGAAGAAAGGCACGGAGCCTGACGGGGTCCCGTGGAAGGTCCAAAACATGAGGACGGGTCTGGAGCGTCCCTCTTAAGAGGAGAGACTGCGGGAGCTGGGCCTGTTCAGTCTGGAGACTAGCACAGACTCAGAGGCAATCTCATTACAGGGTACAGGTACCTCAAGGGCGGGTGCCAAGAGGATGGTGCCAGACTCTTGTCAGTGCTGCCCAGCGACAGGACAAGGAGCCATGGCCGTACACTGAAACACAACAAGTTCCACCTCAACACGAGGAAGAACATCTTTACACTGAGAGTGGCAGAGCACTGGAACAGGCTGGCCAAGGGAGAATGTAGAATCTCACTCCCTGGAGATACTGAAACCCACCTGGACACATTCCTGTGTCACCTGCTCTGGGTGACACTGCCTTAGCAGGGGGAATGGACCGAACAAGCAAAGGTCCTTTCCAACACTAACAGTTCTGTGATTATGTGAAAATCTCGCCTCTGTGGGATGCTGCAGTGCTGTTTGCCATTGCTGGGGTCCTGTCCCGACTCTCCTCCTGTCCTCCATGCCAGTGAGACCCCTGCACAACAGAAACAGGGCTGTAGCATCAGGTCCAGAGGAGGCCACAGAGATGCTGGAAGGGCTGAGACACCTCTCTTGTGAGGACAGGCAGAGAGCTGGGGATGTGCAGCCAGGAAAAGGGAAGGCTCCGTGCAGACCTGATTGTGACCTTCCAGAATGTAAGGGGGCTTATAAGAAAGACAGACGTTTTGCCAAGGTATGTGGTGACAGGACAAGGGACAACTGTTTTAAACTGAGAGAGGGCAGGGTTAGGTTGGATGTTGGGATTAAATTCTTTACTGGGAGGGTGGTGAGGCACTAGAACGGGTTGCTCAAAGAGGAAGTGAATGCCCCATCCCTGATACTGTTCAAGGCCAGGTTGGGTGGGGCTCTGAGCAACCTGGTCTAGTGGAAGGTGCTCCTGCCCATGGCAGGGGAGTTAGAACTATATGATCTTTCAGGCCTCTTCACGTCTAAACCTCTCCATACAGGCATCAGAAACAGAAGTTTGGAAACACAGGAGAGACTTTGATGGACTTCCCTCCACCAGGGCAGTTCAAGGGTTGGCAAAGCCAAAAGGCCCTACAGAACAGCTTGCACCTTGAATTTAGTAAGCCTCTCATGTTTTGACATCTACATTGAATTAACCAAGTAACTCACACTTCGGTATTGGACTTTAATATTTCATGCAGGCTAACAGGCTCAATAAATATTTTAATGTAATATTTGAATAAATCATTCTCTATTGTACTTGTCTACATTTAATAAAAGCATTGTGCTGAAAACTACCACTTCTGGAGATTTGTTCCTTTATTCCTGATTCTTTGATTCACTTCATCACTCAAACTTTGAAGTCAATTTGAACTACATTTGGCAGCCAGATTATGAGCTCCCTGAGAACAGTCAGCTCTTGGTATCTGTCTGTAGGACGGCTTAAAACAGGCTCCCAGTCCTGAGTCTTTGCTGATGATACTGAGCCTTTTCCCCCTTGTAGAGACAGATCAAATGATATTAAGTGAGGGTTTGGACAAGTTCCCAAATTCTTGGAAAACGGGAAGGCATTAAATAAAACATAATACACCATTCCAGAGGGCTGTCATTGGAGTAGGTACTGGTTGTGCTTTATTTACAAAATCCAGAGATTTGTACACAGCAATCTACAGGACAGCATAGGGCTGGTATCAGGAGGATAAGGGACATGCTCAGCAGGAATTGAAGATGCCAGCAAGGGGTCATCCCAGTTCCACAGGGAACCTGCTTCCCCTTGCCTGAGGAAGCCACCAGACCCCTCCAGGAAGAAAAGCAGCAGCAATAGCCAATCCAGGCTGATGCGATTTTTGTTATCATTGAGGCATGAGAACACAAGTGACCGGTGAAGGAGGAAAGAGGAGACCAGCAGGGGTTCAGCACACCACTAAAGGCCATCCTGCCTGGTTCTTTACTTCCAGCGCCCACCAACCTTGCCCTTGGCTCCTGCCTTCTTGCTGCTACAATGCAAAAGGAAAGAAAAACATGTCAGCATGATGGAAGCAGAGGGGCTCTGTGGCCACTTTGCATTTCTGACTCTTAGATTAGGTTTCAGCTGCTTTCGCTTCTCACATGCTGGGCACACCTGCCATTTACCACATCCTAAGAAAAATATCGTTGATATTGTGGAAAAAGATTTCTCCTGAGGCTCTTGGTGTGAAAGGCAGGATGTGCATGCCTGAAAGAGATAGACCCTTCCAGACTCCTGGATTATCAGGGTAGCAATCTAGGTGGTCTCCAAATTAAGTGACAGGTCTGTGCAGCCACAGACTTGATATTTTCTGAATGTTTTCTGCATATTAATCAGCTATGCTCTGGATTTTAGGATTTAGAGCTCTATCTAGAGAAATTTGCTCAGTACGAAAGAGCTCTGATCAAATTCCCCAGATGTTCCATTCAGCAGTGGAGGCAAAAAGCTGAACACTAACTTATATACAACTAAGAAGTGCTTTGCTCTAGCAGAGTGACTATTTATACCATGAGAGCAAGAGCCTCCAAAACAATCCAACCAACCTTTTAGGCCTGCTCTCATATCAGTATCCTTGTCTTGCTCATAGTGTGTGGGAGCAGCCCAGCTACACTCCCCACTCAAAGCACCTGAGGCAAACTGTCTCCAAGAGTTCTTGCACACAATCCTGCATGCAAGTCACTTACCTTCTGCCTGAGAAGTCTGAACTCAGAATGAGGCTAGGCAGGAAGTTAGTTGAGTTAGATTCTGCACTAGTTCCCATTAGCAGCACCTTGCTTTGTGGGGGTCAGCACACCCCCAAACTCTTCCATCTCACACACACAGTGATGAGGCTGCTTCTTGAACCAAAGCACATGCAAAGTTGGGGCAGCTCTTTGACGTGGCAGATTGTGGGGTTGGGGACCAAACACAAGGTACTGGGACCTTGCTGTCAATTGAGACCTTTCTTCAGAACCCCTGGTTCCTCCAGGGAGAAGAAAAACATGGGGACATCACAACTGGGGAGATTTTTGTTCTGCTGCCCCATGGATTGGTTCAAGAGCACCAGCCATATTTACAGAAGGATGTAGCACAATGACAGAGACACACACATAGTGGATACTTTACCTTTGACCAAGATAGGCTTGGTCTATTTGAAAAAAATTGATGGTTTACATAAAAGAGAGCATGCACTTTCTGCTTATATTAAATTAAGCTTTATGTCCCTTTTGCCAGCCTTTCTGAAGGTTCAAAACCCAGTGTAGGAACTGAATAGCTCCTCAAACAAAGACAGAGTCCTTTTATGTCCACAAGCACCTGTGATGTTTGATGTTACACCTAACCTTTAGAGTGTGCTTAAGGAGATTTAATAAAGTCTGAAGCAAAAGACTCATTTGATCCTTGTATAACATGCTGGCAGGCACTGCTTTGGAATGATAGTGTCTAGCGTGGATAGAAATTTAAGCACACAGAAATCTCATTAGCTCTGGGCTTCTCAGTGCAACCTTTTCAAATTATGTCCTGAGAGAGTATCATGTCTTTTGGGGGAACAAGCAGGCAGCGGACTGTTGTGGGTGGTGTGGTAGTGCCCCTCAAGAACAGGCACACCCAGACAAACCAGGACATCTGTCTGCACATTCTGCTGAGGTTTATCACCTCTGTACAGAAAATACCACAGGAAGGTCAAGCCTTATGTTTGGCATTACAGACAACCAATCCCCTAGTGTTACATTCATTTGATAAGTCAGGGTGTCTTTGGGAAGTGGGAAGGCAGTAACTGGTCACTCCTGTCATCCAAAGATACCACCAAAGATCACTGCTTCATTCCTGGCATGACTTTGCTAAAAAGATACAGATGCACAAAGAAGAGCAATCACACCACTGAAGAGTTCTCCTCCCTTTCTGCCCTGCAGTTACTTTTCTGTGAGTGTTAGTCTTCTGCATGTTCTAACCCCCAGGCTGTGTCTACCCCTGGTATCTCATAAATCCATTAAAATACCTAGAATAAAGATACTAGACTCAAAAAAGTAATGAAGTAGTCTTGTGGTGAAGGAAAGTGGAAGGAAGCTGATGAGTGAAAAGAACTCACAACAGTAATCCCATTATGTTAGTCTTGTTACACACCATTCTTCGTAATCTTAGCAACCACTTGTTTATCCTTCATAAACAAGGGTTGTATTCCCTCAAGTATTCCAAGCACCTCTATCAGGTGTTTGAAAAACCCAACAATAAGCAGAGGAAATTTTTGAAG
Source organism: Parus major (assembly GCF_001522545.3). Lineage (NCBI taxonomy): Eukaryota > Metazoa > Chordata > Aves > Passeriformes > Paridae > Parus > Parus major. The sequence continues at coordinate 15,416,851 of NC_031774.1, forward strand.
GTATGGTATAGTGAAGAAACAGGATTTTTTTCTTGTTAGGTGTTACATTCACTTCAGTTTCCCCTTCATTTTCTCAATGTGAGGCAGGATGGGAGTGGCCCTTCCATCTCTAGCCCCATTTCATTGCAACAAGAAAATGTCAGTGTTGAGGCTGAAGTGACACATTCGAACACTGAGAAGATATCCCCAAGCCAGGAGCTTGGAAGGGGATATAAATACTTACTGCTTCTGGGCCTGATCGATCCGGTTTCTGAGGGTGACAATCTGCAAACAACATACATGACCAGGGTTTTTAGAGACAAAGAAACCATGTTCCCTCAAGGAGAGGAGAGTTTTACCTGCTAAAGTGCTTGAAACAGGTGCCTGTAATAGGAATTAATACTTCCTTTGAAATAAAAGCTCATCCATGGTTGAAGGACAGAAATGTTACTTCATGGCAATAAATCTGCAAACCACCTTCACATGTCAAGGGACAGAAGAGCTAGATTTTTATAACCCTTAATAGAAGTGTTTCTGCCTATTGAAATTAATCTCCTATGAACTCACATGTCAAGCTGCAGGCAGGTAAACTGGAATGAATGTCACCTTGGCCAACTGGAAAGCTCTTGGATGGCTCCATCACCTGCATGTTTCAATCTCACCTTCTCACTCTTCCCTTGCTTCTGAACATCAGGTATTTGTGTAAACCCAAAGATTTTCAGTGGTCTTTGGGTGGGGACCTCCAGAATAGAAGATGGGTATCACATTCTGCTGCAATACCTTTTGCTGGCTGGCAGAGCAGGAGGTGAGGAGCTTGCAGCACTCACCACTTTCCCAGCCACTCATTTAATAAGAGAAGATGACCTGATGCATAGGAATGCACATACCTACCTTGCATGGGATAAACACCTTATGGCCTGACTTAGTAACTCAGTTTGGTCTGTAGGCCTGGACTCATTAGTGAAATGCTGGGACTCATGTCCTGGAAAAGCCTACAAAACACTAGGGTGTGATAGGGAGCCCTCTTTTTCCTCTCCATCTTCTCATTTGTAACTAGTCTGTGTTCAGCTTAATTTTCCTGGGTTGAAGAAATGCCCTTGCAGAGAGGTATGCTTTGCTTTTGGCACAATTCAAAATTCGACACAGGCTCTGCCGGTCCAAGAACTGATGACCCAAATTCTGTAAATATTTGAAGTCACACTTGACATTCCCGGCGTGCAAAAAAAGAAAAACAAAAGTCATACATTCCAGATGTCCCAGGAATTGGTAATTCCTGGCTCATGTCTTTCCATAGCAAACAAAAAATTAAGAGACTGAAATGTCACCAGGAACAGGACAACACAAGCAAGGAAAGATCAACAGATCACTTGCTTTTGTACTTACTTGTGGAAGTTTTAGTATTTGTCACAGCAGTTTAGATTTATATTTTCCAACCAAGAATTTTCCCCTAGTGTTGAGGAGAACCAGTTTTCTTCAGTTTGACCCAAGCACTTAAGACTTACCTTCAGTCATAACCTTATGTTTGTGACTACGACACTCACTCTCCAATGAAGCACCAAAGAGCAACAGACACTAGAGCTAAAGAATGGCTCTACTTCTGTGTCCCACTTCCTTCCTTTGTCTCTCCCTTGCATCCTTGCTTGTGGCTCCTTCATTCTCTTTCCTATTTTCACTTACCTTTCTCCTCATTTTTTCCTTCTGTCATCCTCCCTTTATTCTTCCACTTTTCTTCTCCCATCTTAGCTGTGCATTTTCCTTCTCCTTTGCTCATTCTTTGTACTTTGTCTCCTTGCTTTTCATCAGCAGGCACCCACCTCTTTGTTTATGCAGAGGTCTCATTACCAAAGCATGTACCCCTCCCCTGGCCTTATTTCCTGTTTTTCCACACCAACTTGGCCTGTTATCCTTAAGCTAGCCCTCTGCCAGTCTTCTAGATAACCATGTGCCACAAGGTGGAGAGGCTTTCCAAACCCCACACTATTCTCTATATGCTGTAGTCTATGCTATTACACGTGGATCCCTAAGTTTCTGCACTTATCCTGGGTGTGATATGCGGGGCTGATGTCCCCATGCATGTAATACCTGGTTTTAGATATGGAGTTTTGGATAGGGAATTATTTTAAGGTGCTGTCAGTAGATTGAATTCTCAGTTCTTTAACCAAATCCCTGTTGGAGTCCTGACTCTTTTCCTAAATTACCACACTTTATGTCTTTTCAAAGAATGGAAAGGGAGAGAAAAAGGAAGTGAATGGAGAGACACAAGATCCATTTTTCTCTTTTCTCTCTGCACTTGGAGCCAAGTGCCAGCTCCTGTCTGGCACCTGGCTCTGACCATGCGGCAGGCTCATGCATTTGGTAGCCTTTGCTGCTGCTGTTACACAGGCAAGTTCATTGTACTTACAACTTGGAAAGCTCCTGCAGCCTGCAACGCATTGTTAAAATCTAAGAGAGATTGAGATAGTTACATTGGTGTTGCTCACTGCCTGTAGCACGTGTCTGTGTGATTGGGAGTTAAAAGGAGAGCAAGACCGAGAGAGATCCAGTAGGATTTCTCAGCCACTGAAACCTAATGTGGGTGAGTGCCACCCTATCCAGTGACTGTGAGAAGGAAACATGTCCACTTTCTGTTACCATATGACACTTCAGTCAGATGCTCCTGGCTGGAGACAGTTTTCAGTGACTCCAGAGAGCTCAGTCCACAGGTAATCTCTGTGGGATGGAATAAACTTACAACATTCAAGTTTGAACTCAAAGATGGATCTAAAAATATTACTGTGCAATGGAGGTGTGTGAACTCAGAGTTACTGAATTTTCAGGCCAGTTACCTACAGATAAACAAGAATGAACAATGTTTCAGGAGAAGGCAGGGAGTCCAATTTCCATTGGTATTGCCTTTCCATGGGGTACTGAAAACCTTAGAAGTGACCTATTCAATTTTAGCCTAAAATGTGAAATCCAGTTCAAGTATGTATATTAGGGGAATGCAGTACCAAGCAGCTTGCTTGCAGGGTCATTGGAGACCCAAATAAAGTCACAACATGATTTTTGCCAGAGAAATCACAGAAAATTTTACATGTTGGACCCAGGGCTATTACCAAAATGGCGTCTCAACTCACCTCGTATTTTTTCCTCTTGATCTGCTCTGTAAAGTCATACTTCTCAGTCTCTAGCTGATATAACCAGTCCCACAGCTCCTTAGCTTTGTCCCTGTGTGTTTATGGGAGAAGATGGAAGAAACACATTACATCAGAGATTTTCCATTGTTTTCACATCACATATTGATGTTTCATTCAATATAAAACTCACATAATGAGTTTTATTTAGTGCCATTCAATCATCTTCCTGTAAACCCTCTCTGTTCTCTTAAAGCTACTCATCATTTTCAAGGTCACACTTTTCTCACCTTCCAATCTTTTAGACTTGCAGTCTTGCATGTGTCACACATTAACATAATTCCTCTAATTTTCCCCCTAACTCTTAATGAGAGATAAGACTGCAGTGGAATCAGACAAGAAGGAAGGAGAACTTTGAAGGTCACCCAGATAAGCAGAGCAGTTGCCATTGTGCAGTCTCATCTGTGTCAGGCCTGAGGTGAGCCAACTTCATCTTTCAATCATGTGTAAACTCCAACATGTGCAGTCCAGACTATCATCTGATGACTGCTCTGCAGCAGAGCACTTAGCTTCCAAACCTCCAGCCTTCATGGAGATCCTATTCATACCTTAGCAGCATTAACTCACCCCTGGGAACAGATACCCCAGATACCAGTCCGTAGGCTTGTGCAGCCAATCCCAGAGCCAGTTCTGTAAGCAACTAATCCTAATCAGCAGAGCTATTCCAGGAGCACAGCTAGAGGGCTACCAAACCATTTCAACATTTCCCTACATTCCCATTACTCCTGCATTCTCCAGGTTAAGCAAGGGCACTACTTAAATGCGTCCCGTGGTGAATTTAAAGGAAGGTCCCCTTCTCTACCTCATTTTATCACCAGAGAAGACTTCAGGACACTAAGAGCAAATATCAGTGGACTACATTCCATAAATTAAGATAAACATGTTACCGCAGCTTGTCTTCATTAAGGTGGTCAATGTTCAGGGGCTTGCGCCTCTCTGCCAGGACCTTCTTCTTCGTCTCTCTAGCTGTTTGCTTCTTTCCTCTCTTTTGGTCAGCCTATTTTCAGAATATCAATTAGCATCAGACTGCAGAAATCAAGCCTGAATGAAACAATTTCAACATTGGGCCATATTTTCAACTGCTAATGAAGACTGTTCCCAGTCAACTTAATGGATTATTGTTTTCATATTTCTTTCATCAATCCATGATTTTACCTTAGCCAGATAACTGCTGTATGTTGCACCCATGGAGGACAGAGCCTTCTTCTTCTTCAGATCATCCTCAGCTTTTCTCTTGGCATCTTCTTCCTCTCTCCGTGCCTTTTCCTCCTGTGGAGTGTGACACACAAAACAAATTACTCTAGGACAGACTCCCAGCTTTCCCAGCAGCCAGTGTCAGTGCAGGGAATGTGGTACAGAAGTACATTGATGAGAATTAGCAGCTCCTGTTTTCTGCCCTTGCTCATTTCACCTCTGGACTGAGGCAAGCAGAACCTGTTGGTTTTTTGTCTCTAGAGATCTCTCCAGTTCAATGCAGAAACAAGGAGAGGGAAGAAAAGACACATACCGCAAGTCTTGCCTGACGCTCCTTCTCCTTCTCGGCCCGGATTCTCTGCTGCTCTGCTCTTTCAGCTCTGCGCTTCTCCTGCGGGGAGCAGTGCCAGAGGCATTGGATCATCATCATCATGGCTTTATCTGCCTCCACTTTACACCCCACTACCAAGAGTTTTGCTTCATTGAGTGTGAGCCACCTTTTTCTAGAACATGCAGAAGGGTCTCTTGTACAATTCTCAGATATAAAACAAGAGGCTAAGAAAGAGAAGCCATTTGATGATGACTTGAGCAGTCACTTCAGTACGTGACAGCACAGCTTTCTGTCAAAGTCTGACAGTGGTTTCAGCTTCTCATCTACAGATGATCTCTCAATCTAGTACAGGGAAACAGCAGTACAAGGACTCACAATCCTCTCCTTGAGAGCAACCAGCTCTTCCTCTTCCTTTCTTCTGGCTTCAAAGTGGCTGTCAATCAAGGCCTGCAGTTCAATCAGGTCTTTGTTCTGCCTTTTCTTTTGGATGTCCTAGAAAAGCAGGAAAACTCATTAAGTCCATATTGCTCTAGGTATTATGTCCTGGACATTCCCAGCACCCTGCATACAAAGAGAAACAAAAGTAGAAAGTGTCTGTAGACTTCCATAGAAATCTATGGATTAACTTTAATGGCTGTTAGTGCAATCAGACACTTATTCATGCAACAGTCAGGAGCCCAGAAGTGTAATTACAAATCTCCCATTTCCCTACACCATATTTTATACATGGCTTTGCTGACACACCTATCTTTGCATATACTTAGCTGACTCCTCTTGGCTTTGCAATACAAATCTTACCTAGAAAATATTCCTGTGTTTGGGGAAAAGCAAATATTTTTGTGGAGGGTTTCAACACCAGAATTTCTACATTTTTCTAAAAACTTTATAGGAAGGTGTTTGGATCTCTACTTATTGTTGTAATTTTAGCTAGTATTTCTCAGCAACAGACGAGGACCTGGAACTTTCAAGCCATTTGTAACAATGGGACAGAGGATCTGAGATTCCTAAAACACTTACTTTCTCCTTATGGTGGATTCAAAGATTCAAAGAGATAAACAAAAAAGAAGAAATACATGACTTTAGCTTAGTCACATTATCGGTGAATGCATTCAGACAGTTTCAGGGAGCAGAGAGTAGCCTTTTGCTGAAATCAAGTGGGAAATCAATCATACTTTTGCCTTTACCCTCTGCAATATCCAGTACAGGAGGAGTTAAGTGGGTTTGCACTCATGTTTATTGTCAGGTATAAAGGACAAACACAGCCAGTCTTAGGAATACTTACATCAAAATCTACTTTCTCACCCTCTGGTATTTTAGGAGCAGTTAGTCTGCAGAGAGTCAAAAACAAAACAAATAGAAAAGAAAAATAAAGGATTTTCTTCTTAACGAATATGCAGCTTTTTTAATAGCCCATCCTGCCCTGCTCTCAGGAACCATGCTGACAAGGGGGGATGTTGGTGGAGATAGCGAGGGGTGAAAGAGCACATCAGTGGAAAACTACTCCAGAAAAGTCCTAAGGACCATTGTCCTTCCTGGAAGGTTGTGCAAGGCAGGGAGTTACCCCTAAAGCCTCTCTTTATCCCCAATGCATATGGTCATTCCCTACCACATGGAAAGATGTTGGTCTGTGAGTCTGCCTGTGCAGGGCTGTATGCTCCAATCTTGGGCAGCTGGCAGGGTGGGAAGGGAAAGTGCTGGGGCCCAGAGCCAACAGGTCCATAGTGAACCTTAGTAAAGCTCAACTCAACCCAGCTCAACATTTGCCACCCTTCCCACTGTCAGCGATCCTGGATGGAAAGGGCAGCTTCCCAGCCATGGCCTCTCACAGAGCATTCACTGTTGAGCTGCCTATATTTTGGGGTACTGTGAGACTTCTGCATCTCAGACAGTTCATGAATTCTCTGACTCTAGCAGGAACAGGTCTTAAGGCCCAGGCCAGTAACTGCTGCTAAGGCATCCTCTGAAGGAAGCAGACATCCTGGAAAGGCATGCAGGAACAAACAGATGGATGTTGCGTGAGGGAGAGTTGGATAAAGGCTTCTGGTGGCCACTTGCCTAATACAGAATCTAAGGGCTTCTGCTAGATTAGGGAAATGAACCCAGGGTTTTGAAACTCTGCCCATCACACTTACTTTATTCTGGGCTTCTCCTCTGTATTTGGAACGATGTAGCAAAACAGGAAGGGAAAAAGAGGAAGAAAGTTAAAACAACAGAGATCATGCCAGCTGCTAAAGTAAAAGGAGGGAAGGGAAATTTAATCTTAGGGGAAACATACAGAGAGACTGGTTAAATCTCAAGCACTTCCAAAAGAAATACACACACTCACACACCCCTTTTGCTAGGAGTGAATCTGTTTTTACCCTCGAAACAGAATTTGGCAGGAAAGAATCAAGAGACTATAAAAGTCCCAAACGTAGCATCTGGAAAGCAGTCGTTTTGTGTAAATGCAAAATCATTTTTCTCAAACCATCCTGACCAAAGCTCTAAGGAGGCCAGCTGGGCTGGAGGGTAGAAGAAAATTAGGCCTTTTTCAACCAGCACTTTTTTTGTTAAAATTAACTTGAATTCACAAAATCGTGTCTCAGTGATAACCAGGCTTCACTAGTTTTGTTCAAATGCCTCACATGAAGGCCAGAAGGGGAAAACCTTTATGACACACGTTTTCCCCAGGTTCATTGGCTTACAGGACATCTTAGGGCACGTGTCCCTGAGATACCTTGGTGCCATGGGGATGATGCTTATTCTTCTGCACTGTGTGGTGCTCCTCAAACCCAGCTTGGAAAGACCATCCTCTCTTAGCAAGCACCCTCTCCTGCTGAGGTACATGCAAAATTCCCATGGGCATTAGTGGGAATGATCTTTTCATCTCCAGGAGAGGCATAATTCCCTGACAGGTAGGCTAAACCATCACAGAATTGTTCCCTTGCAACAAGTGACCTTTCCCTGGCTCTCAGACATGTGCTGGTCTTATGAGTTACTTGCTTAACATTTGTGCTTGTGGTCAACTCCCCTCCCTGCTATTCTTTTTAAACTTTAGTTATTAACTCCAGTGTAATGGCAGCAAGTTCAGTGCTGTTACTCTTACAAATAGAAATAAATTAAACCTATGTGTTTATTCTGGCCCATTCTCTCAGAGACCCAGGTTGACTTTCATAACCACACACTACATTTGAACTTTCAGGGATGCTGATGGATTCTGCGGTACAAGACTCTCCCTGTGTTTGCTCAGTGAAAGGAAGTGAAATAAAAAAAGCTCACAGCCTACTGAATCTGGTAAAAAAAATGAATTGTGAAGTAAAAATAAAAATTACTGCCTCAGTAGTGGGTGCATGAGCCCTTTATCAATATCATGACACAGAAAGATATATTTTTTCAAATGCTTATTTGCGTCCAGTAGTTTAGGGACAGATGGTGGAAATTTGGAATAGCAAATAGAAAAAAATAGGAAAAAGAAAATGAAATATTATATGAAGGGAAAATAGCAAAAAACTTACAATAGAAAAAATTTATGGAGGCAATCAGATGTAAGGGTGATGGATAACAAAAAACTGAGAGAGTGATTGGAAATGTGTTATTGAGATAATCAAGAGAAAATATGTGAGAGATGTGTAAAAGAAATCAGAAACCGACATTTCCTTTTTTTCCACTCATTCCCATACAAATTTCATTAATGACATTTTAGGGGCTTGACTTTTCTCATTTACTGGAAGAACAGTGCCTGCCAAAACATATCTCAGTTGAGGCCTCCAGATGCCAGAGCAATGCTAAGAAAATAAACAGCACGTAATTACAAATGTATTTTAGACTGCTCCACTATAAAGGAAGTCCCAAATCACTCCTGAAGAAAAAGACCATTAGCCAACAGCATGCTTTTGTATTCCTCCACTTATTTTTCTTATTTGTTTTGCTTTTCAAATAGCCAGTGAGCTTCTTAACATGTTAGCTAAATTGCCTTTTACCTGGAGAGAGGAAAAGTAATCATAATTAACCAGTCAATCAGGTATGTTATTTACACAGGATTCCCTTCCTTCATGACATACCCAGATAATTTCCACAAACATTCCTGTTTGGCTTAAAACTGCCAGTTAGTAACACTTCAAAAGAGAGAGTGGGGTGGGAAAAGAGTAGACAGGAAATGACTGGTTTTGTTTGTTGAGCTTGGTTGCCAGGGTCTACACCTGTCTGTCAGTAACTGTGTGAATTTGGTTTCAGCTGCCACCAAATCAGCGTGCCAACAAACAATTGTAAAAATGCAAAAATAAGGTTAGTTGTTCTTGAAATAAGAAATTGTAGTTAGAATTCTTAAAGGTACCTCCAGAAAAAAGGGGTATTTTATTAAAAATTAAACAGTAAAAAAATCTATCCTCTGCAATGCATGACCCAGCCTTTGTCCATAGCGTATGAACCAAAAGCAGTCCAGGGATAGGATTTATTTTGAAATGCCCCATCTTTCAAGGCACTGAGTTAAGGAACTGGGCCAAAATTTGTTGACAAGCAGGAATTGTCAAAGCAAATTCCTGTTCCTATGGCGGATTTTGACTGTCATTCCGGTCGTTCTGACTATGAGCCATGGGGCTGAGACAAAATCCCCACATGCAACCCTGCCAAAAGAAGGTAAGAGACACTGCCAATCCAAGTTCACTGCCCTGGTGACTAGAGAGTCTTTGAGTTTCTGGTTTCCAAAAGGCTTCACGCAGGGAGAGGATACTCCACCAAAATACCACCACCCTGCTTTCTCCTGCCCAGTCTATGAGGTATTCACACGGTGCTCTCCTTCGCTGGGAATCCATCTGAACTGCTTTTATTTCACTCAGAAATCCCTAAACACCCTCCCTTAATCCCACTTCTCAGAAGCAACACATCTAACTCACACCGTGTCCTTGGGAAAAAATGGAAATCAATATGCTATTAAAAAAAAAAAAGGGAAAAGAATGAGAAAAAGAAAGACAGAGAGGGGCTCAGGAAGGTCCTCAGGGTATTTCCCTAAATTAAAAAAGAAGCCTGAAAAGTGAGCAAGAAAATTAAAACAAAAGAAAAACAACAACAAAAAAATCTACAAAAGCAAAATGAAACAAAATAAGGAAACACAGAAAATGCAGGGTGTTTTCAAGTGATGCTGGGCTTTGTCTTTTGAAGCAGCTGCCTGGTTGCTCTAGGGGCTGGGGCAGTCAGGAAGAGCCCTGTTACTTCAACAGCCTCTAAAACTCCATAAGAACTTTCTGTATGTTTAAACTGGGCAGGGAGGGGCTAAATTATCTTCTACAAGAGCAACACTGACCCTGCGCACACTTGGGTTTGGTCCTTTCATGTGAGTCTTGTCCCTAGCTGTGTGCTCCAGCACACACTCAACCAAGTATTGCAACCACACTATATTTAGCTCCACCCATCTGGATAGATGTTTAATGTTTAGCATCATTTTAAGTGCATGGCTTGAGCAGAAGTTTACATTTCTGTAGATTCAGGCCTGGAGCCCATGACCACCCAAGGCTGTGTGAGGGATGCATGTCTATGCAGGGCTCAGCTCCATTTTCAAATATGCCACTGTGATTTAAAAGATTCTTTCTTGATTTTCTGGGGATAGACTCATTTTACTGATGAGAGCTAGAGCACAACAGATTCTGGCTAAAAGACAAGTCCAGAGCAAGCTTCTAGAGCTTGATTTTCACCATCTACTATCCCAATGAGGATATAGAGGCTTCTCAGTACACTAATGACTCCCCAAGGGTGATTGGATATGCACAGTGAGCGATTCTTTGCAGCAGAGATGTTTTGGCCCAGTTCCTGAGTTTAAAAGAAAGTGAGGAACAAAAACACATAAAAGAGAGTGAGATATTAGAAAGATGACTTTGTTGTCCTAAGACAACACTGAGCTACCATCATTGTATTCGCCTTCTTCATTGGCTGTAGGTTGGAGGACAAAAGACAAAGAGAAGAAGCACAGTAGTCAATCCACAACCAGCACTGTGCTAAGAGCACCTGTCCCCACTCCCTCCCTGTTATGCTGGGAATCTTGGACTCTCTGGAGATGGAACAAGAAGAAAAAAACCCCATTTTGGTGATTTGATTTGGCTAACAAACATCCCTTTCTCCATGTTCATTGAAATCCATCTAGAGAGATCATTTCCCTCCCATACTCTTTTCTCTTGAACAATGTCAGTGTTTTAGACACTGTTTCCTCAGCACTGAAAGAGAAAAAGGATGAGGGTCTGTAGGTACGTCACATACCTTCCTCATGAGCTTCCTCTGCTGTTGTCATGGTGCAAGCAGTGATGGAAAGACAGGAAATAGAAAAAAAAACAAACAAAAAACAGAACAGTTATTTAAAGCTCTTGGAATCCTGAGAAAGAGACCAGGGGAATCATGAGGGGGGGAAGAAAAAAAGGAATTAGTGAACTAAGGCAGGGAGAAAACTGGAGAGACTGTCAGGACTTTAAAATGCTGTAATGTTAAAGTAGAAGTAAGCATGGAGGTTAATGGAGAAAAAGGCTGCAAAGGATAATTGTGGTTAATGTTTGTTTCTCTTGTTTTCTTCTCTTCTACCAGCCCAGGACTCCTGTTCTCTCCCTCTCTCACACACATACACACTTTCATGTTGCACCTAGGTGGAGTAAACCAGAAGTCGTGTCACATACCTGGCTCATGAACTTCAGGTGTGAAGTGTCATGGAACAAGTTGCGATGGAAAACAAGAGAATGACAACAAGGAACTTGTTATTTCACACACCAAAAGAGCTTTTGAGCCAACAGGGAGGAGGGGCAGAGAGGAAAAGGGGAGCCAAGAATGAAGTTAAGAAGTAAACAGGTGGAATATTTACATTTGAAATAACACATAAAGAGAAGTCACAGAACAGGAAGGGTAAAAGAGGTAGATTTATGATAATAGTGCAGTGCTTAAAAAACACTTCTAATCATCATATGGCATAAAGCACAACCTGACAGCACAGTGTACCGAGGTTTACCTTGATTGGAAATATGCACATGAACATAGCCAGCACTCTCAAAGCACTACTGGACCCATCCTTTACTACAACAGTATTTCAGCCATTTGAAATAAACACAGTGTGGTTCAGAAACCTGCTGAAATACCTGCCATAACTCATCATCAACGTTCAGCTAACTTCCAAGGAAGCTCAGTTCCCTTCTAGATCTATGGCTCAGGCCATTTTCTTCCTTGAAGACAATATTGATTCCTGTAAAAATGTACTGCTGCTCTTCAAATCCATTTGCAATGTAAAATTACAAACAGATTACTTCATAGGAAGAAAAGGTTCATTAGAAGTCTGTGCAGGTCTACATGTCATTCTTCTGGGTTTGGGCAAAGCAGGAATAAATCAGCAATGTGAATTTGCAGGGGAGATTTTGCTTTCCAGCCATACACACACACCCCACCAAATATTCTGCAAAGCAGGCATAAAAAACACCACAAACTCTCACAGTGTTTTATATTCCCCATGTACAGTCAATGGGTCAAATTCTGCCCTGAGATTTGAAATAAATCCTCCCCTGTAGGAAGAAACATTCATTCTCATATCACAGGGCAGAATTTAACTCATTCCACAAGGCGACTTTTTGCTGAGCTACCCTTTCACAAATGTGTTTCCCCAGTTTCTAGTGAAATTCTCATGCAATTGGGTAAGTTTCCTCCCCCTTACTGCTGATTACTCTTCACTGAGAGAAAATATTAAACTAACATAGAACCATCCCAAAGGCATGCAGGTTATAATCCATCCTTAACTGATCAGTTGTTATCCCCTGTCACCTTGTATTCACTTTGCACACACACCATCCCAGCAGACAGACACCAGGGAGTTTAGAAGTTAAATCACATACCTGGAGGGGGAGCTTCATTTAGTAGGATGTGTCAGGGGAAAAACACAGGAAAGGAAGATAAAAGAATTAGAAATAAGTTATGCAGGAAGGGATCACCTCAAACTTTGGTAAGGCTGGGTTGAAGAAGTATAATTTGCAGACTGAGTTATAGGGATGGACTGTTAATAAGAGTGGAAAAGGAATGTAATTACAGTGAGGTATGAAGTAGATAGGAAGGAGATGCCATAGAAACAAAAGATAAAGGGAATTTGAATGTTGATGATTTGCAACAGTTTAAGTCATGCAAATTTATAAACCATGGGCAAGTGTAGTAACACTGGTGATCCTTAAATTTGAAAGAAAACATACCCAAGAAGAGAATTTTACAAGCATTTAGTGTTACCCAGGTTTCAGCTGCCCTTTTAGCTATCAGAGCTGGCATGAGGATGTGAGTTACTGAAGGAGGTGCTGCTTTGGATGTATCCCTATGCCTGGGTCTGAAGCTCCACCGTCTAAGCATCTCTGCTGGCAGAGTCCAGGCTTAGTTCTGCAGAACTGGCAATATTGGTGTTTGCACAGAGCTTGTCTTTGCTGCAGAGGACTAGAACTGCTTGAGTTTGTGTGCCAGAATCCTGCTGCAGTCCACTGCCTGCGAGTGTAAACAGGCTTGGGTTTCTGCAGCTCAGATACCTGCTTTCTGTCGGGGCTATGGGGCAGTCACAGCCCTAAAAGTTTTCAGGGACACTAAAAAAGTTTGTTCTAAGCTTCTTAGATGGTGATCCTTCAGTTACAAAAAATATTTATGCTTTCCTTTAGGGAAAATAAGTTTTAGGGAATTTCAGGAATGGATTGATTCTTCATGATTCTGGTATTCTTCAACATCTTCAAGTTCCCACGTACAGGAACACTTCAGATTTGTACGTAGGAATTTAGATGTCACAAACATGAGCTGGTTAGGTGGAAAGAGCCAAGAAGGAAAAATGAAAGAATTAGAGCAAGAATTCCACAACATCAACTGTGACTTGTGCAGGCCGAAGCTGTGACTTAGGAGATGTGGTAGGCAAAGACAGCATTAATAACAGAGAAACTAAATAGTCATACAGTTACAAGAAAAGCTGGGACAGTCTTCCTCTGACATAAAAGCTTTTTGTTAAGCTTGTTATATTTACATTGTCTTTTGGTTTTATTGTGCTTTATGTGTCAGAGGAAAAAGAAAGCATGGGGAGGCTGTTGTTATAGCTTTATTGTTTGTCATATTATGTTAATACCTTGTGTTTTGCACAGATTTCAAGCTCATACTTCTGTCAGTGCTAATAGAGAACCAGTTCTCAAGTGGTAAGTAGCAGTTCAATAAATATCATGTAAAAGAGGTACAGAGGCAGGCAAAGAAGCTGTGATGGAAGCAATGACCTTTAGCTCGTGCAAATCAAAGTCAGAAAAACCTTAGGTGCAGATTAAGAGACAAAAATGAATACGATTAAAAAGAGAAGAGAAGGATGCAAAGCCAGAAGCGATGAGAACAGGAGAGTTATGAGAAGCAGTGAAGAGATGAATGTTGAAGTATTAAGTCATGTAAAAATCAATCAGTTTTCACCTCCCTCCAGCCTTGGTAAAAGCATTGATCTGAACTAAGAGGCTGGTCTCCCTCTGTGGACAGCAGAGGGAAATAGCTGGGGTGGGAGGCTGCTGCGATGTGACTACTTTAATAGAGCTACTCCAAATGGCACAGAATCATTTCCACAGACAGTTTAGAGGACAAGTTCAGTTTCTGCTTTTCCAGGTAATAAACATTGTAACATTCCCATACGCACTGTGAGGATGGCTCCAAGTCCGGTAAGCGCCTGTTATTACAGCTCATACATTGAGATGTTTGTCTACAAAAAATGTTACTACATTTTTCATGCAGCAGTTAGCTTTATCCTCATTATTATGCATCACAGAGTGATGAGGAAATTATGACTGGTCAGAGGTGTGAGGAAGCTGCAAGTTACAGTTTATCGTTAATATTTGATTTTTATGTTTACTTCCACCATCTTTGAATTCCTGAGTATAATACTAGAGTTACTGTTAAAATTTTCCAACATAAATCATAGCTTCAATTAAATTTCAATGTTTCAGAACTCACATAGATTTAGCTGAGATTTTGGTCAAAAAAATAGAAACATTTAATAACCATAAAGGTTGCAGAGAAATTAACATCTCTGCAACAAAACTTTTCCGCTTTTTGCCTTGTGGCAACTTCTTATTCCAGATTTGTTCCTGCTTTACACTATATATACCCCACATTATCCATAAAGGAAATGCTTCAGAAGCAACTGAAATAGAATTTTCATTTCAAAATTTGGAAATCTTCCATAGAGGAGAGAGGGGAAAAAAAAGTTGGAACAAAATGTTTTAACTAAATAAAACCCATAATTTTCAAAAGCTGTCAACCAAGTGTTCATCTTTTTTTTTTTTTCTTTTTGGTTGGTTGAAAAGTTTCCATTTTGTCCCAATTCAGCATATGACCCAATTGTGAAATTGCCAAGTGGAATTGAATTTCCAGCACACAATAACCCTTCAGATTGACGCAGAGGAATTCAGAAGTCACATACCTGGTTCATGGACTTCTTTAAAAGGGAAGTAGCAGGGAAGGAGATGCAAAGAAAGATAAGAGAATTAAAGCAAGAAACAGAGGATAATTAAAAACCCTTACACTTTCCTTAGCCAAGGTGGTGGAGGGTGGGGGTTAAAGGGATAAACACCATTAATAAGATTAAGTGAGAAATAGTGGGCACATGTGAATGTCAATTAGAATTGTGGAGAGGAAGGGTTGTTTGGATATAAAAATGCAGATGATTAACATATATATTCATAATGTTATAAATCAAATGCCACTGGTAGCCTTTGGCTGACAAAAACATGACTTCTATTTAAAGTAAGTCCATTACCCATAAGTTTGAATGTGCAAAAAGGGTATAGACAACTTGCTCTTATTCATGTGCATAGAAATCCCAGCCAGTGTGGAAATCAATGGGCTGTGAGGAGCTGGCATTGATTTCATTGGTGCCCAGGATTTCACCACTGGTGTGTAGGGCTGCACACCGATGTGGGGAGGTGAGCACGAGCATGTTACTGCTCTCCAACCTGCACGATAAAGCATCCCATGGAAGCCTGGCTGGGTAAGCAGAGAGGGGCAGGCAGAAGGGCAACTGAAGGGTAAATGGGTTTGGGCTGCCAGGCTGATGCTTTAAGAAGCATGACCTTCTATTTTGCCAATTAGAGAGATTGTCTTACCAGATCTGGACCTTAATTCAGGCTATAAAATCATGTAAAAATGCAACCTTGCCACCCCTGGTTTTGCATAATGCACATTGACCCAGAAACACCCCAATAGTTATGGAAAAAGCACATACTACATCTTGTCTCAAATGTGCTCCAACTGAAGTGATGACACTTAGTCCAATCCTTACCCCAAGAGTAAAAGCTATGTATGACACTGTGTTGGAGCACTTGTTGAAACGCTCAGGAGTTCGGGTGCAAGTCTCCCCATATCTCCATACACTGCTGCAAAGGGGAGTTCTGTCTCTGTGCAGTGGCAGGGGAACTGGGGAAGAGGTGCACCCAACTGGGGGACACAGTATTGCTCAGGACACAGCTGTCCCACCTCTAACCCTGGGGCGTGGCACTGAGGAAGTGTTTTGAGGAGCACTGTACCAGCTGGTGTCCATAGGAATAGCCTGGCTGGAGACATCAGGTGCTGGGGAATACTTCAGCAGTGCCCAGCCTGTGCCTCGGGCATTGTTTTCAAACAGCAGTTAGTACTTATTACTCATCACACCGCTTATCCTACGAGAGCAAAGCAACCGTGCACAGGGTATTTTTTGCATCGGCTCATCTTCAACCACCTCCAGAATTCCTGCACGAGTTACCACCCAGACAGAAACAGAGGAATTCACAAGTCATGGCACATACCTTCCTCATGAGCTTTAGCGCGTGGGAAGAGTCACAGAGCAAAATGCAGAGGGAGATGAGAGCGTTAGAAACATCAGAACAACTTTTCACTTGGGCAAAACGGAGGCGGAGGGAAAGACTAAGAATACGTTGCAAGGAAATAAAATGAGTATGGATACCAAAAGCAGTTCTGGAAGTGAGGGTGCAAATGGTCTGAGATATAAAAACATAAAGCTGATTTAAACAGCCATATCAGATGACATTTGTCTTATACAGCCATTTCTGCAGCCCTGCCCAAATCCATGAGCAGCACACTGTTTCATAACCCTGATACTTGCCCAAATGGATTTACAACCTGAGGCCAGCAGGTTTTGGGTGGCTGCAAGTACTGCCATGAAACAGTGGCATAGAAATTCCATTATATGAATAAGAATACCATCTTTAATAATTTGCAAAGCTAAAGCATCAAATTTATCACCATTTGCTCTATACCATGGGGTTTAAGCTGAAAAAAAGATGTGTGGAAAGGCTATTGTAAGAATGTCAGCCAATCATGAGCATTTTTGTATATAGTCTGCAGGCCAGATCCACCCCAAGGAGATCCAACTAATCTCAGAGTAAAGGCTTTTCAACACTCATCCTTTTAAGAGGTTTACATTTCCAAGCACTTTTCAAGCTTTTTTTTCATGCAACAATTACCACGTCCATCGGCAGTGCATTCAGTGTCAAGACAGAACGTGAAGGCAGACAGTACAAAACACAAAATGGTGGCAAGTTTTAGTCTATATTAATATGCCTATTTGTAACTCTCGTTTCCTTTTGCCATTTTATGGTTTACTGGCTAAGCCAGAGCTTACTCTGAAAGACAAGGATTCAGGAGTCACGTCACATACCTTCCTCCTGAGCTTCTTTAGGTGTGAAGAGCCACGGGACAGGATGCAAAGGAACATTGGGAGAAATACATTGTTACATGAGCTGAAGTAAGCTGAAAACCTTTTACTAGGCTGAAAATTCTGCTCAGAGGGAACAGTTTCATCCCAGTAAAGGACGTGCTAATGGCCAGGAGGGGAAAGGAATTTGAGACACATGAGGCTGGGAAACAACTTCACCACGTGAAGGGAAGAAGCAGGAGTGTATCAGAGAGGGAAAATATCACAGTGAGCTCAAATATCACGTGCTGGAATTTCTCTCTAGCTCCAGTTTTAGAGGACAGCCCTGCCTTTGCCCAGATGGGCTTTATGGTGAGCCCTGCACGGGACAGAGAGGCCGGGTTACACTGAGCCGACTCCTGCACTGAGATTATTCCTGTGTGTTAGCCAGCGGCAGAGCCGGGCACGGAGGGGACGTGGAAAGCAAAGACAACAGAAGCAAAAAGGCAAAGTGACTGGTACTGCTCCTCTTGCACCACCCTCTTGTCCCACCAGCACCACCAAGAGACAGCAGGGAGCGGTTTGGAAGATGATGGCACATACCTGCTGGAGGAGCTTCGTCAGGTGGGATGTGGCAGGAAGCAAAAGCAGTGAGATGGAAAACGAGAACAGTTAGACTAAAGAGTGTGTGAATGCAACAGAGGGTTAAAAAAATAAAAATAAAAAAGCAGGGGATGTATGAAATAAGGAAACAGAGGAGGAGATGAAATGGAGACAGGTGACCAGAGCACACACAAGAAATGTAAAACCATCTGGACCTGGATGCTGTAAAAAGGGTGCAAACTGCTCAGAGTGGGTCTATTGTGGCACTACAAACAGGTTTACCCCTGTTTGAAACATGGCCATAGCACAAAGCTTTGCAAATATGGAACCGACACACCCTTTGGCTCCTTGCACCCGGAGCACCACATCTCAAACCTCTCAGTGCAAAGGGTGAGTTTCTGTTCCAGCTCCTCTTCCACCCTGTCTGTCCCACCTTGCCAGTGCAATGTGGGGAGCCAGCTGGGGTTACTTCCAGCATCTATATGGTTATAATTCTGCAGCATTATGTATATTATATATCATATGATATATTATAGCTTGTAAACTTATAATATATATATTTTATATATAATATTACATATTATAGCATATGTACTCTATAACATAGGGCTAAGCAAATATTTTAACCACAGATGGATTTTGACTTCAAAACCCATCTGATCATGATCTGCCAAGCTATGTAGTAGAAACCAGCTGACACCTGATAGAAACCTTCCTAGCCAGACACCAGTTATTCCATGGCACACAAATACCCAGGGCTAAAAAACAGCCTCAAAACATGTTGGGTCTTGGATGAAGGGATGGTATCCACATTTTCTGTGCTGCTTCCTCCCCAAAACTGGATCAGAGGTGTCTGCACAGATACTCAGGGATGTGGGGTACCCTCAGTGAAATTTGTGCAAGGGACAGGAAAAGCCCTCTCTCTGCAGATAGTTAATCCCAGCATCTTTCTCTTCTCTCTTGCTTTCTTCTACCATCTTGCAAAAGGGACATTCACATCATCCTGCTGGTGCAGGAACCAGCAGGGCTGAGATGCTGCTTCACCTACCTTCTTCCTGAGCCTCTTCTGGGGGTAGGAAACATCACACAGCAAAAGAAATGGGAGGAGAAAAATTAAAACAGGAAATATGTTATTGGAACATTCCTGAGGTTTGACAAGCTCCCAGGCCATTATGGGTAAGAATACACAATGATGGAATTACAGGGTGAGAGAGAATTAAAAATAACATTTTTATGGGCACATTACGGGGTTATAAATGTTACTGAAATATGGGAATATGACCACAAGTGAAAACCACATAAAAAGGCATCCAATATGTTATTCTTTATTAGAGCTGGCTAAAATACCCTAAACCAAACTTTTGGTGAATTTTGAACCAAAAATAAAACTGCTGCCTTTCTTTTGCTTTACATTTTTTCTCACATGGTGAAAATCTTTATCTATTTTTTAAAATTTCAAACAAATTAATTCCTGAATTTTACCAGATGAATATAAACTTTGCAGGGTGTCTCCCACCCTTTAAAATATTAATTTGATACCATTGTACCAAAAATAAGCAATTCAGTAAAAAATGGTAGAATAAAACAAATATATATATATATATGCTTATTTTCATACACATATATGCATATACACACAGTTATATATGTATCGATAAAAAATTATTTGTGTGTATATTATATACATTTTATATATATATTTATATACGTGTAAATGCATTTTATTTCTTTCATATGCATAAATGTTTTGGGTTTGTTTTTTTAAACAAATAAAACAGGCCAAATTTCCTACCAGCTCAATAAACTACATCAATGTCCACTATTGCATTGATGTGTGCGACTTAAAACAGAGTCCTGGACACTGGGTGTCAACCATTTGATCTGGATCTCTTTACACACATTCTCCCTCCACACTGAGAGAGAAGGAAAGCAGAAACCATGTCACATACCTTCTTCCTGAGCTTCAGGTGGCAAGTGTCATGGAACAAGAAGCAACAGCAAGCAGGAAAATGAAAACAGAAAACTGTTAGAAACTGTGTTGGAGTGAGCTAAGGGCTGGAGAAAAATGGTGGTTAGAAAGTGATGGAGAAAAGTTATATGGGAAAGAAATGGATGACATCAGAAAGAGACACAAAGGTCAAGCAAAAGTATGGAGCAGAGAGAAGATACACCTCAGAGGAGCTAGTCATGCAGGTTAAAAAGAAATTAAAAGTCACCTGCCTATTAATTTCATATCAGTCATTAAATACTTGAAAACAAAAAGTAGACAGTTAGGGAAGAAAGGAAAAAGGCAAGAAATGCTTTTCCTTTAAGAAAGGCTTGTCTGTAGGAGCAACACCCTTTGCTTGCTCTTTTGACATTTGACAAGACATGAAGGATGGAGCATGAAGAATGCCTTCATCTTCCTGGCTCTGCCACTCCATGCAGGACCAGAGAGACAGATGATGACTGAAGGCAGCTCTACAACCTATTTGGTGTCTCTATTTTCTTTTTCTATTTTTTGAGCCCTTGTGAGCCCTTGGTCCCTTCAGAAGCAATGCCAGGGGAAATAGTTACTCAAAGATAATGTACCTTATAGCAGAAACTACTCTCACCATGGCCAGAGTTGCACCTCTGTTCCCACCACCACAGCACCACTTGCTGCCTGTTGCAGCAACTTGGAGAAATCCATGACAAAAAAAAAAAAAAAAAAAAAAAAGTTGCCGTGTATAAATGCCCCAAATGGACATTTCTACACAGGGACAACTCTCTGTGTCTGAGCTGGTCTCATACCCTCCATGTGCAAACATTCCACCTCCAGTAAAGGGTTTTCCTTTCAACCCCTTAGAAGATGCCCTAGACACTAAGGGCAGATCCCGGGAGAAATTCCAAGAGCTGGCCCCTTCTCTGTTCCAGAAACCTTGGGAAAATGAAGGATGACAACTGGCAGCTACACTTGCCTGAACTGAAGCCAGTGTGTCAAAAGTGCCCAGCAAAGACAGTGATACATCTCCAATATCATCTTATCCCTGCTGACTACAAAAGGTGAAACAACCTGGGTGAGAAGGGTTTTTCATGCTCCATCTTTCCAGATCAGCACTTTGTCTCTCACAGCTTGTCAAATCACATTTTGCCAGCTAAAGGCATGGTAAGAAACCTCATCTTTGCCAGTTGGTTCTCTGCCTTGCCTTTTCTATCCTCAGCAGTGCCCTGTCAGCTGCTCCTCAGGAGCTGGACAACCTGCTCTTCTTTTCAATTTCAAAGTTAATCTGTGGATACTGCCAAAATGAGAATGGCAGGATTTCACCAATGATTTGTTATGGGTGCTCTGCACCAGTCTCTGCTCTAAAAAGTTGGACAGATTAGCCCCCAGCTTTTTCGCCATCGCCTCATACAAATACTACGTTTTACTGTAATGTGAAGGCTCTGCACATCACAGCCCCAAAAAAATCAATTTTTTTTTTGTTGTTGCCCAACTGGTTTACTGATCAAGTGTTTCAGATTGCCTTTAGCAGCAAGCACCAAAGAGAAGGGTGAAATGTAGACAAGAGAAAAGCAGGACCAAGAATCAAAGAAAGATAAATTACGTTCCGCTTTTTTTGTTACCTTCTTCTTCGTACTCCTCTGCATTGAAATGGGAGAGGGGGGAGAAAAGCAGACAAGTCAGCCATCAGCCTTGACACATCAGTAGGACATTACCCATGGCAGAGCCCTCTGTGCTCACAGGGATGCCAGGTAAGGTGGTTTCTGAGAGGCCACTTGCAAACCAGCAAGTCAAGTAACAGATTAAATTACTTTGAAAATAAAAGAGTAGCTATAAAAAGGGGAAGACAATAAAGTATTGATTTTTTTCCTTGGGCAATGGAAACTTAAGGTTACTCATGCATAAGAAGGGAAAAGGTAGCAGAGAAGGCCTCCGAATAGAAAAGCGTCTATGTATATTGCTTATAAAAATTGTGGGGATTTATGTTCCAGAAACAGAATATATTACACATACAGAAGCTTCAAAACGAATTGCCAGCAGATGGCAGTGCCCCTACAAAAACTAGCAGCGTCCCCTCCCACCAGGACATCAGTTTGGGGCTGAAACCCCTCAGGCTGCCCGCAGCACAGACACGGTCAGGGTGCTACAGTAAAAACACCAGAAGCTGGAGACACTCAGACAGAAGCACAAGAAGGAAATTTCAGATTTGTCTAACCATACTAGCTGACACAGCCAGCAAATGTTGCAGGCTTGCACAGAAGCAATTACAGACAGATCTAAGACTTACCCTCTCCTTGTTCCCTGTGAGAGAGGAAAAAAGGATATTGAAACTAGGTGAGTATTTCTTCCACTCTGTACTGATGTCAAGCTTTAAACCATACACTGAAGCAAACCCAACGCAATGTAGTTTAATGTCTGTTATCTCCAGGTCTGCCCATGATTCCTCTGATCCCATGACTGCCCTAAATTCCCCCTCTGTATTACTGATGCAGAAGTGTCAAACGGTCCCATTGGGTTTGGCCCTTCCACTCTAGATTTGCTAAACCAAGGCAGAAACCACTGCACTGTGGGTTTTATTCCCCCTCCTCCAGGGGCAGTGCCACAGCCACAGAGGGCAGGCTGAGCTGGGTGGAGGTTTTGGGGGATGTCCTGTGCTGGACAGGGAGAGGTCTTTGACACTCCAAGTCAAGATACCCCTTCCCCACTGCCTCGGGGGGGCTTCAGGCTGAGCACAGAGCAGCACCCTGCAGGGATACTCTCGCTCTGCCGTCTGGAGCCAAGCTGGGCAGATAAACACACAGACAGCTTTCTCTCTACTTACACTTCCTCGGTATCAGACATGTTGGCAATTAGTTCCTAGACAAAAGAGAAGAAAAGGAAAACAAATAAGAAGAAAGAAAGGTGTTGCTATTGAGTGCACCTCGTAAAAAATACCGGGACAGAAGCAGATGGATTGATTTTTGAGGACAAAAAAAGCCAAGCACCTGCTTTCCCACACAGCAACCCCTTCCCCACCAACACTGACATTTTGGGGGAAGCACAAACCCTTGCCACCCATGTCAGAGGACAAAGGGAGGGGAGGAGAAAAAGATCATCTGGAAAGATATATCCCATCAACTCAGCTGCTTCACACAGGCAGACCCAGGGGCTGCCCAGTCCCAGCTTTAAATTACAAAATCCCCAGAGCTCAGGGAGACAGGCAAGGCCAGGGTGTCCTCCCACACCCGTCTGATATTTCTATCACTCCAGCAAGATCAGAGGAATTTTTCCTTTTTTTGTGCTACCACAGGTGGAAAGGTGCCAGCTCCAAAGCCTCAGTCAGTTACAAAAATAACTGAAACTACCAATAAACCTAGAGATAAGTACTTATTTGCCAGCACCCAAAAGTCTGGTTTATACAAAGTGAGTGATTTGTTGGTTAGTTTAAGATGAAAACCAGCCACATGCCTGGTTAGGCAGTTCATATTGATATAACTGTTCCTATGTAATGCAGCACTGGCTTTCCATCTGCTGCCCTGAGGCCAGGGGAGAAGATGAGGAAAGGCCCCCAAAACTTTCTCCAAATCCACAGCAGATCTTAAATTAGAAAACCAGAGTTCTCCTTGCTGGCCCAAACCCTGACTTTCATGACTTTATTATTCAGCTGATATATGAGAGATGTCTTGAAGGAGCAGGTGGGCTGACTTAGGTTCAAAAGGAACAACTGCAGCTCAGCAGCTTTCTATTTCAGAGGAAGGCAGTAATCCCACAGGCTCCAACCCTGCCCTATAAGGGATTCTCTCCATTCCCCAGCAATGACCTTGGGCACCATACATTAACATCAACGGGATTTAAAACCCCCACGTTGCAAGGAGAGATAAACAGCCAACATTTTTTCCTTCCACTTCCTCCTTTATTCTCTTTCTGAAATTCAGCATTGCCCTGGAAGCAATGCCACCAGTGGCTGTGTTATGACCTGACCTGAGGTGCTGGATGGGAGGGGTGATCTACTGGCAGGACACATGAGATTTGGGATCACTGGTCTCTTGGTCCCAGGCTGCTTTTAACTTTGTAGCTGTGGTTGCCCATTCTTTGACTGCAACAGCCATCCCAAGGGGTACTTTGGGGACTCTAGTCCTATCAGGCAGGGGGAGCTGGGAGAATTTTTTGTGTTTGGGAGGAATTTCACCTTTAAAACAGCTTTTCTGTTCACCAATTCAGACTGCTTCTTCTGTTAATTACTTGAATGCTACAAGACTTCTGGCCTCTCTCCCCTGGTCTTTTCAGTCTAGATTTTCATAAAATCTTCGGGATGAAGACTTGCACATGCTATCTCCTCAGTGGCTAGCATGTTAGCAGTCTCATTTCAGCCATCAAAAATTATTCAAGCTATTAGTAATAATACTTGACAGCATGTTGGTTTAGGCAACAGGACAGCAGAGCTTCTCCAGGCAAAAACCTGCAGAGGGAACCTGCCTAATGCCCAGCTGTTGGCTTCTTCCAAAATACACACTCTATAAAGACTCAGAGCAATGGCCAATCCTCCCATGGATTATGCATTTATAAATGCAGCTTTCCTTCTTGCCAAGGTGGAGGATTAAAAAAAAATAAGAGGACTTTTAAAAGGCTGTGGGCTAAACTCCTTTCTCATTCTAGTAAGAAGAGGAGTAATACCACTAAATGGTGAAGAAATCAGCTCGAGAAGCCTCTGTGTGCAGACAGAGCGAGCGTCTGCTCGGTGCAGGGCAGGCACGTCGCGCAGTGCACGCTGTTCTTTCCAAGGCAATTGAAGTCAACGGGAGCCTTTGCAATCAGGCTTTCCATTAGCAGTTATTGGAATGAGCTCATCTCGTCTCCAATTTAGCTCTAAGGACATCTTGCTGAGGGTTGTCACATAGGCTGTTCCCCTACCCCCTTCCATATTTGTTAATCCAAGCGCTGCAAATGCGAATGGGATTTTGCATGGCATCTGTCCGTGTGCTATAAAAGCGGAGCGAGAATGCCTGCATCCCTGACACCATAAGACCCCAACCCTGAGGGGATTTCTTGGCCCCAGATAAAATGAATTAATAACAAATGCATTGGCAGACTCTGTACAAAGATGAGCCAGACGCAGGAACCCCACAGGCGAGGGCAGAGGGGACAAAAAAATCCAGGGGAAGACCACAGATTTCAGCCTTGCAAGGGCCAAACATTCAACCAGGTTTGGTCCCTCTGTCGGGAGAAGCTGGCATTTAAGGCAGCACCTGACTGCCACTGCCCTGGCTGGAAAGGTAAAAAGGTTTAGTTTCAAGATGAACAAGGTGTCTGTCCACTTCATGGCATTCAAAAGCCATCTGGTCCCTTAAAGCAAGGAGCAAAATGCAGACTGTCATAGCTACAGCCACCCAAGATAAGAAAGGCTCTTTGATGCCCAGCACTATCCACATAGCAAACTCTGTCATCAAAGCAGCCAGGGAAATTGGACTATATTTACATCCAAAAGGCAATAAAGAAAGCAATCTGTTAAGCAATCGGCAGTTTTTGCAGTTAGGATTAAGTTTGCCCGAAGGCAATGGAAAGTCTCCAGCTGGCTCGGGATTAGCCTTTGGTGGAAATTGCTTTACACACAGCAAATGCAGCCCAGGATTAAGGCTGTTAGCACCTTCAGGCAATAACTGGGCTTTGTTTGTATAGTGGCAGAAAAATGGATTCTGGTCTTGACTGAGGTTTAAGGATGTAATAAAATCAATTAGTTAATACTGCCCACCCTTTGGAAGGAAATCTAAACACATGGGAAAGTTTCACCAGACAGAAAACTTCCTGCCTGCTCCCACCCATTAAAGGTGAAAGCAAAGCTTATTTTGCTTTTTGTTGAAGCCAAGGAGGTCACTGGAAGGACAAATACACCGATCCTTAGTCCCAGGTGGGCAGGAATACCGTGTCCCTTTTGGCCCCAAATGCTCCTGGCCTCAGCTGAAAGAGCAGAGCCAGCACATCGCAAGAAGCCTCTTAGCAGCTGAGAATGCACCCGGGAGGGGGAACGGGCTGCCTTGCACCTCCAGGCCATCCCTGGAAATAACCCACCCATCAATCATCCCCTCCCGAGCCAGGCCATACAAGGTAGGCAAGGTAGCCAGAGCCATATGGAAAGGGGGCAGCACAGAAGTGGCCATGCATGGGCAGTGGCACCTGGCAGGGACAGCTCTCGGGTAAAGACTGGGGCTTTGCTCCACCACGCACCACATGGCCACGCTTTCCCAGCAGGAGCCACAGCAAACCCCCTGCGTGGATTTTTTTTAATATATATACATGTCATTTTAAAAGAGATGGGTATTACCTATAATATAACTAGTAAGCATATAAACATATGCATATACTTCTCTCTAATGCTGGAACAGAGCAGCAGGACTCCAGCACTGCTGCAGAGTCATAGCAAAATCCCAACTCCCTGTCCCAAAAACGTACCCCTGACCCTTGTCTGCAGGGTGGTATGAGCTGTCTCATCCCTGCAAGGGGTTTTCAAAGCTGAGGCAGAGAACAAAAAGCCAATGACTGTTCTCAGCTTACATGCCCTGCCTTTCCTTGCTGTTAGAACCATCAAGGTGGGAACAGACCAACAAGATCATCCAGTCCAGCCATCCACCTGGCACTACCACTGTAACCCCTAAACAGCTCAGCCAGGTGCCTCTTGAACATCTCCTGGGGACTCCATCACTTCCCTGAGTCCTGTCCCCCTGAGGGATGGCTGCCTGCCCTGGCAGTCACCTACAGCCTCACTGGAGCTCCCCCACATCAGCAGCACAGCTCCCACACCCAAATTGCTGGTACCAAAGTCACCTGTGCTGGTGTCCCTCCTGCCTTTGTAGGATATCCACCACCCAACAGCAAGAAACTGGTCTGAGGAATATAAATACGGTCATGGAACGCTTTACACACTCCCACAGAAAATGAGAAAATTGCGAGAGAAATTCCCTGTGTGTGCAGAGGGACGGGAGGAGAGGATTAAATTCAGAGTGGCTATGGGATGCTCCCCATACTCATGACTTCAAATTCCTTCACTTTGCTAGCCTGATCATGTAAAACTCACACTTTTCTTCTTTCCTGTGGGAGGGGGCAGTGTTCCATGGTCACATTTTTTTTTCCTGGATCTACCTCTAGACCTACAGCCCTCTTCATCCACCAGAAGCTCCCTGATGATCCACTCTTCATACCTCCTGCCTCAGCCATCCCTTTCTCTGGGTGACAGGGGAGGGAAGGTCAGCACTTTCCTCCTGCTGCTGGAGGGAACTTTCCCTGAGTGCCCCAAGAGATCACAATTTCCAGCCCCAAATCTTGGTTTGGAAGGGTCTGTTCTCCCACAACTAATCCTTGAGTCTTCAAAACACCCAAACCTCTGTGGGTGACTTGTGAGACTTGTGAGATGTCCAACTAAAGCTCAGAACCAGAAGTGCCTTTTCCTTAGGATCCTGTGTCAGATCCCGTGGACCCCAACCCTCCCCTGGTGCTTTCTCCATTCAGACCAAGGCTCATCCCTTCTGTGGTGTTGTCCCCCAGCAGCATCCCTTGCCAGGGATCCCACTTACCTGGGAGGAGTGGAGAGAAGCACCAAGCTCCCTGTCAGAGGGGACGGGCAGGCTGGGATCTGCGAGCGTCCCAAGGTGATGCAGCTCTCAACTTATAGTGACATTTGATCGTCTGCAAGAGCCGATTGGTCGCAGACTCCCTGTGCTGGGCAGGGAAGGGAAGGGAGCTGGGAGGGGAGGGATGAGATGGAGGGGGAAGCAAGGGAAGGGGGAAAAAAAGGTCATACCATGTATAGGAGCAGCTGGAGGAATTGCACAGATGATGCTAAGATGGGAGGGACATGTTTGGAGAAAAAAACCTCCAGGGCTTATGCTTCTATATTTACAACCAGACAGGCGGGCAGGGCTCAAAGAGGGGTATCTGAGGCAAAGGCACCTCAGAAACAAATTGGGGAGGCCTCATAGCTCCATAGTACACACCAAAATCTGTCTGTGGCACCCTGGATCTCAAAGTCTCAACACACAGCAGCAACCTCCACTCTCCCCTCTGGGCAGGGGCTCTTCCCAGCTGCCCCTCCACATGCAAAGGGTTTTGGCTGTGCTGCAGGGTGAGAGCTTTGGGAAGGCCCATGGACCTTCCACATCCAAGGTTCTTGGAACCCAGCAGTCACAGGAACGTAAGAAGGCAGAGGCACTTGGCACACGTGTTGCCTTAAGTGCACCTGTGTGTGAGTGTTGTGTGGCACACACCCACCTCTCGCTGACACTGCTGGGGCTGTGCCACACACCAGCGCCCAAGGGGACCTGGAACAAAATGTAAGGGAGCAGGAAAGCAAAAGAGCTCGTAAGCCTTTCTTAGCATGACATGAAATCATTATTTAAGTAAGGATTTCTTAGGGAGGGCAACCCCAGGTGGCTGGTGCCTGAGTGCCTGGAGTGGTTTTGCTGCCAGAGCACTCTCCACAGTTGCATGACTATTCCAGCAGAGGATTGCAGTGCCTCACACAACCCTCTGGTTCACGGTTTCCATTTCACTAAATATCCCAGGCTTCAGCTTCCCATCCCCTCCCTCCCCTCTCCCCTTGGCAGGGCTCCCCAGCAACACAGCATGTGCCCTCCTGTGTGCCTGGCAGCTCCAGCACCCCCTTCCTACCCGCCTGTAGGAGTGGAGAAGAAGTTCAGGAGCTGTGGGGCAGGCGATATTTTTGGCTCAGGTCACAGATTGATTCCTGCCCACTCTTTCCCTGCTGCTTGCAAGAAAGGGTCCCCATCTGAGGATGTAGAGACAAGCTTTTAAAGCCGTGGAGTGGGAGCACAGTGCTGCAGCCTCCCAGTCACCAGGTAATGTGAATCTCCTGTCCAGCTTGTCTTTTCCAGCTGTCTGGCAGCTTATTCCCTCACCTCCTTCCTGCAACCCACCTCCAGCCAATGCTTTTGTTATTTGTCAGGTGGGAGGGGGACAGTACATCCATCCTCAGCGCCCTGGCTCCATGTGGGAGTTTGCCGGGTGGGGTGGGGACATGGGTGGGCACCCTGTGCTGCTGAGAAGAGCAGCAGCTGCATGGGAACACATGGTCAGACCTGGTATCATCACCTCCACTCCCCCCTCCAGCTCTGCCCAAAGCACTAACACAGCAGAACTGCTCGGTGGTTCCGAAAGCACAGTGTGAAAGCTGGTTTGCTATCTTCCACTCCTCGTTTCCCTCAAGCTCTCCACCAGCTGGGCATGCCTCCAAGAAATACCATATTTGCCCAAACCAGCAGCAGAGTGGGGATGCATGGGAGGGGAGGCTCCCAGCTGTTTCTCTTTTTACATCTGTGGTGGGCCCGGGTTGGCAGGAGCCTTCCCCAGCCCCCTGTGCCCACCTGCCAGCTATAGACTGTCCCTGCTGCCAATGGGTGCCACAATCCAGCCTGTCATGCCAAGGGCTGGATCAATCAGCTCAAAAGATTGTGTGTGTGTGTGTGTGTGCACGCATGTAAGAGCAGCCTGTGCTTACAGCAGGGTGCTCCCCAGCAGATGTGGACCTGAAGGCTCCCGTGGGCCCATCTGCTGCCAGCCTTTCGGCAGGAGCACTGGGAGCATCTCTCAGGGTTGCACAGCCTCCACCAGAGCAGTGCTGCTTGTGTGCACTGGCAGGGGAGCGCTCACTCAGATTTCCTCTCCAAGCATCTTGACAAAGATAAGGCTGGAACGAGCAATGGGAAGAACAGGCAGTCAGACCTCTCTGCTGCAGCTTCACTTTCAACTAGATGAGAAACAGACATTGCTGCCTGCAGTTTCCACTCAGTTCATGGACGTGTCTAGCAACTGCTCCAGACAACATCCGCCTTTAGATCCCGTCTCATGTCCGTGCTCTGTCTTCCCCATCACCATGCCCTGGGAGCACGGCCTTTCTGCTTAGCACCATCCCAAAGGACACCCGTGTATCCTATGGACTGCCTGTGTCAGAACACTCATGTCCACGTCATGCATCTGATTCCCAGTCCCAGCATGATCTGGATCCCTCCTCCCATGGGACTGAGGGTACCTTCTCCATCCCTTGGTCAAGGGGGCTTGTCTGATCCACACATTTGCTCTGCAAATGGTTTACAACTAAGGCTCATTCCCCACAGCCCAATTTATGTTTGTCCTTCCTTCCCTTTGTGGGTCTCTCTATCCAGTTTAGCACATAACTACAGGCCCCTCCAGCATTGGTTTCATGCCTTAGCCACATACCCTGCTTTTCACACATTCTCTGTCAAATCCTTATTTCACCTCTTGATTCCATCACACAGCAGTTTCGTCCACAATCTTTTGCTGTATTTTCCTCATCAGCTTTGTCTCTTACTACTTTAGATGCTCCTGCTCTAGGATATATAATTTTTACTGTTTTGACATCATCTGCTCTCCCTGCACCTGCAGCAAGATGACTTTTGAGGACTTCTTTTGAGATGGGCCACAGGAATTTATTGTGTTGCTGGGCCACTTGCAGGGAAGCTGTAATCAGCTCTTCTCATCTTTTTTGGCTTTGGGTTGACCTATTGCAGCAGCCAGTGCACACTGGGGAAATGCCTTTACACACAATACACACACATTAAGCCCAGATAATTTTTCAAACTGCATAAAGATGGGCGCCTCGGTCAAAGGCTTGTGTGTATGTTTTGTTTGGGTTTTGTTTTTAAAATATCCTTTCCCTGTGCTCACTGCACACCAGTCAGCAGGCAGCAGTTTCACGGATCATTGCCTCCATGGCTGGTTAATACTCAGCCAGCAAGCTGAAATAGCACTGGAAAAGTTCATCTGAAGACTTCTACAGCCCTGGAACTCTAAAATCCTACATGTTCATTAAAGCCTACAGAGTTTGTAAATAAAATCAGCTACATCCTTCCCATAAAACTGGTAGTCTGTCACAGCCCAGGAGAGATCTAATTTCTGAGATAAAGCAACACCTATCCCCATCGACCTGTTATTCTCCAACATTGAAGAAATGGATCTGCTTCCAAAGCAGACTTTGCTTTGGCCTTTGAGTTGGGCAAGAGGAGCTCCTGAGGTCCTACCTCACCCCAACTTGCCCATGACTCCTTCATGGTAGAGCTACAGAGGAACTTTCACTGATACCTTCTGTCATTCAGAAATGGTGAAGTTATCCAAAGTGAATTTTGTTATGAGGAAAATGTGTTTTACTTGAGTTTGCCATTTGAATGATTCTTTATTCCTCCTTCTCTCCAAAGTCATGTTTGAATGCTTTCAAAACTACATTTTTTACTCTTTTGCATGATATAGGTATTTTGGGTTTGGCATGTTTGTCTGCTTCTACAAATAACAGCCTTGAAATAATTGAAGGTATCCAGAAAAATGTATTAATCTGGCTGGGAAAGTATGGGGATGTGTTTTTCTGTTTTGTGACATTCAGTTATAAACCTTTTACCATGATGCAGGGCAGAGGGGAAATGGGAATCACAAAAGCCATTTAAGAAAGCAAAGTAAATTTTATACAGTTCCCCTATGCCCTTTCTTCTCTTTATCCCACCCCAGAGAAAGGGAATTCTGCAGAGGGGTTTATTCAGCAGCTCAAGGTTAGAGTAGATGCCCTATGTTCATTGAACACTCTTTCCAAGTTAATTGAAGTAGCTGTCAATAAAAAGGAAGATCAGATAGTGGCTAAGTAAGTACATTCAGAGAAAGGACAGAATATAAATACATATATATAATTATTTTCTGTTCCTGGGCAAAAACCAATGACATGTTTCATGCAGCCAGTCAAGAAGAGATCAGAATAGCCTTAAATTTTATAATTTAGCTCCTCTCAGTATTAGCAGACCACTGTCATTTTAGTGGTAATAATGGGAACCTGGGGAATTTGAAACAGCCCAAAGGGGCTGAGCAAAGACCATCTTTTCTCCCTGGCTCCTCTAATACCATCCACTTGGCACTCAGGCTCAGGATCTCCATCCTTGGTTGCCTCTCCTTTCCCCAGAAGTGACCTGGTGCAGTGTTTGCCATGCACAGTGATGCACCTCTTGCAGCAGCCATCCAGCTAACCAGGAGAGAAAACAGTTGCCAAGCTGTGGTTTCACCTACCTCAACCTTGGAAGGTGTCTGGGGAACCTCAAGATGCCAACACCTTCTCCTGGTCATGGGTTCATGAAATTGCAAAAGTTCAGAGGCATAAAAAGGAGAATAAAAGGCAACAAACAAGCATTTTCTTATTGATGACCACATTACACCTCCATTTAGCTTCTTGGTACTGCTGTTCTCCTCCTTGCATCTGGTGGGAGGGAGTCAACCAACAATTTCCATGGAGGTCTCTAGTGTGTCATCCCTTTTGTGAAACTTGGTTGGTAGAAATATTTGCCTGTCTTATCCCCTCTTAGCCTGTAAGAGCAGAAACTCTACATCTTTGGTAAGAAACAGGAAGGGATCTGACCACTCCCTACTTTAGTGTGTGCAAACACAAGCCAGCCCTTCATCATTCATACAGTGCATGATGTAAATACCTGTATTAGGCTGGCATGGTTTCAGTGGTGACAGTGGCAGAGCAGGGAACAATGTATTCTCCTTGGGCATTTCTAAAAACTGTTAAAATATTCTTATTCAGAATATGGAGTTTCTTAAGTTTCCAGTTGGGTTGTTATTGCCTGGGTTTTGGGGTTTTTTCCCCAGAAAGATCTCCAGTGTTGGGGACACACAAAATCATTAGCACTCCTAAAAGAGAAGGGCATTTTTGATACATTGAAGCTGTCAGAGAGAAATTAATTACATAAGGGTATTTGTATGAAGGACTGAGCACCTACCCCAAATCCTTCCAGAGGTCTCCATTGCAGTAAGGAGCAGCATGACCTGCAGAGCCAGGCAGGATCTCACCAGTCATCAGGGAGGCAGAGAGGAAGAAAGCAAATGGAGAACTCACCTCGGACACTCACCCCAAAGCACCAGCACATACCCCCCTTCCCACAAGAACCAGCCTCATCAGATGGGCCAGACCCCTGATGGATGAAGGAAGAGCTTTGCTACCTTGATCCATGACTGAGTAACTCAGATTAGAGAGGAGTCCATGAGCAACAAGGCTTAGAAGGGAGAAGAAGAAGGAATTTGCCTTCAGAGCTGGCTTTGTGGCATAGCTCACCAGCATCTCAAAAGCCGTATGAAACAGGCCAAGTTTAACCTGGGCAAAAAGCTCCTTTGTAGATCTCCAGGAAACTGCTCTCACATGCCTCCATCTTCCTAGGAGCATGTTTAACCCCACAGCTGCCATGGCATTCTCACTTAAAGGCTCCTGAAAGGCTCTGAAAAAGCAGAACCTAGGAAGTCAGCCGGAATGCTGGATGAGATGCCTCAAGGCCGAGGCAGTAAGCACCTGCATGGTGTCTGAGCAGCTCACAGGCTGCCCAGGACAAAGGCTGGAATTGGTGCCATCCTTATCAGCTCACTTAAGCAGTCTTAGCTGAGATCTTTGAGTCAAACTGCACATAAACCCCTCAACCAAAATTCACCAAACTAATCAACACCAAACCCTCTCTGCTCCCAGTGCAGCATTTTCCAAACTTGCATCCTCTGCACATAGCATGTCCCTTGCCAGGAACAAGTAAGGACAGAGTTTGGTCTCTTCCTCTCTCAGGAAGGTAACAATCAAAGCACTGCTCCAAATTTGCATTTTGTAACCCTGACTTTTGCAAAACAGTAAATCTTACCAGCCAACTTGAAAAGCTTCCAACTGGTTTCATCGCCTGGAGCTACTCTGCTAGAATAGCTGCCCTGGCAACATCTCCATCCTCTGTCCTTCACCTCTCCAGTACTTGAGATGCTGAACTTTGCAGAGCCAAAGTTGGGAGCACGCAACGGTGTTACTCGATAGCCACTCTTCACGCTAATTTTAGGTGGTGGAACTTTTCATGCTTTCAGAAAGTCCCTTTATTTAATTTTGAGAAACCTCTCGTACTTAGTGGCTACCATAAACATTTTTCTATCTGATGCTTTGAACTTACCTACAGGGCTCTAGAAGTCACAAGCAACCAGCACCTGACATGATCTCAAAGGAACAATCTCCTGTTAATTTCATAAACTGGACTGAGTAACATGATGCTCCCAACATGCAAATGATTTCAGATGGAAACAAATTACACATCAGTAAGTAATATATTCTTTTTTGGTTTTTTTTTCAGTTCATATTTATTTCTGATTTTTGTGGTAGACTGTTCCTCCATCACTCATTTGTTTACTCTGGGATATGTCCTTGCTGCATCTGCTTTAGATAACTAAGGCACAATCCATGTGGGATTCAGGAGTTCTTGCTTGGACACCCTAGATCTAGGTTAAGTATCTCCCTCCAAAGACAATGGATCAGAGGTTTGGCCATTCAAGATAGAGGCTGGGTCTCATCCTCACACTCTTTACACTTAAATGGTTGAGACAGGTTGACAGAGAGGATAATGACTGAGCAGCAGGATGGGAGTCAGGACCAAAGCCTGGAGCTACTGTTTTGTGTCCCACTCACAGACACTCCACAACCTTGGGGAAGACCTACCCACCCAACCAAACAGCTCATTGAATTATTACATTTGCAATTTGACGCTTTCCTGCCTTAAAGTGCTCACTTGTATAAATCCCAATGGTATATTTCCCTTACTTTTCCTCAACCTTTCCCCATTCTTCCCATCAGTCTCACAAGTCCCAAGTCCATGACCCCTTTTTTCTGTTTATTTAATGCCTGTATTTAGCATTGCTAAGCCATGACTTCTGAGAGTTATCCAGAAGAGATGAAGCACCTTTCTGAAAACTTGTGATCTAAATCAAATCATTCCACTGCAACCAAAACCCTCAGGGGACTCAATGCAAAATCCCAGGGAAGTCACCTGTCTCATTACCAGGAGCCTTGCAACGGTTCCACTTCTATAGTAAATCCTAGCTCCAATGGCACTTTTGGCAATGTGAAATACATTTTTTCTCTCAACCTGCTTCTATACAGATATATATGTGTGGACACAGGCATCAAATGCAGTGTCAGGGAAGTGTCTTGAGCTGGCAAGGAGCTACCAACAGACCAACCTCAGAACCTCGTTCCACAGCGTATCAGCTGCCACCTCAGTATTTATAGCTGCCCTGCTCTTTGAGCCTGTTTATTTTCCTTCCCAAAGGTGGTGGTGGTGGCAGGAGGCAAAGCTCTGACATTCAGGCTCAGGTGTCCCCAAGGCTGACCTTTCCTTCAAAGAGCAGAAGCTGCAAACACATTTCAAGGAACAAAGTCATTTGGAAACTCTAGGCTCTTGCGTCCATGACCACGCCAGAGGCCCAGTGCAAAGCTGCAAGCAAGGGTTGAGCAGAAATCTGTTAATTAGCATGCACACATATAGATTAGGATGGATGCAAAAATGAGCCTGTAATTATTTTATACCTGGAAAGAGAACCCAGTGAAGTCCAGCCCCATTCTCAAGGCAGAACAAGTGCTACATAAAGACATATATTGAAAACATACTTGAATTTTCCATTATTTAACTTTCCCCCAAGTTTAAAGAATGCTGGTTTATGGCATTGCAATAGTCATGGACCATGTTTTTCAATCCCATCTTTCATACATTCATGTAGAATTCATCTGTTAAACCCTCCAGTGAAAAAAGCAGCCCCGAAGCCTGACACAGAAGGACAAGCAGCACATTTCAGTACCACTGGAGCTCCCACAGATTTATTCCAGAGCTAATGCTGCCAAAATCATGTTCATCTTCTGCATAATCTAGACAAGATGGGTAAAGAAAAACTTGTAGTGAAGCAACACGTCAAGGTACAGCCCCAGTTCAGAGCACTGAGAGCCCACATAGGGGTTCCCAGTCCCTCTTTTTGGGCACTGCCAGCCTGCCAAGGGGATGGTAATTTGGGGAAGCATGGCAGCACAGGGGATGAAGGCAGCCAGCAGACGCAGGGACCAGGAAAACATTACTCTCCTCCACCAAGCTTTGAGGTTAAGACTAATCCTGCAAGACTCAGTGTGACAGTTTGTCCTTGTTATGCTCAAAATGCAGCAGTCTCAGGAGAAGACAGAGCTAAGGTCTCATAGCAAAAGCCTCTGAGATGCCAGTGCTGCAAAAACCACAGTGCTGTGAAGAATCAACTGAGGAAAGATAGGAAGCAGTCAGCTACTAGCCCCAGACCAGTAACTGCTGCAGAGTGGCACCAGCCTGCTCTCCTTCACTCACAAAAATCAGCCACAGGTCCCTGCAGGTTCCTGCTGGGATAAGAGATGAGCCTCCATGCTCTCATCCCCTCTTAGCATTGCCCAAAATGCACATCCAGCATATTTGGGCTGCAGCATCCCTTTTTTTCTTTCTGGGGAAGATGGGGAAGGTTTCTCCATTCTGGTAGCCCCACTTCCAGTCCCACCTAC
This sequence comes from Parus major, assembly GCF_001522545.3. Taxonomy (NCBI): domain Eukaryota; kingdom Metazoa; phylum Chordata; class Aves; order Passeriformes; family Paridae; genus Parus; species Parus major. The sequence goes on from NC_031774.1 coordinate 15,453,046, forward strand.
CACCATGTGCACACCATGTTACTTTGGGAGGAAAAACAGCACACCACCAAGTAAATTTAGCTGTGGAAACCTTTCCCCTGGCTGATATAATACCTCATAAAGAGCTGCACACATTTGCTCCAAGCCAGTTCTCTCCCTGGCTCCTGACCACCACTAGAGAGCTCTGGTCTCCCATAACCTGCTCACTTCTCTTCTGTCACCACAACCTCAATTACAGCAGTTGTTTATTGAAACCACATCTAGGTCCCTGTGGGCTTTAAGTGGAGAAAATACACTCTGCAAATTAACCCTCCTTAGAGAAGGAATCTCACACAAACAGCCTTTGGGGCCTTCTCTGCCCTCTGCAAACTGGCAGGGCACAGGAATAGTAACTGGAGAAGTTTTCAGCCATTATTTCCACCAGCCAGCTGCAGAACTGTGTTGAAAAATTGCTGCAACCAGTTTGCACACATGCAAAGTAGCGTTGTTTTCACCTCAACCCAGAGCATCTCAATGCACCACACTGCTACCTCTCCAGCCTTGCTGGAAAATCCCAGTATAGCAGAGGAAGGGCTGAAGGGAGAAAAATTGGGCCATGCTGCTCAGTGCTTTGAAGAACACAGGACTCCTTGAATTCCTGCCTCCCAGAACTAAAGCAGAGGATGGAGAGAACAAGGGTACCAATCAGCAGAAAGATAAGAGCAAGAATTTACTTTGGAATCATCTCCTTCCTTACCTACACTTTCCTAAAATGTTAGGATAGCAGAAACTCTTCATTGTCTCTGCACCATAAAAGTGTTATTACTTGGAAGGTCACCCCCATAAAAAGGTTTTTCTATAAAAGGTAGATGGTTCCAGATAAAGCCATCAGCTCATTAGTGTGCTGGGTTCCAGTACAGACAGCTATACTGACCTTATCAAAGCTGGATTAGCAGGATACAGAGGAAGACTTTTTCCCCTTTTTTTTATAGCTGACATGACCAGTGATTTTGGTTGAAGCCTGTGATGTTGCTCAGGTCTATTACCTGGGGAGCTAAACTCTGTGCTTCTCCTAGCTGATCACACTCCCCAGGAAGACTCTGCAGACTGCTCCCACGGCCCACCCAAGCACTGCTCCTTCCCTTTTTACAGGCAATTACTCCCCATGAAAAATGCAGCAAAATAACAGATCTAAATGGGGCAGGCACACTGAAAACCCCTTTCCTGAATATGTCAAGCTCCTTTTCTTCCTGCCACTCAGGCTGATGCTTCCTCTCCTCCACCTCGCATTCAAGCAGAGTTTCAAGGTCTTGGAAAAACAGCTTTGCTGCAGACTCCTACATGAACAAAATTCTCAGAGTTGCCATCATTACAACATCTTCTTCAAATTTTATTAAATGCTTACAAAAAAAAAAAAAAAAGAAAATCAAGGGGGCAGAAAGTTTTAAGCAGAAAGCACACTGATGCAGGCGGAGAAACAAGCTGTCCTCCCTCCAGGAGAGTAGAAACAAGTTGCAATATGATGTTGACATGGGAAGAAAGTAGGAATGAGACTAAAGTGGGGATGGGGGACATGTTAACACCATGAAGTATGAAAACATGGGAGAGTTTAGAAACAACCCTAGAAGCTGATTTGCAGACCCCAGGCCCAGAAACGCCACTCATGAGTGACTCAGTTTCCTCAAGTTCACAGCAAGCCTTGGTCTCCACAAACAATTCACTAGGATGCCATTTCACCAAGACCGCTTCCAGCAGCAGCCATTTCCCAGATATCCTGCTCAGCTTCAGGAACATAGCTTGCAAGTTATCAAGGTGCCACCACATCTAACTTTTAGAAGTGTTTCAGTCACCAGCACTGGAGTCTATGGGTTAGAGAATAAGCAAATCACTTTCCCAGAGAAGGGAGATAACACCACTGGTCAGTGCTCCTCACCTGGGAAAGGAGATCTCCAATCCATCTTAGATGAAGGCAGCAGTAATTTGAAACAAAGCTGCTATTGCCCTACTGAGACAGGAAAGTGGCAGGAATATTTTGGCATGGGTACATAACTGTGATTAAAGAATGATCTGGGAATTAAAGAAAAAAAACAGGACTAGGTTAAACGCAATTTGATGTATGCAGAGACCAGTAGATGGAAGTCCCTCAAAGCAGATGACGTAGAGGGACAGAGGCTGCATCATAAACAGGGGAGGACTTTACCCACAGCTGGCACCAACAGAGTGACAAGGGGTCCTTGCACTCTCATCACACTCTCCTTGCAATCTTTTTACACTCAGGACCTGCCCTCCTTTCAAACACCAATTCTTCACCAGATTTCAAGTTCCCTTCTCTGCCACCACCCAGCCACCAAGGGCCACAAAAGGAGAAATTCTTAATCACATAACAAAAGCCTTGCCTGCTCAGCAGGGCAGCAGATCCCTCTCTTAAGGAGAGAGAACAGAGCCTCTCATCTCCATAGCAGAGACACATTAAAAAAAAAAAAAAAAAAAATAGAAAAAAAAAGCCAAAGAGTCACGCAGAAAGTTAAAAGAGGGGTGAATTTTGTCAGCTGATGTAAATCCTTTCTTCCGTCTGGAGGCAGTGTGGGATACTGCTCAAACCCCAAGAGGAGGCAGGCAGTACCCAAAGCAGACTGACAGCAGTCAGGAGTAGAGAAACATCCTTCAATTATCTTCTGTGGAGCAGAAAAATAGTGGCGTGGAGGCTTGCATTGAGTCAGGACCAAGCTCAGCTGCAAGACAAGAAAACACAATGTTATGGATACCATTTGGCCTCTCATGAGCAATACCCTGGGCTATACAGACACTGTCTTCTCTAGCAATTACAGGTGGGTTTCTCCCACCCATTTTCACAAAGCCCTGTGAATCAGCCCACCCATAAGGTTTCAGCATAACTGAACCGTGCTGGGAATGTCCATGCCTGTGGCAGAGGAGATGCTGCACACCCAGCAGGGCTCATGGCTGCACTCTTGCCATGCTGTCCCCCACCCCAAGGAGATTTGCAGGCTTCCTCCCAAGCTGATGAAAGCCACTAAAGCAGAGTGTCCCCCCAGCCCCTGACGCTCTGTTTGGGACCATCTGCAGCAGTGTTGGGCTCCTGCAGCTCTCCCTCCATCTGCTCCAAGCACGACAGCTGGTGCAGCCGAGGGACTCCAGCACACAAATGACTTTTCCATCACCTGATAAATGACTCCTGCATGCTGACATTCTCCCCATTATTCCTGATTTGGGGCTGATTGCTAATGGAGCCAAGTCAGGAGAACAGTTGGGGTCCAAGAGTAGGTGAGCATGCATCCACCCATGGGAACTCAACCAGAAGCAGGGAAACTTAACCCTTTGAAAGCCTCTTGACTTCTAGGTTCACTTCATTCTAGCTTATTGCAAACCCACACAAGTGTCCCAGGCAGTGGCTCCCCTCTTGACCCTTGGTTTTCAGCTCCAGCCTTTCCACTGGCAATAAAGCAAGTCCGTATGTCCCTTTACTTTTGTTTCATTAGGTGGCAAGGGGGAAAACAAATATTCCTTGTTGAGAATTTCTCCTGAGCACACAAAGCTCTGAAGGAGACTCAAAACAAAGCCAGGCTTGACAGGAAAGACAAATAAATTAACAGCTGATTTCCTTTTGCTGTCTCTTAGCATCTCACTGCTCCATTAGTCCAAGCACACAGATTCCAACACAGTCACATGCCATGGAAGCTACCACCCCATAAGGACTCAAGACCCACAGCACAGCAGATTTCAAGTCAGATAGAATGCTGAGATAGCAGCAAGAGTGATTTTAAGAGCACAGACTATTGTAAGAGACAACAAATCCTGAGGTTATACAGCATGAAGCAGCTTCTGACTTTGTGAGCAAAGGGATTTTCCTGGTGTGTGTATACTAAACTTTCCACTCTGAGAGCCCCCATGCCCTCCTCAGTAGCATCTGTCAGTTTGCAGCAAATCCCAGGCAAGATCCTTCTGACTCGTGGGGAGCTGCATTTTTCTGGAGTGCAGCAATCCATAAGACAAGAAAAACACTCCAAGAGCTGATCAGTAGCTGGGAAGTTCACTGCCCTACCTCTTTAGTATTCCCTACACTAGCCTGAAGCAGGTCAACCTTATAAATCTGGTTTACCAGTGCTGCTGCACCATAGCTCATCTTGTAGTACAGTCTGTCCATGGGACCACATTAAACAGCAGCAGATTAAGTCATTCCACAATAAATCCTACCATGAGGTGCATGTATTTACTCACCCTTCAGGAGATTTTTAAAAAGGCACAAAGAAAACCCACAAGCAATTACCAATTCCTACACAGAGACAGAGCAGTGTCACAAAAATACCTACATGTCCCTCCAACTGCAACATTTTAGCTTTTTGACCCAGAAGAACCTAAAATACCTATGAGGCTGGGGAGGAAAGCAGGTGTATTACAAAGGAGTAGGCTCTCAGCTCTTTTTTGGAACAGTGAAGACTTGCCTCTAAGAGTAGCTCCTGGAACAAAGCAAATCCTAATGACAGCCTTGTGCCTAAGGAATGAAGCTGATAAGACACTGGGCACGTCCAACAGTTGTCACCCCCAGCTGACACAAATCCCCTGCAAGCCCCCTCACAGAAAACAGCAGGTTTCTCATGCCTACAGCTAAAGTAAATCAGAATGGCTTGAATGGGACCTTTAGTTGAAAGGGACCTTTAAAGGTCATCTAATCCAACACCCATGCAATGAACAGGGACATCTGCAACTAAATCAGGCTGCCCAGACCCCCATCCAGCCTGACCTAGAATATTTCCAGGGACAGGGCATGCACTACCTCTCTGGGAAACCAGTTCCAGTGTTTCACCACCCTCATCATAAAAAAATTCCTTCCTTATGCCTACTCTGAATCTACCCTCTTAGTTTAAAAGCTTTACCCTTTGTCCTATTGCAACATGCCCTACTAAAATGCCGGTCCCCATGTCTCTTATGAGCCACGACTACATATTAAAAGGCCACAAAAAAGTCTCCTTTTCTCCAGGATGAAGAACCCTAACTCTCTCAAGCCTGTCCTCATAGGAGTGTTCCATCCCTCTAATCACTTCTGTGGTCCTCCTCTGCTCCAGCAGATCCATGTCTTTCCAGTACTGAATGCACCACTTGCTAGATACTGCCTATACCCTGCCCACTACAGCCTCTGCTCTGGAGGGCAGCTCACCCACCATGGTGAGGGCTTGACCTTGAAGCTTTTGAGCTCAACATGCCACCTCTTCAGTGCTTTTATTTGCTACTGCTGCCTTTAAAAAGAGAAAAGTCATCCTTCTCCCCCCATCCCCAACCAGTTCTGGCAGACACACCACCTGCTTGCTGGGTATGGATCCCCTTCCCAGCTCAGTGCTGAGAGCAGCAGTGCAAGCCCAAAGCCAGCACTGGGCACTCAAGCACAAATAGCTGTTCTGCACTTTTCACAGTTCTGCTCAGGATAGTTTTCCTGCACAGTAGGTATCATGTTACACACCCACACTAACCAGAGCAGGCTGGGAGCCACCAGGAACACAGCACATGAAATAAACAGCCCCCCTGGGCAAGCCTGACATCACCCTGCCCTCCTCTTCCTTGTTTCAGGATGCTCAGCTGCATCCAGCTCCAGGGATTAAGGGGCTCGATGATTTATGCCTCATTTCATAGCAAAACTCAGCAACTCTGTGCTGAGCAAGAGCCAGGATAGAGTCAGATTTCCTTCCTGGGGCTGCCAAAGAGTCACTGCAGGTCAGAAGCTGTTTGGTGCTCCCCAGCTTGCTCATAAAGAGAGAGAACTGAGACTAGTTTTATCTTTGTATGCCCAACACAGACCCTTAGCTCCACTGTGCTCACCTGAGCAGTGGTCACAGAGCTCCACTGGCCAGCACTCCCCAGAAAGGAGGCAGTGACAAGTAAGAGCAGGAAAAGCAGCCAGGCATCCCTGCAGGAACAGCCCAGCACTGGCCAAAGGGCTTCAATTACTATTGAAGATCAGACCTGACACAGAGCTCAGTCCATTTCTACTTCACTCAGGAATGAGAGATAAAGGCAAGACAGTGGCAAAGCTTCCCAGGAGAATGAGAAAACTTGGTTTTATCTTGAAGGAAAATGTTGTCCCTGTGCTTTATGCAGCGAGAAAAGACCAGCCAGAGTCAGTGTTGTGACAAAGCACTTCCTCACCAATAAACAGAGCTTCTGAGAAGCCTTGTATTTCACAGGGGTGTCTTCATGCCAGCTGAAATGAATCAAGGCCAGTGTTGACTTTGATTCAAATGACATATGTAGTTTATGGCTGTTCTGTTGTATGTAACATTGTATCAGAGTTTAATAACTGAAATTTGGAAAGCCATGAAACATTCCTGCTTTTTTGCCTCTGGAGATGTTTCAAAGCTTCAAAATTTCAAACCCACTTTGTTTCCCTTGACATTTCCTTCCAAATCCCATTAGGACTTGCCAAGACACGAACATCTGGGGTCCCCAGGAGCTCTCACTGTGCTAATGCCAGGAGCAGAAGGGCTCCAGGTTTGGCAATAGAGCTTCCCCCAGGACATCTCTTGCCCTGCCACACCCACCCTCAAGACTGGCTGAGGTTACCTCAGGAGAGTAACAAAACAAAGATGGATGCTCTTCTCCCACAGTATTGATTCCATACTCACAGCTTTTAGAGAGAGGAAGAGGAGGACTTGTATATCAATATTTCAGAATCTAGCCCAGAGCTAAGCCCACACCAACTCTAAACTTGGTCTTTTCTTGCAGGAAATGACAATGCTGATAACAGTATCATCCTCCACCCAGTCTGTTTCCCAGAACCACCCCCTTTCTCCCCCTCCCACCCTACCAAAGCCTGGGAAGGACAACCTGCGGCTGCAGCGGCTGCTGAAGAAGGCAGCCAGGAAGAACGCCATCCTCACCTCAGAGCAGGGCAAGTCCTTCCGCTCCAGCCTTTCGCCTGTCAACGAAGCCAGCCCCGACCAAGAGCGTGCTGAGAGCGCTGCCCCAGCAGAGCCCCCTGAAACCACAGCACCCCCCTCTGCCCCCCTGCCAACCCACCTCTCCATCAGGCCCGTCAGCCACCGTGCCCCCTCCCCTTTCCGAAAGGGGAAGCCTTTCGCACTGAAGGTCACCGAGCAGCGGCGCATCGCTGAACATGTCAAGCTCACAGCCTCCTCAGCCATGCCCCTGCTGCAGAAGCCAGGAGCACCTGAGACTCCACAGCAGTCTCAAGGCATGGGTTCCCACCTTCCCTCTCCATCTGACCCTTCGTTGTCTGTTCTCCCCCAGCCTCCTCCTTCCAGTACACCCAGTACAGAACAGGCACCAGGGGTTACCTACATCACCAGGGTGAACACTTATTTCCACAGCGTCAAGCCCCCCAGGGCTAAGACTCCCACACCAAACCCAACCCAAGGAACTGTCAACCACGAAGACAAAAGGCCTACCTCCCCAGCATGTCAAACAAGCAGCTCTGAACCATCTCCAGAGCAGACACCCACCTCACTTAAAGACAGCAAGGCCACTCCCCCCTTGCCAAAACCTCCCCTCCTTCCTGCCGCAGAGACAGAGCCTCCTGATCAAGCTCCCGGACCTGTTCCTACTGAGGAGCCCAGCACCTCTGATGCCCACATCAATACAACCCATGGAAGTGACACTGAAATATCCAGATCCACGACAGCTCCTGAATTGCCCCAGCAAGACAGAGATGTGCTAAAACCATCAACATCCAGCGCTCCCTGGAGGCAAACACGCCCAGCAACGGCAACTCCAGCACAAACTGATGGTACTGGGTCCACATCCACAGACACCAAGGCAGAACACGTCCCTGAACCTCAGATGACTCCCAGCTTACCCAACACTGGCTGTCTCCCCAAGGCTGAGCCAGCATCATTGTCAGTAGAAGCACCAAGACCTTCTGGAAGTGGTGCCAGTGGCTGGCATCGCCTCAAGAAGCACTTGATGGTGCAGCCAGAAGCAACTAACTTCCCAGAATCTGAGCCAGAAAAGCTGGGACAGAGGGAAGGGAATAAAGAGGATGCTGCTCAAGCAGTCATCAAGCAAGACTCCATGCTGGTTAAATCAAAAGCCATGAGAATGTGGGATGCCATTTTATACCAGGTGACACTCACCAAGGAGAGGAAGCAGCAAGCAGAGGAGAAGAAGCCACAGAAGGAAGAAAGCGTCTTTCTTCCCCGCCGCTTACCCATCCTTCTACACAAGCCACGTTTTGATGCCCGGAAACTGAAGGAACTGGCTGCCAAACCCATGACAAAGATCAGCACCGTGTTCGAGCTGAGCCGCTTTCGACCCAAAGGGGCCGAGGAGCACACCAAGAGCTTTAATAGAACGGCATCAGGATGGTCGGTCAACTGAAGCCAGGCTGCTCCACCCCTCTGGACATGCACCAACCAAGAGGACACCTGTGACCAAGTTTACTGCCCAATGGAGCCAGGAGTAAGGAAAAAAGGAAATTAAATAAAACCCCTCCAAGCCAGCAGCCCCATGCTGCAGGTGTAAGGGTTACTCTCCATACATTCAAAAGCTCAAATACATAGCTACCACATCCACAGGTCACAGGAAAACAAACATGTTTGTTTTAAAAAGAGTCAACAACAACCACTAGATGAAGTAACAGAGTGAAGAGGACAAACTGCCTATAGAAAAAAGACCAGTTTTGAGTAGGATAATGGAATGTGAATTTTTTTTTGCATTTATCTAAGACAGAGATAGATCCTAGGAACAGCAGCAGTTGAACAAAATGGAAACTCATCCTTTCACCCAAGGCACAGAGAACAGACAGTAAGACATCCTGCTCTCACCAAGCAGTTCCTCTGCCTAACAAAATGGGCATCTTCTGACAACCTCCTAGGCCAGTCTACTAAATACTAATGCACAGAAGAATAATTTTTTTTTAGTAATCAAGTTCCATTATATATTTCACCATGTTTTCACCACAATAGCTGATGGTTAATGTTTCCACAATAACCAACAAGACCTTGCTTTAGCACATGGGTATCCAATTCTGTATTTAACAAGGTGCTGGTTTCTGAGGGCTTCTGCTAACCCCATGTAGTCTCATTTTCAGGGCAAACATCATGACAGTTGAACACCTGCTTGTCCCCGGTACCCTGAAAAAAGGGCATTTAGAGGAAAATCCCCAACTCTGCCCACCCAGAGACAGCTGGGCTTTCCAGTATTACCCTTTGCAACTCCACTGACAGCAGGCTTGTGAGCATGGAAGTTGGGAGACAGGTTATTTCAGTTTCACAAGGGACTTGGTCATATGCTGGGGTGTTCCTATACAGCTAATATAGGATTGCTATGTTTAGGCCAAATATAGTATGAAGAGCTGTGTACAGTGTTTCCTTTTTCATGTGCAGAGGATATGGAACTGACCAGCAGTTCCTCAAGCCAAACTGCAAACAGACTTAGAAACAAAACAATGAGCCTCTTTTGCCTTTTTTAAAGTCTTGCTATTCTGCAGTGATGTTGTAAGAACAGTTAATTTAGCAAATCATCTTAAGTTTTCACTTTACTGGTCTTATCTCTATTCTGTAAGCCCTTTGCTAGTTAAAGGGCAAAAACCAAATAGGAAGAATATTATCTTAACAATCTAAAGTGGGGATTTTCTCTTCAAACCCCTGGTTTTCAAAGAAAAAAGTAAAAAAAGGTTGAAAATGTGCCAGTAATCACAAGTGAATCCTAGGTAAGCCTCACCAGGATAATTTAACATTGCTGCAAGAGAAGGCTACAGAGAAACATCCACACAGCAGCACAAAAAAAGATTTGAAGAGTGCAGTGTAAAACACCTAATGCAGATAAAGCCAACCTTTCCAGAGAGTGATAAGTGCTACCTTACTGCAGCCCAGCCAGGTGGATGCCTCAGCACAAAGGTCTGCATGCACAAGCGCCACAGTACTGGCATGAGGCAGAGCAGCCAACTTTGATTGCATTTGGGAGACTAGGTGAAGGTGGTTTAAGAAGCACTTGTGCTTTAAAACGGCTTTTGTCCTGCACCAAGGACAACCACCCAGAGCAAGCCAGCAACTCTCACCTAAGGCTTAGTTTTCACATCTTCTAGGCTTCCATTGACACCCCAGCCCCACTGCACATGGATGAAGGATGGGGAAATGCCCCTGGGGAGAGCAATTCCCACAAGCAGAAGGAAGGAGACAGAGGAAGGCAGGTCTATATGTATGGTTTAGCCCTTTTACCCCAAAAGCAAAGGGCAGAGGCACACAGCAAGCATGGCAAGTCCTGCAGAGACAGACCCTGACACAAGAGTACCACAGACAGGAGGACATGTCCCTGTAGGCAACAGATTTCAGTCAATGGCTGTTCACTGGAAGTCACTGTGGTGTGCTCCAGACTGAGCTGCTCTACTGAGGAAGAGAAGGGAAATGCTACTGGGCACAGAATTTGTCTATTTTTCAATGCCAAACACCATCAGGCAGTTGATAAGAGCCCAAACTGACACTTACAGAAAAACTCTTGTTCCATAGCCTGCAGTGAGGTCCTGCAGCCCAGGAAGGGAAGGAAGGAGAAAAAAAAAAGCACATCTGTGTTTAAGCAACTAGAAAGCAGATAAGGTGGTGTAAAGCAAGTGACAGGGGTGAGCCAGAAGGGTTTGAGAGTAAGACCATGACAGTGATCCAGCAGTAAGGAAAAAGGATGAACATAGCTCAGGGGGTACAGAGGAATAGGGGAGCAGGGAGCTCAGAGCATACAAAACAGACAGCTAAGAACCTAAGAAAAGAAACAAGCCAAGCTCCTTCAGCTATCACAGCCATTTTGCTATTCACAGTAGAAAAAAGCCCAATACTTCCACGTGAACAAACCCAGAGAGCGTTGTGCCATGGCTGTTTGGAGTGCTGGCTGGATCCTAGAGGACATCCTGTGATAGTGCATTGCCTTTCAAGAAAGGACGCTGGACAAAGACCAGAGCCAAAGACACTTTCATTTGAGCTGCTTAGAGAAACTCAGGGCAAACAAAACCTGCTGACAACCTAGCAAAACCTATTTGCTGTTGAGAACTGAAGCCCAGTAGGTTCCCACCTGGTGCACTGAAACAGACTTCAGGAGAAAGGAGACTGATCAAAGGGGAAACCTTATAGGTTACTCAAAGTCATGGGCAGAGAAGCAAGCTGAGGATGCAAGTTCTGTGGACTGAAAACATAGCTTCAGGCAGTCTTTGGCTTGTACTGGTGCCCATCCCAAAGCAAGTTCAAAAGGGCATCTCCTCTAAATGGGCACTACAAAAGGAAAAAAAACAAGCCTAAACAAACAAAACAATATGCAAGACTCAGAAGCCAGCTTGTTAAGGGTGGGAGGGAGAGGAAAGAAGGAACACAGGCCCCAGAAGAATTCAGAAACAAAAGGTGTTTTGTAATCAGCAGAGCTATTTTAACCTTGGCAATGAAATAAAGCTTCTTTTTTATAGTAGAAAAAAAAAGAGAATGAGCTTGTTTTCACCCTCAACTTCCTCTCCACTCATTGTGCCAGATGCTGCCCAGTTGGATCCAACCAGTTATCCCCCCCTCTATGTCATTCCTTTCCTCCTTATTGCCACAACCCTCTACTATCATCCACTCAAGATAACACCAGGATATCTATGATCTTAAACACAATAGGAACATGAGATCCAAAGACCATGTCAACAGAACAGAGACAGCAACCCAGCTCTGCCTTCCCTTGCTGCACATCAGAGAAGTTCTCTGTTCTATTGGTCTACCCAATACAGCAGATGTTCACATTCTTCCTGCTACAACCTTATTATAGACTGGTTCCAAGAGGTTACTGAAGTCATTAAAAGATTTCTCCCTGATTAATTTAGTAAATCTGGGAATTAGACCCCAGAAATATTTGTATTTCAAAAGTACATCAGCCCCCATGCTCAGCCAGAATGACTTCCAGCTATCTACTCCTTACAACTTAAGAGAGCACAAGGAAAGACAGCAGATAGAGACCATTCCTTTGAAAGGCAAGCACATCTTCACCCAAACAGCAGTACCTGAGGGACTGCAGATTAAACTTAGAGAGGTATCCAGCTTCCTAGCAGCATCAGAGAGGCAGAGACCAAAACCCCTGCTGTGTAACCCACTCTGTTCCAGCCCAGGCAGTCAGGCTCAGAAGCAAGGCTCCAGCTGTTCCCATACAGCACCTTCCAATTCACCCCAAGTGCTGCTGGCAGAAATAATCCCAGCATCCTGCCAGAACAGCCCAGGAGTTTGTTACACAGAGCACAGTCATATCCCACCTACCTGGTTAATGAGTTCTCCAGACATACTATTGCTCTGCAGCATCATCTATCAACACCTTCTTGTACTGGCCATGGCCTGTTGCAACAAATTTATACTTTTTGCCAGAAGGAACGGACTGAACAGGAGAGAAAGGAAGAGCCAAAGTCAGCATTTTTCTCCGCTAAATAGGCAGTCAAAAACCAAACAACTGAAGCCAGAGGAGCACATGATTCAGTTGCCTTTAATCCCAGAGGGCTTGGAGATAGCCCATTCTGTATTGCCTTTTTGCCTCCTTCACACAAACTCTGCACAGATCCATCACCACCTTCAGTAAGCATAAGGTAACACAACAAGAACAGGATATGCAATAGAAAGAAGATGCAATGCTGGCATTGTGAGGGAGGGCTCATCTAAGAGCCCAGATCCCCAAGCCAGGGTTGTTTTTATCTATGGCAGGCAAATCTGGGATTTACCAGATACTGGAACTTTCAACACAGGAACTGACAAGATACTTTGATCTTCCTCTCCCAGCCCAGACAGTTTGAGCAGTAGCTGCTTGCTGCATTTTAGGAGACATTTCCACAAACATTCCCGCAAAACCCCAGATCCATCTGCAACTGATACTGCCTTAGGTTCAGTTCACTTAGCTTTGCACGTTTTGTTTACTCTCAGTGCCAAGGAGCATAACAAGAGCTAAATTACTCAAATTTGCAGTTCCATTTGAGCCTAGAAGGCTGGAACTCCCAGCTCGTGGGCTGAGAACAACATACTATTCAAGAGATCTTTCAGAATAACTGGATATAAAAGTATTTTTTCCCCTATTTTCACTAGAGATGAACCAATAGCAATTCACTGTTAAGAATGGCTCTTAAGCATGCAATTGCATTGATAGCCAGATACAGGCAGCCCTTGTCCCTACAGAACATCATGCTCTCAATACTTCCAACCCAGCCAACAGCTCTTTTCTTTTTCAGCAGAAGAAGTGCTCTCACACTCACAGACACCAACTCACCTTGATACTGCTCTCAGGTTTGGGATTCCCCTTCTGTTCCCAGAGGCTTCTTTTACTCACGATGTCTCCAGCCACGATATCCTGAGGAAATTATGTTTTCATTACCCTTCATTGCTAATGCTGCTGAACGTGTCTTTGCTCACATCCACTTCCAACCCACACATCTGACCTCCTTTTTTTTATTTATAATATCACATCATCTGACCTATAACAGCTGCTGCTAAAACCCATGACTGTGAAAACGTCTTCCTGTTCCCAGTATGTCCTATGTTTTCCTATCACTCTTCCACAAGAGTCTGAATTAGCTCCAAGATGTTTATTTTCTTAAGTGCACTAACTATTTAGGACATGTAAACATCACGGCTTCTCTCCATAAGGAATTCTGCTCTCATAAAGAGCAGATTTGCAATGACCGTGTAACAGAACCAGCCTCACCCACAACAACCAGAAAGTGAAATCTCTGAGAGCAATACATAATATTCTTCGCATTTTCCAAGTTTACAAGATTTATCACCTTGGTACAAGATGCAACTTTGCGCTTGACAACTGGAGCACAGCCCAAGCCCCTGTAGGGGATATATGCATTCTCCCCACCAGCTGATTTTAATTCCCATTACAAATCAGCCTCAACCAGCAGCACAGATGTTTTCCTGGATGTACCACCAAGGAAAAACTGGGGACCCTATTGAAAAAATTGCATCTCCAAGGTGCAAAGCCTTATGACATGATGGAAGGCCTCAAATACCAATGCCTTCGGAGCTTGTAGGCCCCACAGACAAGAGGTACCCACAGGATAAACACGGACAATGCTTGTTGTGCCCAGGGACCAGTCCCTGCCTCTGGTACAAGCAAGGCAAGTCCTCCAAGAGCTGTACCTTACAGGCTGAGGGCTTCACAGCAGATTGAGCTGTGACCTCCCCAGTCTCCCAGAGGCTTTTTGTGCTGGCTACCATCATGCTCGTGGTGGGAAGGTCAAGAGACGGCTGCCGGACGGGTTTTGGAGCCTTTGTGGAGGTCTGGAGAATAAATGGAGACAGTTTGCCATCAGAGCGTGTCTCTTGATTATTTTTAACCCTGGAAGGTCCTTGGAGATAAGGGGTTGTAAAAGGAGACTTGTAGAGTCCTACCAGTTCCTGTCAGACACTCCCACTCTTTTAAGCAGAGAACATGAAAAAATAAGCATGGGACAGCTTGCTAAAGAAACCTGCTTAGTGCTGTGGAGGGACATACAGACAGGAGCAAGGAGTGCTCTCACCCAAGGAAGACAATTTAGTTGTCATCTCAGAGACGGTAAGGCTAAGAGACATGGTGGGACAGCAGCACCAGCAAAGAGGGCTCCTGGGAGGGCAGGGCAGAGACAACACAGCAACCCACCTCAATAGCCTGTGTGTACTGCTCCAGCCTGTCATCAATCTTCGACACAGGGAGAGGAGGCTGACTCCTCTTTATGCTGTTACTGCAGAATAGAGAGGAGGATTAAGGTGTTCCCCCAGTGCCTCAGGCAGATGGGAGGACTTTGAGGGCAACAGGCAGCCTGTCACCCTGCCCTTCCCCACAGCAGGACCTGCTGCAATCTCCATTTGCAGCAAGCGACCTGCTTTACCCCGAGGCCAGCCCCAGAAATACCTTTTCTGTATTGAGCGGTTCAGCGACTCAGTTCTGTCCGTGATCTGAAGGGGAGAAAGAAGACAAAGATATAACTTCTATCACAGACCTCGGATGGATGCAGGTCACCATAGCTGACCATTTCTTGGCCCTGATCTCTCACCCACATTTTAGTAAGAATTGCCTCATTCAGTCCCCATGTTCCCCTACTGATCAGACAGACAGTGAGCATTCCCTTTCATCCTTCTTTCCGAGCAGGGGAAGAGAACCCCAACCCATTTCAGAGGCAAACCAAGAATGTATAAATTGACTGACAGCTGGAACACCAACCAGGACCAATTTCTCTACTCCCTCTGGTGAAGGAGAAGGTCTCTCTCAGACCTTTGGTTTCCTAGCCAGACACAAAAAGGGAAATGGCAGGTACAGAAAGACAAGGGGGGAAAACTAGAGGCCACATCAGCAGAAGAGAAGCCAAGCACAGGAGCAGCACAGGCATGAGTTGGGTCAACTTATCCATGCCAGAGAAGCACAGAGACGTGGCAAATCAGCACATAGAGCTCTTCATGTCAAGTCACCAGGAAAGAGTTTTGCACCAGAGGCTCCTGTGCAATAACTCTTTGGCAAAGACAGGAAGGCAAGCAAACACTTCACAACCACTGCAGGAAAGGAAAGCTGAAATGTTGCTAAACCTTGTGACTCTTTCATGCCCCAGAAAAAAAAAAAGCTTACAGAGAGAAAAATCACCTTGAAGTCAAAGTGGGGGGCTTTCTTAACACCGGCTCCCACAGAGTCAAGGAGCAGCAACCAAGTAAAAAAGGAGACCTCTCCCCCTGTAAAACTGCTGCCTGTGCCACAGGAAACATCACCTAGCAAGTTAGCAGATAGAAAACAGCACTGAATGATCCTTTAAGATCGTTTCAGGATGCTGGTGCCAAATTTTATCTAAACAGAACACAAGACAGTGTCACATAGAGGACACATTTACCAGCTGTGCCCAAGAGCACGAGACCCACTATAGAACAACCAAATAGTGTAACCCTGGCTAATAGAGATGACTCGGAGAGAGTCACTCTGCAGGGTCCCCCCAGAGCAGCTCTTCAGAAGCCCATCAGCCAGCTCTGCCTGCCTGCTGTCAGCCCGCTCCTTTGCCTGAGCTGCAGGAGCTGCTGCCTGCCTCTGAGCCGTGACTTCAGAGACTTCACCTTGCCCACTGATGGGCTGGTGCCTGACAGGGCACAGCACCAATCTGAAAGAGCAATCTGGTAGATCTTTGCCTCAGCTTCAGAAACACAAGTACATGTCAAAAGGAAAAAGTCTTGCCAGCCCTGCTAGGGAGATGGTGTGCCAGTGCAAACCTTGCATAGGCACTTCTGAAAGGTCATGAACAAGCATCAGATTAAACAGAGGGGCCTAGAAAAAGCTATAAGTGACAATGTATCTCAGTATGACAGTCTAGGTAGGAACAAACTTTCACGGTGCTATTTGGAGACTACCTCTCCCCACCTCTGGCATTCCCTTGCAGTGAGAATTGTGCATTTCCCTGCTCCCAAGCACTTTGCAAAGGCCCAAAGAAACCAGAGTTGCTCATTCAGCCAGGCTCACAAGCAGCTTGTGACAAAACGGGGCTGGCACAAGACTTCCCCTTGAATCCATACACCCCTATTGCAGCGCTCGGGGCATGCTGGCCCTATGAACCCCAAACACCCTACAACCCAACATCAGCCTGCCCCAAATGTGCAGCCAGCCTCCACCAGCCACATCTGGCAGAGGAACACACCACCAACTGCAGATGCTTTTATCTTTCTGCTACAAGGAAAGCTTCTGCTGTGCTTTCTGTGCCAAAATACCACCTTGGTGGCCAATCTGTTTGGTTCCCAGTGTTCACAGAGCCCTGCTAGCTAGGGTGTAAAGATCACCCTTCCTTTGGAAAGATTACAGGCCCAGATTTTTCCTGAACAGTTTTACATCCAGCCTAATGTGCAGGTGAGGTCTGACATCACCATTATAAAATGGAGACCGTATTTCTAAACCTTTCCCTGGGCTAATCCTAGCAGCAGCAGTTATGCTGAGGTCAAGAACCTATGTGTGTTTTGGGGTTGTAAAGACAGAAGTTCCAGCACATAAAAGCTGCTGAAAGCATTTTGCACATTTTCCCACCAGTCTCACTTCAAGAACACGTTCTGGCTACCCCCACCACACTTTTCAAACCTGGCATTAGCACCCAGCCTGCACCCACACCCACACCCACCCTGTCTCCCCTCTTTTAATTTGACTATAAAATAGATTCTCCACTGAGAGCAAGAATCTGATGTCTGCAGATGATGAAACGTTCCTCTTGCCATCTATTTACTGATGCAGAAGGAAGTACTCATACAATCATCCCCAGTCAGGAAATATTGAGTAAGCCACAAATAGCACAAAACTAAATTCAAAAAAAAAGCAAAGACAGTACTGATAGCAGATTAACAGGCTACACAGAGTCCTCACCATCTCCCTCGCTCCTACAATCAAAAAGGTTAGGGCTTACAAAGACAAAAAAACCCCATTCAGTACAGAATCACTTATCTGTACCTATCGTATTCAAAAGCACACACACAAAACAGAGGATTTGTAGTAAATGCAACACAAGTCATAAGATGCAATTCAGGTGATGTTAATAATGGAAGTTTCACAAGAGCACCAGTGCAGACAGATGTGATTGGGAAGGACACAATGCTTCAAAGATCAGAAATCCCCATTTGTTTAAACAACTTTAATCACACATTTTGCTCTAAGTAAGGGAAATGCCACTGTTTCAGTTACTGGGGCTTTTCTCCTTTGGAAGGGAGACTTGATTAAGATTAGGTTCTTGTGAATTTTGATAAAGACAACACAAGCTGAAAGCACAGGTATCTCAGTATCCCAATTATTCCCTGGAGCCCTCAATGAACTTTAGACTTTTGGAGTGATTGATACAGCCTCCAACAGCTCAAGCAGGCAAAGCAGGAGGAAAGGAGTTTGACAGCCATGAAAGACAAGGCAAATTGCTCAAGTGGCTTGTCTCAGCTCATAGCAGGACGAATAATGGGATTCACACCCCACATTGCTGTAAGCCCTGGATAATCTTTCCTCATCATTAGTCAGGTCCTCTGTTGTGACAGTTGTCATGCATCCAGAGGGGCCCCAGGAACACAAACCTTTGTGGAGCACACTGCAGTGTGGTCAGAGCACAGCTCCTCCTCTTCCAGACTGGCAAGGCTTGGGGCCTTCTGGCGTTTCTCTGGTGTTTCCTCTTCCTTCCCTCCATCATTTCGCCTTCTCTTCTTTTCCTGAGTGCAGAAAAAGAACAAGCCAGGAAGCAAGTTGATCAAACTGCTTATTATGCAACAACAGTGATTTTTCCCGTCTGCCAGGCTTCCTGCTTTACACTAAATAAACACAAAAGCACAGAAACTTTGAGTTAACATTATCTAATTTGGAAACATTCAGGAAGAAGCTCATATGCCATTTGGAAAGGAGGGCAGAAATCAGAGATTTTGCAGGTTCAAGATTCCCAAATGGTACGAAAAGGGGTCCTTGCTTCAATTATAAAAATCTCTTACCACAATTGCTATAGGAAAACATTAACTTCTCATTTAAAGGCCAAAAGGAGAGAAGCTGCCTCTAGAAAAAAGGGTTGGAAAGAGTAACACAGTTCAAATGCAAAAATCTTACTAGCCCCAGACAGTCATAATTCATTTACAAATGGTGTTTGAAGCTCAGCCCCCTAACTTGCACCCCCACTTCAATTCCAACTTTGTCTCTCTTTCCCCCCACTTAAGGAGTTATCAGAACAACAAAAAAAACCTCAGCTGGGAGCAATGCAAGGCTAAGAGATCTATCAAGACAAAGTGCTCCAAAGGTGTGATAAAGGCTGAGGAGAGAAAGAACAACCAGCATAACTTAGATTTGAGCTCTCCCATAAAGCTACTCACAGCCCACAAGGCCACAGGAGAATTAACACTTTCCTCCTCAGTAGGACAGGGACATGGCAAAGCCACCACAAACTCTGGGAGCAAACACACCACCCTGACAAAAGGGCAGAGGCTGCCTGCAGTGACCGTAAGAAGGCACAGAAGACCGTAATAACACACATGGTTATGCCATAAAAGCACATCTAATGTCTGCATGGGCTCAACTTCCAGCAGCAATGGTGAGCCAAGACACAGGAGAGCAGCCCCCAGCATCAGCTGTCCCACCAGTCCTCTGGAAAGAAGGTCAGCTCCTCCTGATCTCACCTCTTGCTCAGCTTGCTCCCCTTCCTCCTGTTCTTGGGCCTCTTCTTCCTCCTGGCACAGCCTCCCTTCCTCTCTACCAACCATATTCTCCTCCAGGCTTTCCTGATTCAGCTGGATCTGCTCCAGTTTGACTTCAGCTTCCCTCACACCACTGTCCTCTTCTTCGTATGACTGTCTTGGAGACCTGGAGGTGGGGGAAGAGATCAAAGAAGAAAAGCACAGTTATGAGCTTACAGACACCATGAGATACCTCCAACCTCTAAAAATCCACTTTTATCACTTCTCCAAGCCTACAGCTTGCTGACTATTCCACACCAGGGCTCACAGCCAGCTCTGGGCACCCAGATATAACAGCAGTCACATTTCATTCCCTCACTTCAAATGTCCAAGACCAGCTCAGCTAAGAGCTGTGGCAGAGCTGAAGGTATCTGCACATTACCAGCATCATGATGGGCAAAACCCATAGGAAAGCAGAGAAGAGCTCTCTGCTCAAACCCCTGGCACAGAGGACGCTGCTACCATGATGTGTTGGCTCCATCCTCTCCCGGGTGCACCAGCACATCCTGCAGTCAAACACAAATCTGATGCTGCCCCCATGGTTCCCAGCATTAATTCAACGTGGGGCAGCAAACACACCCCTTCTTCTCTGCCTAAACTCATCTTCCATGTTAACAGAGTCTCTTGCTGGAGGAGAACCCAGCCAACTACACATGAACATACTTCTCAAGCTGAAACTAAACTCTAGGGGAAGGCCGCAGAGCCACTCCTCTGGAATCATTTCATGGGCAAGGCACGGTGCTTCACAAGAAATGCTGTATTGACACCTGATCCCAAACCTCAGTTTCGCCCACTGGAAAAAATTACACCTCTATTCACATCACACATCTTGTAACCCAGCAAAGCAAAGGAGTTCCACATCAGATGGGGTCACCCCTTGGCTCAGGGGGTTAAAAACCACAGTGGGTTTGGTACAAGAGGATTGCTCCAGGTCTCCGAAGCTGCGAGAGGAGACCCATGAGTGTTTCTGCAATCAGCTTTGCAAAAGCAGAGCAGCCCATGCCTTTGGACACTGGGACCACAGAACCCCAGGACTCTCACTGGCTCACAGCCACACACCAAGCTGTTATTGCCATCTTATTTTCCCCAGCCAAAAGAGCTTTCTCCTCCTCCCAGTTCTTAGAAAATCGCCTGGCTTGAGAGAGCAGGGCTAGAGAGCTGGCTAGCAGGCAGCTGCCAAAGGGCAAGGCTGACTCACTGCTCCTCCCTTAACTGGCAGCAACAAAACTCAAAAACAAGTTCCAACAAGACCTTTCCACCCCCCTCTCTGCTGCTGGGAAGGCAGCTCACAGGTCAGCCACCATCCAGCCCTCCACACTGACCACACGGGGAAAAAATATAATACATATGGTGGCCCACTTGACTTGCTTCTCATCATCCTCTCAGCAAGAGCAAACAGTCTCTGAAGGCCCAGGAAGCTAGCAGCTCTCCACCAGGATGCCAGCAATGTCCCCAGCTCAAGTGCAAGCTCATATTAAACATTAAGGCCAGCAAACAAAGTGCAGCCCACAGGACATGCCACAGCAATGTTGTATGGGAGGCAGCTAGGCCAGCACAGCTTCTGGCACACAGCTGACAGCATGGATCTCCTACCTCAAAGAGGAGAACCAGGACCAAAAAGAAAATGTGCCTTGGCACCAAGGCCCTCAGGGGATGCAGGACCTGGTTTAGTTCCATCCAACAGAGAGCAGCTGTCTCCATCCACTCTTTCACAGCCACCCCTTAAAAGCCATGATTTGCTCCATCTTCAGTTGAAGAGGAATGAAGGGAGCTGGGAAATCCTGACCACAGCACTGCTTGTCCCAGCACGGGACACCACAGGCAGACACACCACCTACCTGTGCTTACACCACACTCCAAGCTCCTCTTTGGATGAAGCAGGTCCCCAAGGACAAAGCTGCTGAAAGGGCTTTATAAGGCACAGCCCCTGCTATGAAGAAAACCCAGCCCTTGCAAAAAGCCTACCCCCAGTCAGCCCTCAGAGCCTGAGCCCCTTCAGCTGCCTCTCCCAACCAAGCCACAGCTACAGCTCCTGCTTCTAAAGCACCACCTCTCACTGATGGGCTTCACCTGCCATGAACACCACCTCCCCTCCCTCTACAGGATAAACACAAGCATCACATAAAAACCCAGTAAGAAATACCTGGGGAGGATAATGTTAATTCCAACTAATTCTCTTTTGAAGGTCAAGGAGGGAATAGCAGTAGCCTTTCTTTCCAGAAAAGCCCTTTGCAAGAGGGGCTGGAAAAAGAGGCAGCAAACCAAAAAGCAGATAATTTCTAATTGCTCCCACAGATGTTATAATCACGTTGTGCTGGGCCTTGGAGCTGCTTGAGAAGTGCTCGTGGGGTCAAGGCTGAAAAGGTACAGCTTGCAGCATGGTTTAGCCACAGCATTTGGAGAAAAGTAATGACACTTTGAGCTCTTTTTATTTATCCAGCAGTAAATATTAATCTTAAGCATTTTTTCAGGCACAGAAAAGTTTGGGCTGGAAAGGACCTTTAAAGGTCATCTAGTCCAATCCCTCTGAAATAACCAGGAACCTTTTCAATCAGATCAGGTTTCTCAGAGCCCTGTCCAACATGAATGTTCCCAGAGAAGGGGCATCCACCACCTCTCTGTGAAAAGATTTCTTCAGGGTAAAGAAGAGGCTATGCCAAAAATTCCCTACAAAATCAAGCTGCCAAGAGAGCTGAGTCACAGAGTTCATGTGCAGGTAGATGGTGTCCAAGGGAAGTGGTTAAGGCAGGAGTTTGGTTTAGTTCTGTAAGGGAGGAGTGGTGGGAGATGGGGACTAAACAGTTGGCACACAAGCACCTCTCGGGGCTCTTTGCTGCCTGTTTTTCCCTGCTCAAAGAGGAGTCAGGCACAAGGTGGGCTGGGACCTTAACACCCACTATGCTGACATGAGCCAGGAAGCAGCAATAACTTAGAACAGTTTTTTAGGCTGGCCTGGATTATTTTAGAGAGTGTTTCAGCCCCTGCAGCAGCTCAGGTGGCTTAAATCTGCTGTTGTCACTCCTCCAAACCCAGGCGTGCTGGCAGGCTGCCACTGCTTGGAGCACAAAGCTCAATCCAAACATCCCCAAAGCTTGGGGCCATTCCTGGGCCCTTCCTCCCTGCTAGCCCAAGTGGCAGGCAGAGAGCATCAGGGCCTGCTCTGTCCTGCTGATGCTCCAGACTCTGGACTCATTCTTACACATGCTAGTCTTGAGCAGGCTTTGGTCACCCCTCTTCAGGGACAGTCCTTTTGCTGGGGACATGGGTACCCCTCTCCTTGGTTCATCTGTGTCCTACCCACCTCTGCTTGCGCTGCTCGAGCTTCTGGGACCAGTCACTGAACCCCTCATCTTCCTCCAGCTCTGAAGTCCCAGACGGCTTGAAGTCATAGCTGAAACACAGCAAGAAGGAAATTAGCATTGAGAGGCATACAAAAAGGCCTAAAGGTGGCCTGAAAGAGCCACAGCCTGACACAGCTCTTCTCTCCTTCCACTCCTTCCATTTATTCTTCTTTGGGTGAGCTGCAGTGTTGGAGATAGCCATGGCAAAACCATTCCAGTATTTGTGGCCCTGGCCACAAATGTGTGCTCAGGCTAACAGAAAAGCTCCCAGGGAGCGAGAGAGACTGGCTGAATGCTGCTGGAAAACTGGCCACTTCCCTGTGTCCCTCTGCAAACACAACCCCAGGAGAAGCACAAAACCAGAACAGCCCTGTCATCACCACTTCAGCTGATGTCCATCCCTCTGGCTCCCGAGAACACCCCTGTCTTCCTGCAAACCCTCTGTTCTCCTGACTATTTCTGGTTTTCTTCAGCAGGGCTAAGGGAGAACAGGAGGTTCACTCGGTCCCTTTGGAGCAAGGAAATGCAGGGGTGGGTTTGAACTAAGGGGAGTGACCTGGATAGGATGAGTCCCTGTGTGGGAAGAGTCACAGGAAGGAGGGGGCAGGATGTACACAAGAGAGAATGAAGCTCTTCAGAAGATTAATAGCCAGGGCTGACCCTGGCTGCATGAGCAAGCCCAGGTGGCTGTCAGCAGCTGTAAACAAAACCAGGGAATGGCCAGAGAAGAAGAAACATCCTTGTGGTCGAGCCTGGCCCAGCAAGCTTTGGCATCATAGAGCAGGGACCAAAACCCTTCATTTTAGGAGTTGTTCTTGTCATTGCCCTCTTAAGCACTCAGTTAAATTTGGGCAAAGCCAGTGGTCCTGTGGGGCTGGCAGCACGGCTGTGCCCACACCAGCAGGACTGGGGCCTGCAAGCTGCGTTACTGGGGCTGCTACACACTGCTCTGGCCTGAGGCTGCTCACAGCAACAACCAGCACAGCAGGGACCAGAGATCTCAGCTGCTGTTTTAAAGACCTTTTCAAATTATTTCCTAGCCCCCACATGAGGGGGGGTTTGGAAAAGCTAATGACTATTATTACTTTCCTTCTGTTTGCTTTTAGAGTAGACTGCAGTGGTTTTGTCTGCAGAAAATCACCATGTGTACTTCCACAAAAGATTGTGAAGGTGTTTTACAGTGCTTTTATATTAAAAAAAAAAAAAAAAAAAAAAAAAAAAAAAAAAAAGAAATCCTGAATAATTTTGGAAGTATATTGGGAAAAAAAAAAAGATCTTTTAATGGAAAAATAATAGATTTTCATAAATAACTTTAGATATATTTTCAGTAAAATGAAGACGTTGCTTCTCTGTGACTATAACTCCAAACCCTGCCACCACTTTTCCATTGTGTTCAACAGATTTAGAAATAAGCTTAACAGATAAATAGTGCTAAGACTGAGGACTTTGAGACAAGAATTTGGCAATTCAGAGTGCAGACCAGTTTTTGTGCTAGCCCCAGTGCTGTACAGCATCTGGGCTGCTGAACCGTGGATGTGGGGAGGCTGCAGTAGGATGAGGTGTTTGATGCTGGGGATGTCATCCTATCCCTTCTCCAGGTGTTTCCTCTTTGACAGCAGATAGCTCAGCACCTCCATAAATGCCTCCTGAGCTATTTCCATTTAGGACTCACCCTATTAAAGCACAAAGTTAATTCTAACCCTTGGAGCTGTGAACTGCACCAGTTCAGGTGCTGCTTCATGCTTCCCAGTGCCAGGGCAGCATCCTCCAAGGGAGGAATGGGAAGCCCAGCCAGGATAGGTGATTTCTTGCACTGTGATCTGCCTGGGGTTGTGCATCTCATCCTCAGACACATCTGTCTTTGCACATATCAGGAAACTCCATTACTTACAGTGTAGGATGACTCCCAAGTTGAAATTTAACCAAGCACTGAAATCATTGGCAATGGGGAAACCCTGCCCCAAGCTGTCCCAGGGTAAACTCTCTGGGCAGTAAAACCCCCAGCCTCCAGCCAAGAAAATTATCAAAGCAGGACTTCTGGGGTTTTCTGCCCAAACAAGAAAGCACACGATTTGCTAGTGTGCGCTAAATCCCCCAGCCCAAACCTATTAGAGAACTTCCCCATCTTCCCCAAACCACCCCAAATAACAGGGACACACACTCGGTGCCTGCAGGTGGGGTTTCCTGCAAGGAAAAAGTGTGCTGCTGAAGGATTTATCCACAGGTATTTCTTACTGGTTTTCCTGAGCCAGAGCTGCACTCTCTGAGCAGGAGACGGTGCCATTCAAGCCCTCTTCTGCCTGGGACCGCAGCTGCTTCTCCCGCTCCCGCCGCCGCCGCTCTCTCGCTGCCTCCTCCTCATCTTCCACGCTCCACTGTGCTGTCAGCCTGCCAAGCCAGAGGGAAAACCCATCTTTAATGCCATCAGGCAGTCCTGTGAAACCTGGTAACAATCCTCTGAGGTGCCTGGGCTCCCCCCAGCAAGCGGAGGAGCGGTCCCACCATGAGCAGTGAACCTCCAAGTGGCATCCTCACCTCCAGCAGCACAGCTCCGCACTGGGATGGACTGATGGACAAGGATAAGGTGGGACATAGGGACTGGGAGAGGGGTGCAAAAGAGCCTGCAAGTCTCTAGAAAGAAGATGTGGGACATATCCTCTTCCTACCTGCCTGTGGGCTGAAGCCCAGCGAAAAGCACCATTCCCTGCAAAAACAGCCTTGCACCCGTGGAAGGGTTTGTAAATGGTCCTGCAGTGCTGCAAGATGTCTGAAGGGTTTGTAAAGGGTCTTGCATTGCTGTAAGATATCCAACACCTTCATCTCAAGCTTTGGCCCACGGAAGGCAAGATCTGTACCCTGGGGATGAATTCCCTTAGGCAGTTGAGCTGCTTCTGCCTGACCAGGAGCCAAGGAAACAGTGGCGGAGGGCAGCACCTATGTCCTTCTCTGCCCTGCCTGGCTTCCTGCCACCCCTGTGGAGAAGAAAAACCTGCCCTGGCTTCTCCCAGACATCTCAACTGCTGGATAATAATGCCTCTATCAGCAGAACAGCCTCTTGCATCCCCAAGGAACTGATAAGGTGGATGCCACATTCCTTCTCTGCTGATAACGCCAGTCCAGTCACTCCCCACGTGAGATCGGCTCCTGCTCCACTGGCAGCACCAGCTGAGATTCAGGCAGAAAGGGACATGCCATGGGGTGGCCACCACTTACCCAAAGGGCCTGTGATGGCAGCTGGAGCTGGGCAGGTCTGATTTGTGGTACGCAGGGCTGATGCTGGGGCAGATGCCTCCTCACCCCACTCACCCCTGAGTCAGCCAGGTACAAAACAGATACAAAGGCTGTTTCCCCTGGCATTTTCAAGCCTGTTTACAGAAATGTCTTTCAGGAAGGCACACACATGGGAGCTGGGAAGTCAATCTCCCAGCAGCAGCAGGACCCAGCCCAACCTGCACTTCCCCACCTCAGGCACACTGTCCTCTTAGGATGAACCTGCTCAATGGGAGACACAGTGCAACATTATTCAGATCGGAACAAAGAGTCTGTGGAAAGGAAAATGGGGAAGAAACCAAACAGAAATGCCTTAGTTGAGACTTGTTTAGTTAGAAAGGCTACCTTTTTCATCAATTGATCCCAATGGGCTTTCCCCCTCCCCATTGCTGGGGTAGCGGGGTATGTCCTGAACTTCAAAAGAAACCAAAAAAGGCAGCAAAGCCAGGCTGTGAGCCCAGTGAAGAAAGGTTGCCCATGCCCATGGAGGAGCAGGAAACAAAGCAGACCCCAGGACTAGTCCAAGAGAATGCTTCACTGCCATGTAGTTATTGCTTGCTATTTGGATGGGGTCTTTCTGCAAGCACCAAATTCAGCTCTTTCCCTTTTTACCCCCTCATTGCCCCTTGCCACCTTGCTCTTCATGAGGAACAAAACAGACCCAGAGCAGAGCCTGGACTCCCCTCCTCCCTTCCCTACTCATCCAACACTCCTATTTATTATTTTTCCTCAGGTTCCCATAGAAACCCTTGTCTGTGGACCTGGCAGTAAGCCACCATGTTGTTGTTTTTTTTTTTTTAATATATAAATGAAGTCATTCATTAAACTCTGCCATGATCTCCCTCCCTTGTGCGACAGCTCCAGATAGTCTCCAATTCAGAAAGGCTCTTAACCCCCTCTTTCCCATATCGCCCCAGTTACGAGAAGAAAAGTCCATGTTTATCCCAGAGCAAGCTGGATTTTGATTAAAACCTTTCACTCCCTCCTCCAGTTCCTTGGGAAGCTGCTGCAGAGGTGGTGCTCCACCAACACCCCCAGCTTGGCCAGGGTGCTCTAGGGAGCCTGGAGGAGGGGGGTCCCTTCTGAACCACATGAGCTTTCCACACTGTGAGAGCAACATTGGTTGGCAGCCCTCTCCCTTTCCCAGTTGGATGTGACTAACTCTCTCCCCATGACCTCACCGGCTCGCTATTCTGTCCCTGCATCCTTCGAACAGGCTGAGGACAGAGCCGGGGGCGACTGTTTTGGGGAGAAGGATTTTTCTGCAAAAGCACAGAAATAACTTTCCCAGCTCCCTTTACCATAGAGCAATCCAGCTTTGTCACAGAGCAATTCCACCTTCCAGGTTGCCCACTGCTGTGCTGGGATGAGTCTCAGACACTCTGAGCATCCTGGGGGGGCTGCAGTGCTGGGAACATTATGCCTCTGCTCAGCAATAAGGGCTGCAGATAAAGCCCCCACAGATTCAAAAATACCAGCACCCTCCAGAAAACACCTAAACCGGGTTTATTTTCAGATTCTGAGCTCTCTGTCATGCTCAAACAGGCTGGTAGGGGAGTGAGGTTTAATAAGGGATGCGATGGGGTTCAGTAATCACACTGACAAGCAGAGAAAAAAGGACTATTACTTTTGGACTGACCTAGCAGCACAAATATTTGTCTTTAGTGAAAAACAAACAAAACAAAATGAAGCAAAAAACACAAGCAAATGAGAAACTAAGCCTTGCCAAAGTCCTTGTGTTTGGGTCAGCTACAGGGGTTTTGTTGGACCCCAGACAAAATGTGCTATTTCAATTTGGACAAGCACAAGTGTGAGCAGGGGGTCAGCTGTTAAATTGCCTTTCAAAGCAAAAAGGTGGAAAGATTTAATTTCCAAATTGTTCCATTTACTAAAACGGGGCCACGGTCTCCCGTTTGCTCTAATTGTTCACAACCACATTCAGGAACTCAACATGCTCAGCCCACTGTGGCATTTCACAACCATCTTTCCCAATTCTAGAAATAATTACCCAGTGCTTCAGGTTCAGGCTGATCCCACACATCTTCACCTCTAGCCAGCACTGTCCCAGGTTGGTCCCAAGCTGGGGAGGTTTGGGGAAGAAGCAGACTCACAGCTGCCAGTGGGATCAAGAGCTCTCAACTACAATTCACCCATCACAGGATGGGGAAATGGAATGGAATATGAATGCAATCTTGAGGAGTTGCAAGATGAGCTACAGCATGCTGAACTCCTCCATCCAGCCACCTGCCTTAATAAAATCCCTCTTTTGAGGGACTTTCATGCAATGTGAAAGGAAATTCACCCCCTTAAACAACCTTTAGTGTGACTGGAGAAGGGAGGAGAAAGAGGAGAGAGACCTCAGTGGCCCCAGCAGCCCAGAGCTGTGGCAAGATTTGCTCCAGCAAGAGCTGGTCACAGGGCTGTGTCATTTCTCTTACATGGTCCCTACATCTCTGCCAACAGCTTTTGGAGGCCTTAGTTGAGGCAAACGCTTTGTGGAACGGGTTTCTCTCTTCCTGAGGCCATCCTGCAGACGTAAGGATGAGCTGAAAACACCCTGGATCAGCTGTGCCCACACAGACACTGCCTGCCAAGCATTGGGGATGCTGAGATTTCTGCTCTGACCGGGGCCAGCTGCCTGCTTCACATCCAGCTCTTGACCTCACCTCCCTCTGGACCCCCAGCCAAGGGAGGGGCTTTATTTCTGTTTGCACTACAGAACACCTGTTCCTGCAGCACAGCAATACAGGCACCCGTGCTCGGGCTGCCCTGTTCCACACGGCCACAAGCACCCGCTCCAGACAAGCCAGCACAGCTGGCAAGGTCACGTTTCCTTCGGGCACTTCCTCACCAGCACTTGAGGAGATTTTAATATTCAGGCAAGGGAAATTTCTGGCATCAGATGAGCTGTGTTTAAGGGAAACTCTGCAGACTCGAGGAGTCTTTTGCATGGTTGACAGCTCAAAGGAAGCTTTGCTGGCCCAAACCCAACCTTCAGCACTAAAGCTAATTCCAGAAAGGAAAATCAAATGCCTCCCAGAGGCTTTGGGCTTTGCAGACCTGCGCCAGAAAAACTCAGGAACCCTCTACCAGCTCACTGGACATTCCCGTCTCCTCAGCTCACCCAGATATCAGGCCAGGAGTGTGTTGGCTCTGGCTGCTGCCTCTATTGAGTAGATCGCCCCCACAAAGCCAGGGTATAAGAGGGAAGAGGTTTTGGGAACAGGATTTAGGAGGAGCCAAATGCAATCCCAGAAGATACACTGCCCCATCACCTGTGAAAAACCCAGTGTCCACCACAGCTGGAAATACGCCCTGGAAGCTGTGTGAATTAGAGAAGAACTGGGAATGGCAGTCCTGCCTCCCCCAGCAGCCATCCCATCTCCGCTCTGTTGAGGTTCGGGGAAAGGGAGATGCCAGAAACCAGTGCAAGGCACCTTCCCCTTCCATGCAATCCACAGCAGCCTGCATTGCCCTCTTGCAGTGCCAGACACAACATCAGTGCAGAACATGGCCTAGGACCATCATCAAGTTCATCTGCTGCCAAGCAGAGCTGCCAGGCTTTATTTCATATTGCATTTATCACACACTTATAAAGGGCCCTGACTGCTGGCAGGAGATGTGCAGCTCACCCTGTCACACCACAGGGAAGAGGACACCCTCCAAAGGCTACAACTCCCTCACCCACTTGACCTTCTGCCAAGAAATTAATCACTTATTAGTGGCATATAATGGCTCTGTGTGACTGAGTCAAGCATGCTGAAATACACAGATAATGCCTCCACTCATGTCATTCAGGACCACTGATGTCAGGCCACCACAGAAGTCATGGGTTTCCATGCCTTAGGAATAACGTGGCTGGATAGCAAAGATTACAGCGGGGTCATCATCCCACTGAATAAGGAAAGGGGTGTGGATAGCAGTACAATACAGGGAGACTGAGAAAAGAAATAAAATCAAGAATTATTATGTCACAGCCTGAAGTTTATTTCAGCCTTGTCTCAGGAGAATTGTCCTAGCTCTGAAACAGCAATGTGTCGGTCGAAGGCAGCCAGAGATACTCCACAAGCCTCTCCCTCCCATACATTCATGTAATTCCTCAGCTGCATTGCTCCGTTCAGAGTCCAGGCTACAGAGTTTTGAACAAGAAGGGGGGCAGGGGAAAGGGAAAAAATGCATCTATGTGCTTCACCCTCAGCCTTTTTCTCATACCAAGCTTCCCCACCCCACACGTATCTGTGCAGTCTCAGCCACGTCTCCCCATTTCTCCTATAAATCACAGGTCACCTTCAGGATGTGAACAGCAGGACAGAGCTGCTTCACACCCAGGAGTGGCCACAGAGCCCGTCTCCACCTCCTGCTAGAACTAGGGGTGAGGAAAGGCAGCACGTATGGGGTGATAAGGACACACCAAGGCATCTGAAGAGAACATGATACATCCCAAACTTTCATCAAGCAGAAATAGAAGGAAAACCACATTCGGCATCGCAGAGACCTATCTCTCTTTTACAAATAAAAGCAACTCTTCTTTTTTTAAACGGATCTTGGATTTCCTCCACACCAGCACGTCCCGTTTCTGCCCTGAGAAGGATGTGCAGATGTCAGCCATGCATCACATGTGCCACATAAAAAACTCTGCCTAGTTTAGCCTTCATTAAATCCTCTGCAAAGATTGACCTGTCACTGTGGCATGGCAGGCAGGGAAAGGCCCAAGATGGTAATTTACTGCTTCCACAAGGAAAACAAGACAGATTTGAGAAAGCTAGTGGCAAATGGCAGGAGCAGACCCTGGAGGAGGGATGAAAACAGGGCTGGTCCATCATGAGCTTCATGTGCCCCCTCCTGCCACTCCCAAGATTGTGTCTCCAATAAGGTACGTGGAATGCTCCATGCTTCCAGACACCATAGGTGATGCACAACCACTCAGAGGCATGAGGCAACCAGTGGGAACAACTGTTCCTTTTTATTGTTATTGATTTTAATCATGGCAGACAGAATCCAAACGAATCGCTTCCAAGATGATGGATTGCACCCTCAGGACCGTGGGTCCTTAGCACACAGATAGGCTGGTGCAATAATGTATCAGCATCACCGGTCAGGAATTTGGCAGGGGGGAGGAAAGGGCTGGAGCCCGAGCCCTCCCAGCACTCCACTGCATTCAGTAGGTGTGAGAAATCAGTGCTGTGTACGACCTCGAACCATGGCTCTTTCTCACGGTCTCTCCACCTCAGCCCTAAGGTTCAAAGAATTGCAGGGTTTTTTCTACAGGGCAGGAAGTCTGGGCTCTGTTTTTGCTAGAGAGAAGCATGTCAGAGGAGAAAACAGACTTGTCAAAGAGATGCAGACTGCCTTCCCAGCTTTTGTATTTTATTTTTCTCCTCCTTAAGAGGAAAGCAAGACTCCACAGCCTCCCAGCCTTGGCTACAGTCAGCTTGGTACACTCCTTCTGGAAAACAAGTCTGAGCCTAGAAAGGTGAGCGAATTGCCTTATCCCTGCTTCAAGCCGGGATTAAGAGCAAGATGTGTATCAGCGTGCTGGTTTTTACAGCACAGCTGGCTTGGCCCTCGCTTTGCAGCCCCGGGGGCGAGGCGGTCCCCCCAGCAGCAGGAGGGAGTTTGCTGTCTGAGCAGGGGCAGGAGGCAGCGGGAGGCCGTGAGAACGCGCTGCTCCACTCCCTGGGAGAGTTGCTGAGGCTCTCTGCCTTTGTGGCCATCGCTGACGAGCGGTGCTGCTGCGGGAACCGGAGTCAGCAGCAAGCCCCCGGTCCCTGCTGCGCTAGGGCAGAGCATCTTCGTGAGGAAAAAGTCTTTGCCCCAAAATACTGATCCCAAAATTCTGTGTTTGAGGGCATGGCACCCCGGATTCTTGCTGTGGGGCAGAGGCACTTGGCAGCCCCGGTTGCCCTTTGCCCACCCTAGAGCCGAAGGATGGTGCTGATGCTATTTGATGCTCCATCAAAAGAGCTCGAAATGGAGGGAGAAGGAGAAATAAAAAAAAATCTGGAAGCTGAAAATTAGTTTTTAGACACCATCCCAGCTGCAAAGTCTCAGGCCTGAGCTTCTCCATCCAGTGCTCTTTCTAGCTGAACCACGCTCAGATACACATGGTGGTTCTTCTCCATTATCAGAGGATGCCAGTGACCTGTGGCTGCAGCCCTGATGGACTCAAAGGCTCACTACAGCTTCTCAAAATTTCCATGGGCTCAAAGTTCAGGCCCTGAACATCCAATTGCTTGAGAGCAGGTAAAACTCTGAATCCGGCCAGGCTAAAGGCAAACAAAACCCATGAGCTGGTTTCTGGGAAAGGTCAATGGTAGGTGGAGTTCTGACAAAACAAACCCCAGGGCTGGAAAAAATCTGGGAATGGATCCACAGGGTACTCAGAGGAGACAGATGAGCTGCTTCAACTGGAGAGAAAGCGATCAGCAGTTATCCTTGGGGTGAAAGCTGAGAGTGGGCACCCCACAAAGCACCCGGGGGGGCACTTAGCCACCATACACTGGCTCAGCCCTTACCCTCACCCTGCCCCACAGCTCAGCTGGGCTGCAAATCCCCGGGTTCCTCCTGGCTTGCAAAATATGGTGGCATCACTCTGCAAGCAGGTGGCACCACAGATGCCACCCTGTATGTGGAAATCCCCCAGGGCATGCCATCAGTCTGGCCCAAAGAGCTCCCCTGGATGCTCCTCCCTGCCAGCAGCCTCTGCTCATGTCTCCCTTCCCACCTCCCTCCGTTTGTGGGGTCCACAAAGATGTGGGGTCCATCTGCTCTGCCCTGGCCATGGCAATGGGGCACAAAGGGATAAAAAAAATGAATGCCACTAATAAAAACATCAAAATAGGGAAGATTCAAGAAGGGGAGCATCACAGGCTCCTCATGATGCATTGAGGAAGCACTACAAAGCATGAAGCACACTGATGTAGGCCCTGTGTCTCCTGCTGTCCCTGTGCAGGAATCCCTCCCTCCTCTTCCCACACAACAGCTCTGCTACTGGCTCGTTCCTACACACTGCAGTTTTTCCGTCTTCCCCTAAAGAGCTGCCCCACTTCTTCACAGTGAGAATTCCTTGCTCCCTACACCTATCTATGAGCCAGGGAGTTGAAGCAAAATGGTGCTGCAATAGCCCCTGGAGGCAGTAGCTATCTCCCAAGGCAACAAACTGTGCCCAGACCATGTCCTGGCACCAACCACACACTCCCCCACCCCACAAAAAATGTTCTTCCCCTTCAAAGCGCCATCCAGCCCTCCCAAGTGCTTCAAGTTTCTTGTTCCCAGCTCAGCACTCAGGAGGTCAAGACAGAAATATTGGAGTAGCATCTTCCCTGCTGAGACACATCCTGGCAAGCTTTGGGAAACATCGAATGCAGGCAGAAAGGAAGGCATCCTGCAGAGCTGGGCAGAGCCCCCATATCCTGATCAAACTAAATATTACACTCAAAACACACACCAAAATTCAAGGAGTTCATGAAATTTTAAAGCTACTCCTAGTGCTGAAGAACTCTAAGCATCACCAGGAGCATTGCTTGAAAATGAAGTAACCTGTTGTAGGGAGAAAGAAGGGGCCCTGCAGCCACCTCACAGGTGCCAGGATATGAGTACTGGAGGTGGCAAGCACCTCAGCATGTATAGCAGGCCAAGACAAGATTCATTTCAGACCTCACAATCTGGCTTCCCATGTTAATGACTCCACAGAAGATAACAAAGCAAAAATCCCATCCTACAGAGTAAATTATTAGCTCTAACCCATGATCAAATTTTCTGACTTGTTTTCTTCCCCTGAGCTTTTTCATCCTCAAGATTCAGTCCCCTTTTCCCACAGCATTATTTGCACTTCAGACTCCATGGCATTGCAAGGACATATAACTAGAGGTACTGGTTTATTTGTTGCTCATGCAGCAGCCATGCTCTGGAGCCCCTGTTCTGGACCAGGTCCCCGTTGTGCTGGGAAGCAAAGGGGTGTTGCATCATATAAGAACACTGTCCTTTTTCCCCAAGAATAAATCACAGCTCACTTCCTGATGGCACCCCAGATTCACCCACATGCTGGATAAAAGACAAGAGCAGCAGTGCTTCCAGCTCCCATCCACGTGCCCACACACTTGACCCCATGGCCACACGTGCCAGCCAGGCACCCACAGCCTGGTGGGGACACACCTGCAGCGAGCTACCACAGCACTCAGTGGGAGCAGTGTCAACCACGAGGCCCAGTAATCCAGTTCCAAGGAGCAGCACAGCTGCTTTACAGAGAGGCTGATCTGTAGGTTAATTAAACAGCCATATTCTTTTGTGAAACACTTCAGGCTCGATAAACAGAAGGAGAGTAAAATTCCAGCAGGAGCACATAATGAACTGAATGAATCGACATGACAGGTGCTGGATCCCTATCTTATTTATAGGAATTCATTAGAAGGATAAGGAGAAAGAGATCGTGATAACAAGATAAAGTGCCTTACGTTTGGAGAGGACTTTAAAAAAATACAAAGCCTTGTGGGCGTGTGAGGGATCATCGCTGCAAGCGTGCTACAAAGGGAGAAATATTTCCCCAGTGATATCCTGATAGAGAAACTATGCTGGACAAGGGGAGTGCCTGGGCACACGGGCCAAAGCAGGGAAGGTAGATAGCCCTGCAATTGACCATTCTTGTCATACCTTTCCCAGGTAATTACTCAGCCACTCATGCTCTGCAGTTGCAAGGCCTAACCCTGGGATCTTTTCAGCCTCCAACTTTTCAGATGTCAATGGAATGTCCCTGCACCTTCTGCAAAGCCAGTGAGGAAGAAGGAGGGCTAATTTTTCCAGTCCACCTCCTGGCTGGGCAGAGGTGAAAGATGTTTCCTAGCGTACTGGCTCAGTGCTTCAGCCTCCAGGTGTCCCCAACGTGTCTTAGTGATCCCAAACACACCAAACTGCTCTGGAGCACCGCATGCACCAAGCCTGTCAGCAATCTGTGTGGAAAAGCCACTTCTCACAAATCTGACTCCCGGACTGATGTTCAGGTGATGCTTCACCCATGGGCCCCTTTGTCTGAAATGCTGGAGTTTTGTAACAAGCAAAAGACAGGATGCCTAAAGCATTAGGACTCAGCTCTTCAACCCAAAATCCACAAGACTTACACTGGCTTCAGCTCAGGAACCCTTAACCCTGTTGGACAGCTGGCAAGCAGCTCCTGTAGCTGAGAAGTGCTCAGAGAAGGTAATTCCCTGGTTATCCCCACTGCTGCCCTGCAGCAGGAGCAGCCAGGTAAATCCTGACACCACACTGATATCCCCAGTGCTCAAGAATATGGCTTGAGCAGTTGTCTCCACTCCTGTGCTCCAGCTCTCCAAAGCAATTGGACACACCAGAAGAGCCCAGGACCTACACAGCATAACCACTCTGTTGCAGTCACCTGGGGACAGAGAAAAGCAGAGCACAGCAATCTTGACAGCAACATATCTTCAAGTTAGGAGCCTCAAGCTATTCACTAAAGAAGCTCCTTCCTGCAGCCAAAGGTGGCAAAGCTTGCAGAGCCAGCCCCACAGCCAACCTCAGGAACTCCAAGAGAAACTATTCCAGGAGAAAAATATCATTGCAAAATAGGCTCTGGAGTGTGTGGAGCAGACCCTGCCTGCTCCACTGGTGAATCCTGTGAGCATGAGTGAGGCTTTTTGTGTGAAAACCATAGAAATCTCTCACATCCCACTCCACTCCTCATCTGTAAGCAGGACTGGAAAACACAGCCACAAAGCTAAATCTCGATCAGGTTAAGCATAATAACCCTTCTCAGGAAACGTGTCACCTTGTAAAAAAGTCCCTGTGAGTCTCTGGGACACCAGAAGTCCCTTATCCACAGCAAGAGGAACATGGAGATATCACTCAGGACAGGAAAACACCCCTGCTTTAGGCTGTGCTGGAGACAGTTCTTTGGACACCCCTTTTCTCTGCATGAAGCACATGTGTTTCCCCTTGCTCCCCCCCATCTGTCACCCTGCAAAATAAATTGCCACCCAGCTGTAAGCCGGTGATTCCCACCCCACTTCATTTGCCTGGCCCTCCTCAGTACCAGCTGGCCCCAAATCCGAGCTCGTCCCTGCCTTCTGCACACCCACAGAGGTTTCCCTACCGCTCACGAGCCCCTGACAAAGCCCTGCTGTGAAACAGGGATGTGTAACTCAGATCCCGATCCCCCTGGGCTGAGACCAGGGAATGGGTCCAACAGGCCAAACAAAAGATGAACCAAGAGAAGTCAGCTTCTCCTGCCCACTTTCCACCCCAGGGACCTGTGCAAAAAGTGGCAGCTTTTCTGTCAGCTTCCCTGGGTCCAGAAGGGCAGAAAGTGGCAAGGACTGGATGGGCTGTAGGCACCCATTTACCTTCCAAGGCAAGGAACTTACTTGAGAGATGAGTTTTAGAGGCTGCATTACCAATCAAGGAGATCCCAAATTGACTGGAAAATGCCTGGTGAAATCAATCCCACCGTGTCATCCTCCACCCCTCAGCTGGAGACCAGCGGTCACAGTGGGCACAAGGGACCCAAGAGGCACCCAAGATGCAGCATGTGAGTCCAGCACTCCCTAAATTCCACCTCTCACCCATCCAGCTGCTCAGTTAAATGTGTAGAGGTGAGAAGTGCCTCTCTTCAGCCCAGTCAGAGCCATCAGCATGGCACACCCTCATCATCCAGAGAGGGATCCCAGAGACACAGGGAGGGAAGCAGCAATTCCAGTCCCCAGGGAAGAGCACAGTGACCGCATGGCAGGGAATCCCAAAGCCAGCAGACAATGTAGCCGTCCTCCCCGGCTCAGCGCCGGCTGACAAACGGGAATAAGCCTAACTGAGCCATCCACGTCCCTGCCCTGGCAATTATACTCGGAGAGAAAGGTTCCAAGCACTATTGTGATCAATTAAATCGAAAAAGAGCGATGTCAGCTTGCAGCCCTGGGAGGATCCGACCCTTTACTGATCTTTGAATTAAAAACGCGCATCACAGCGTGCACAACGCACAGTTCCTGCGGGGAAAAAAGAAAAATCCTTTTTCTAGGCAGAAGCCTTCAGCACTCGGGAGACATAAAAAGCCACGTATTGAGAGATCCCTTGCAGGGAGAGGGGGAACCAGCGGCTCAGGTGAGTGTCACAGTACAGTTGCGCTCAGTTATTTCAGTTGGGAGCTCCTGGAAAAGCCATCAGTAAGTTCAAATCTGCTTTTCTCATACAGCTTTTGGGGAGGAGAGGGAGGGTCATCTATTATCCTTCCTCCCAATGCATGGGCTCTGCTGGAAAACCAGGGTAAGGACGAGATTCAGCCGATCTAAAGGGACACGAAGATGGTCGGTCCGAACCACGCTCCCTTTCCCCCGCGGCGTCCCCCACCGCGCCCCCGGGCTCGGGCACATCCAGCCGGAGCCGGGAGCGGACCCCTGCGGGCAGGTGGGCGCTCACCTGATGAGGTTCTGCAGGCCCTGCTTGCTGGAGTTCCTCCTCAGGATCGCGCTGGTCATGGTGGCCAAGCCGCGGCGGGCAGGGTCCCGCTGCCGCCCCCTCCCCAGCGCCGCAGGCAGCCGCCCGGCACTGCGCGCTCCCGCGGCCCCCTCTCCGCCTTCAGGAAGTTCTGCAGCTGGTTTCCTTTTGTTTCTGCTAGCCCCCCCTGCTCCACACCCCCGGCTTGTCTCCTCCACCTCCACCTCCTCCTCCTCCTCCCCTTCTGCCTCGTGGAAGTGTCACGGGAGAATCTCTGGGGGCGCAGCCACCGGCGGGCCCCGCAGCACAAAGCCCGGCGCTCCCCGCTGCCCTGCGAGGGGGATTCTCTCCTGGCTTTAACTCTCCTCTCCCTCCTTCATCTTCTCCAGCCCACTCCTCTCTCTTCCCCACCCTCCCTTTTTTTTTTTTCCCCTTCTGTTTTTTCCCACCTTTACCACTGTTTTTCTGGTTACACAAAGCAACTAGGGAGCAGAAATCCAGGCTGGCAGCTTGCACTCGACGGGCTGTAAATCACTCCCGCTCCATTCACAGCAGAAGTCTTGCATGAAGGTCTCACCTCCAAACAGTCCCCGCACGTCCGAAGGTGAGCCAGGAATCAGAGGAATACGAAAAGGGCTTTGCACTGGGAAATGCCACACCAGAGGAAAATGTTCTCCTGCGATAGCAGCTGGATTTTGGGGGAAGCCACAGAGCTGCAGCCTCAGGCAGGCAAGCAGCCTACACTCTGCTTCTGCTCTCAAACATTGTCCCTCACCTGCCTGAGTCACCAAGTCGCACGTGCCTCAGTTTCCTCAGCCATCAAATTGGGAAAGAGGCAAAAAATCTGACTAAATCTGGCTTTCCTCCATGAAACACTGATATTTCAGGGGATAAAAGAAATGCATCAGTGTTTGATGAAGGACTAAGATTGCCACCTGCTAAAACAAAATGCCCATCTGCCATGCATTCAGATGGTTGTTCTTCACGCTATCTCCTCATGGGATTAGTTCTGGGAGGAAAAAACAAAGGAGCCTTTTTTCCTAAACTGCATCTCCTGGTCCATGTGTGCTTTTTGGGTGAAAAGATATTCTCTACTATGCCAAACCAACTGGTGCCTGGACTTGTACCTAGCAAGTTCCAGCCCTGCATTATACTTGCACATTATGGTGCTCATGGCATGGCCTGCCCATGTTCCCCAGGGTTAGTGGGAATATTTCTCTTGTCCGCAAAATGGGAGCAGTTACGATGGAAGCACTCTGCTGAGACCCTCACCTTCCTTCTGCTTTCAGTCCCTCTCATCTCATTTACACGTTTCCTTTCAATCACTTCTGCAGAAATGTTTCTTGATGCCTGGTAAACTGAAAAGGGGAAGTTGCCCATGAAATACACCAAGAAATCTCAATTTAAAAAAGGAAGTACCTGCCTTCCTCTCCACTGTCTCTTCATTTCAAAACCGCTTGATTATTTTC
This sequence comes from Parus major, assembly GCF_001522545.3. Classification (NCBI taxonomy): domain Eukaryota; kingdom Metazoa; phylum Chordata; class Aves; order Passeriformes; family Paridae; genus Parus; species Parus major. The sequence goes on from NC_031774.1 coordinate 15,491,659, forward strand.
CCCTGCAGGTATTTACTAAACATTGCCTAAGTGACTACGAACAACAAAATCCACAAAGCACAGACGTTGACGCTGGCCTCACTCTGTGGGCTGCTCAGATGATATCACACTGCATATTTTCCTTTCAAAATTCAGTGAGAAGATGCAAAAGATCCACCACAAAAGATCTCTGTTGCTAAAAAAGAGCTTGTCCCAGCCTTGCAAGTGCTTGCAGGAGTAATTAGGTTTAAGCATATGAACATTCCTATTGACTTCACCATAACTGGCCAGAGTTGAAATGAAGTGTGCACCCACAGGGTTTTCTTTTTGGAGAGAATCGGCCCAAACCTGCCCCTGACTCCCATGGTCCGAGCCAGGCAAGGATGCAACTTGAAGGAGCCCTGGCAGGCAGAGATGTAGCTTGCAGCCATGGGCGAGCAGCAACTGGGGCTGAATGAAATCACTGCAAGCACTCTTCATTCAGGCAGAGATGCCAGATGATCCTCAGGGAGCTGAGGAGGGACAGGGAGGAACGCAGTGGAGGTTAACAGGATGCTGCTACCTATGGCAGGAGAGTCTCTGTGTAAATGGGCAGAGGAAAAGCTGTTAATTCCCCCAGCAAGAAAGCCTTGGCTCCAGACCGGGTTTGACTACTGGAGGATGCCAGCGTGAGCTCCTTGTCTTGAAAGCACTTGGCTGACTTCCACCCCAGTTCCAGGACTGCCTTCCTCTCAGAGATGGAGCTTTCAGTGAACAGGGCTGACAGAGACCATGCTTGGATGATGAAATGCAGGACTGGAGAGAGGTCATGACATTAGCTCTTACTGGTCTAAGGTGCTAGGATAATTTGGAAACACCAGAAGTGAGGCAGTGAGGAAGGGGGTCCCTTAACTGCAACAGGCTGAGCTCTGAGTTGCTCCCAGGGAGAGAAAGATCTGGTTCTGAACTCTGCCTGGAAAAATCTTTCAAGGTGGCTGGGCCCCTTGACCTCTGGGAAAGGCTCCATGCCCTTCTCCCTGCCTTTCATCTTTGAGAAAGATACCAAATGTCACAAGAAAACTCATCCTTCCTCCAGCATCAGTCGGGTCTTGCGGAACCGCAGGGAAAGGAGAGCAGGGCAGGACCCACAGCTTGCAAGGGGAATGGACAGAGTCACAATCCCCATCTCTGTGGGACATTTAAACCCACTATTCAAAGCACAGAGGACATGCCCAGAGAAAGAGCAGTGCAGGAGAAATCCCACACCATTGCCTTAGAGTGCAGAGGCACCTTGGGTCCCCTCTCCCTTCCTGCCCCTCACTCCACATGCATCAGTGTGAGTCATACCATGTATCCAGGAACAGTAAGGTCAGCATCAGTCCCACAGCTGCTCGGATCCTTTCCCAGAAACAAACCCCCTGGTCCCACCACGAAGTGGGTAGGAGCACAGTGGACACAGGAAGAAAAACAAAGAATTAATTCATCTGTTATTTTTTGGCACAGTTTAAGCTAGGAGAACCACCATAAATCTCTGCAGCAAAATCCACCCCACTACAAGAACTGGAGCACTCTGTGTGGCACTGGAGTTTCCCAAAGCTCGTCCCAGCAGCAGGGAAGGCAGAGAAGGTGAGATGCTGTGAGGGAGAGCGGGTCTGCCTCCATCACTGTGGGAAGGAGGGCTGGAGTCCCAGAGAGATAGGGCTGCACCAGTTCCCGTTAATTACACAATCGTTCTGCTATGTAGCACTACTTGCAAAATCAGTTGAAGGCTCACACATGGTCAAGGGAAAAAATAAAAAAGGAAAGAAACAAAAATACCCTAATCCTGCTAGTGAGGAAATCCAGCTCAAGCATTTCTCTACAATACTGCTGGGATGTCAGCCACTGTCAGGATAAGGCCCAGAGCTTAGTCACTGCAAGGGCCAGTCCTTTCTAAGTGCCACCATCTGCCAGCATGGTTTCCAGAGGTCCACGTCTGCAAGTCAGTGGTGAGATCCCACCCCAAGAAGATTTTCTTACAGAGACAGCTTCACATCTTCAGCAGGGACTAAGAGCCCTAGCTCATCTGGAGACCCTATGCCTCCACCAGCAGCCCCTAGGACAACGAAATAGACTGGGGGGGTATCTCTGGTTTTCCTTTTAAATGATGCATCTTTCCCTCTGCCATCCCAAACCTCTCCTCCTATCCTGATATTCCACCAGCCTCTCTTCACGAGGAACACGCATACACCACTTTGAAACCACCTTGGTAGGCACCAGCACTCACCCAACTCCCCAGTTCAGGGAAAAAGGGCACACCACTGGTACATCAGCTGCATAGATGGTGTGTTTTGCACGTTGGCCTGAGTAGGGTTTTCCCAACTCACCTTCACCCTGAATTCCCACTTAACTCAGTCCAGTTCACTCTGCCAGCACTCACTTTTGGGCAGCCAAATACAGAGACCAAGACAGGCAAACAAGAGATAATCCTGAGGAAACAGCAGGACTGGCAGCCAAAAGCAGCACATTGTCTCCTTCCCACCAGAACAGCTCTTTACAAGCACCAGAGTGTGCTGCCAGGAGGGCAGGGAGCCCCACCTCCACAATTAGCTCAGGGTGCAGGGCAAGGAGTCCAGTCCCAGTGATGCATCCCAGCAAGCCTTTCTCTGTCCTGGCATGAGTCAGGAGAAGATATTCCTAAGCCAATGCACAACCCCATGGGTGTTCAGGGCGGGGGTGCTGTAGGCGGGAGCTTCTTGGCTCAGAGTTGTTGCCAGGCTGACATGCTCAGAGGAGCACCATGAAAAACATGCATAATTGTGGGTCTAAACAGCCAACAAACACTGTGTCATACTAAGTCTGAAATATCTGGCATGGGATCAGTGATGACTTTCTTCCTCTGATAGCCAAAGAGGCAGAAATGAGAATCAGAAGCTGGATCTAGAAGGAGTGTCCTTCTTCCTCTACCCCACTGCCACCTCTCACCCTCACACAGAATGGAAAACAGACGCTCCCTGGGGAACTTAAGGGCTACATCCGTAAACCTAGAATCATTAGGTTTCATCATGAAGTTTGCTTCATTTATCAGTGAGAGGGGAAGATGCAAGTTTACAAGCCTTGCAAGAGAAGATGCATTTGCTCCAGGGTGATACACACAAGGACAAAGGATGGATTTAACAAACAGGGGAAGGGGAAAAGCATTAACAGGGCAGCCCAGCACAGTTAAAGGAGATCTGGGCCCCTGTTGCCCCAAGGTCTGGGCAAACAGCAGGAGATCACCTGAGCCACTGCAGTGAGCCACCATCCGGGTTTCCCAGACCAGGGCTAAGGCTGAGTGACTCAGCCGAGCCCTGGAGGAGTGCAGCTGGTCCAGCATGTTGAGCCAGCACCATCACTGATACTGTGCACTGCTATCTATATATTATGTTAAATCAACAAAGCCATTGGGAAGGAGACAGGAAGACAAAACAATGGCTGCAGATAAGACACTCCCATCCCACACAGGAGGGTCATTACAGGACAAGAGGAGAACTATTGGCCCCAAGGAGGCAGACTCCATCTCTTAGGGATGGTTGTCTACCACAGGGCCAAGAAGTAGGACAAAGGACTCCAGCCAGGATGGATAAGATATAGGCAGCTGCTGCCAAGAGGTTGTCTCCCCACAGCAGACACTGTAGGAAAAATCTGAAAAAGGCCTTTTTATAGCATCATATTGCTTCATCACGAGTCTCTGCTCACCAAGGTTTGGAAAACTGCTGAATTAATTTGAATTTTGAATGTCTATGTAAAATAAATGGAGTGGTCTTTGCTTTGACTAGGTGGATTAGATAGACACTGGGCAGCTGAAGATGCCTTCAAACATCTCCCATGCTGGCTATCAGAGGTGCACAACCAGAAACAGAGGCACCACCTTCCTTCACCAGGTGGCATCTGTGTGATGTGTTTAAGCATTGCCCAAAGCTGTGCAGCACGTTTTGTGGATGGGCCTGTGGGTGAGTTCCACTTCATGAGCGCAGCCCTGTGTCAAGCCATGCTGCTCAGATGACCACACAGCTTTCAAGAAGTAAAATACAGCTTCTGCCCAATATAAACTTATTAGCTCATCTGCAGCTGGCTCCAGGCTCTGATGCAGCACCGTGTTGTGCAACACAAGCACTTTTAGCAACCATTAATCTCCGTGTTACGCTGCCGAGCTCTCACTCCAGCCGGGGTCAGGGGAGACTAAATGGATAAGAAGGAACTCCAAGCACCATCTGACAGTTCCTGCATCCCTCACTCCAAGCTGCTCCTTGTCCCAGGGAAAGGCATCTAATATCAGCTTGCCCATATCCATCCATGCTTCCCTTGCTAAGCTGGGCAAAAGACAGGAGTTGTTCTGAAAGGGCTCGCAAAAGCATCATCATGTATTCACAAACCTTGGAGACACACAGCTCCATCAAGGGGGAAGACAGTCATTAATGCTCCAAAGTGAGGCCCAAAAAAAGGCTAAGAGGGGACTTTCTGCACAAAGGGCAGCTAATGCTGTATGCAGGAAGATGGCAGCTGGAATGGAGAAGCAGCAGAAGAGAGAAATGCCACTCCCAGGAAGAGGTCCCACCAGAGCAGGGGTGCACAGCCTGTGTATCACAGTAGTCTGCCCTTCAAGACAGCTCAGCTTGGGCACAATGCTGTCAGCTCCTGGTATGGGAACCTAACAACTGCAAGGAGGCACTTATTTCAAGGGGAAATTATTATTGTCATCAGTTTTATCGGGAGAGAACTCTGCCCCTCCTAAATAGCTGGCATCCGTGATTTTTTGGGGTCTGTCAGTAGTTCAGAGTTTGTCAATGCTAATGACTCCAAAGCAAGCTTGCACTGGAAAGGAAACTGCTTCTGCAGCAGAAAAGCACAAGCATGCACAAGCACAGAAGAAGAGATCATATTTTCCAAGCTATCTGGCAAGGACTTGATAAAAGGCACTGCACAAACTGTCTAGTCAGCTGCAGCAAGCAACAGCTACCTAGAGCTGGGAGAGAGGCTTCTTTGGTAATGCAGGATGAATCCCTAACAAAAACAAAAAATCTGTTTTCAAAATGAATGCGTAAGCAAAAGAACCAAAGACCTCCAGCTGATGCAAACTGGCAGAGCTTTCTCTATGGCAGGCAGAGGGATGGTGCTGATATGCACTGGCAAAAGCATTTGGGCTTGCATGTCTGTGCAACAGCAAGAAAAATCCAAATAAACCGAGCTCCAGCTCATCTGAGTCTTGCACTTCTCAGATCAATTGCTTGCAGATTGCCCCACATTTTCAGACCACTGGATGGAAGTCACCAATTAAGCCAATAGAAGCTCACTGACTGCCATTTGCATTCATTAATAAATCCAGCTGGGTTTGTTCATGTACCTTTCTCTTTATCCAAGTATTTCTTGGACAGTCACCAGAGGCACCAGGCTGCTGGGAACCACCACTGCTCATGTGAGACAGGCTGAACCCAAATAGTTGCTGGGTTTGCCACTCACACGTGTGACTGAAGATGGAGCTCTGCTGCCAGCCCCAGCAGCCCATCCCAGGAAGTACTTGTTTAAAGTTGCAAATAACAGAAGGTATTTTGTCCTGCCTTACTGCAAGTTCTCCTGCAGGGGATGGGGGCTGCAGGAGTGGAGCCCCCAGAAAGCCACTGGAGACCTGCCCGTGAAAAAGACAACTCTGAGTGCCGAAACCTGGGATTAAGACACTTCAAAGGCTGCCTCACACATCTGGTGTGTGTTAGGACAGATGCACTGGCAAGGAAAACATACATGGGCTCCAAGTGGGGCTGGTTAACCCACTCATGACTGAGCCTCTGTGGAACATGTGGACAGGCTGAGGACCCTGAGACACCTGGCCAACACCTCACCAGCTTGGGAGAGCTGGGCTCAAGTCTCACTAAGTGGGCTGTGCTTCCTAGCTGATACTGGGAAATCAGGGAGTGATTCGGGTGCCTAGTGTGGGATGCCTTGGGCTGCCAAGGCCTGGCAGATGTCACACAGGTCCAGTAGGAAACCACTTCTTCTGGGTACCAAACCCACAGTAGCCAAGTTCTACAGTCAGGGCATCCCTTCACCTTCCTAAACCTCTCAACCTCAGCTGTCTGTCCTTGCAATAGAGATAACCTGTCCTCTATTCCTGAAGCAGTAGCCACAGAACACCCGCCATGGTGACACCCTGACCTTGGCTGGGCACCGTGTGTGTTCCTCTAGTACCGACCACACCAACTTCATGTCATGCAGGACAGCTGCTTCCCCAGAATGTGCAGCACCTCCTAGGACACATTTTCTGACCCATACCAGGTGGCCGTGATCCAGAACATGACCTGGGTAAAGAGGCCTGACCCCCTATCATAGACCCCCTTGTCTTCCATTCATTGATGTACATCCTCAAGGCTTCTCCTCATGAAAGGCTTTAGAACAGAACCACACCATGAAGATCCATTCCTCATGCATTTGGCTTCAAAGGATGCCAAAGCACCCCTCAGTAATCTCAAAGACTCAGCCTAATGAGGAGTTTATTTGACTCATTAAGAGAGCAGGAACTGCAGCTACAGGAGGTCCAAGCTGCTGTGCAAGCTGGGGGAGCAGCTTGTTCCACCTGTTCCAGGTGAGCAGGCACCAGCCCTTCCAGGCAGGTTTGCAAAGCTGGACTGTGGCAGGAGGGCAGCATGGGGAGGATGAAGTGGGACCATGAAATCCTTGTGATACTCTCTCTGAGTCCCTGAGCACCACTGCAGGTTTGCAGTCAGTCAGAGCCAGATTACACTCTCAGGAGCCTGGTGGTCATACCAATGCCTCCTGGAGCCTGAGCAGCAACTTCATTTGGGCCAGGATTCCCACCCCCACTCAAAGAAAAAACTGTTCCAAACAAAAACCTGGCACTAACAAGGTCTTGGAGCACCTCCTGGCCAGGTGGTCTGCCCAGATGTGAGTCAGAGTCCTGACAGAGGCAGCAGCCAGGCTGGATGAGTGCCTAGCTGGGAACAAGCCCAGCTCTGAAGAGAGCACCAGGGCAGCAAAGAGTCAGCTCAGCCCTCAGGCAGACCCCACTGTTGGGCTTGTGGGTCACAGGGGTGACAGATGCAAAGGGGGATGCAGGCAGAACATCAGCCAGGGCTGGATTAGCAAGGTCAGTGAAGGTCAGAGCAGAGAGGCCCAGGATCCCCAGGGCATGCCAAGATTAAGCACTTCCCCGCTGCACAGCCAACCCTTCCAGTTATCACAGGGTTTTCAGATTTGGGGAGAAGCCCTAAACCCTCTGAAGTAAGTTCACCTTACAAAATCCAGGGGCAAGGGATTCCCACAAGCTTCAGAGCCAGACTTCACATCAAGAGTTTTAAAAAAGCCAGCCTTCCAGCCAGCAGAGAGTCTTCTGTGTTGTAAAAAGAAAAGTGCAATTCAAATGAAGGCTGCTGGGCAATCCCCTGCTTTAGCACACACTCCTCCAAACCCGTAGCTTTACATAGCAAAATAAGCTTGGAGGCAATGCAAGGCAAGACTAGCCAGGCTTAATTTATTTTTTTTTCCCCCAAGGAGAAAAGGACAGTGAAGGCACCTGATACCTCCTATAATTAGAGACAGTTCTTTATCCCTAATGCCACTGCCAGAGCACCTATATCCAATTTTGAAACCAGAAGTATAGCCTAGCTTCATTAAATAATCCATCTGGTCCTCCACTGTTAATTTCCCTACTATTTTTCCACTTTAATGAGCCCAGCTGGGTCAAACTGTGACCAGTTACTCCTGAGCAGGGATCAGCTATCCCTCCATTCCACCCCCAAGGAATCTGGTGTACTGAGGGGTCCAAAAACTCTCCAAGTATCAGTTTTCCCAAACAACCTCCTTCCAACCATGGGTATACTTAGCAACAGCAGTCATTTCAGCAAAGACCCTTGAGACTCCTCTAAGGATCTGGAGAATTCAAGACAGCTGGGGATGGACGTGGCAAGGAAAAGCCTGGGGCTTGCTGGCACAGCAGAGCCTCTCCCCAGGCAGTGACCATACATGGGCTGCCTGCCCTGCAGCTCATGGGGAGGGAAGCCCCAGGAGGACAGAGACAGGGGAATTTGGGAAAAGCCAATCTGCCTCCCAGGTGCAGATATCCTGCAGAACAGGATGTGCATACACAGCCCAAGGGATGTGTATGGGTATAGGAACTAAGGGCAGGAGTTACCTGAAGCCTCCAGGGTTTTATGGAGAGAGCTCTAAGTTACAGACCCGAAACATACTGAGCTCCCAACCTCTCCCCATCAAGGCAGGAGAACCCAAGCATCCACCTCTCCAGAGCTCCCCCCAGCTTCTTGCTTACTTGGGAAGGCTCACACCACAGCAGTTTCCCATAGAGCAATTCCAGCTCATGGAAGAGACCTTAACACCGGTCTGCTTTAGGCAGTGTTACACCAGCATCAGCAGGACTTTGCCAGTATGTCCCAATTTGTATGGGGAAACAGAGTAGGCTATGTTCAAATTAATATTTCTAGGACACCTTCAAGGCATGCTCCTATATTCACTGGGCACAAGTTAAATAGACAAGGTTCATTGTCTATGGAAACACAGCACCAATATTTTTCTCCTGACATCTCCCACAGTGCATTACACCCAGGAGCCTTGGGATTTACCTTCCTGGTAGCTCCATTGCAAGACTGGTTGCTCTGACATCCATCATGCTTTAGGCTGTCCTTAGAGCCTTGTCCTGCCTCCAACCATGCATGGGTCAGCTTGAAAAGAGCTTTTTCATCGAGGAGAGGAGATCAGGGAGACAAGCTAGCCACAGGGTGAGAAAAGGTAGACCCAAACAGCAAATAAACACTTCCTTCCTCCATTTTGGGAGTGGAAATCACCAGTCTAGCAAGTGTTTAAACAGCACAAGGAAAACCAAGGGAAGTTTAGAGCTCCACATGAAGCTATTATACAAATTGTAAGGGAAAATAATTCTTCACATTTTTAAAACAAAGAGGAACTCATTTCTGCTTGCTATTTTTGCCACCAATTTTCATATTTCATTAAGATTCTAAAACACAGCTAGAGAGGAAAGGATGTGCCACCCTGCTGTCAATGTTCACACTCTTTTTAAACAAGGCTGTGAGGGTCTGTGTGCTACAGAACAGACTCCCTCAGACAGACTTTTATTAGCGGGAACTCCAGCAGGAAACAGAAAAGGGAACAAGCTGACCCAGCCCCACCGGTGGCCCTGCATGCACCAAAGCATCTGCACTTAGTGCAGCAAGAGGGGAGCAGGAAGGTTTGCTTGCCTTGTGCCACACACAGCACCTGCTCCTTGCTGCTGCAAGGTGAGCCCAGCCCGTGGCAGAGGCACAGCCAGGAGGAACAATGTTGGGAATCACATCCATCCCCATGCTGAGGAAACCCCTGTGCTCCCCCAGCAGCCAAGGCTTCCCCTTTGTTTCAGCATCAAGTCGTGTACAGAGCCTTCTAGCACCTTTTGAAGCTTCCAGTCAAATCTTCAGCCAAGGCTAATTGCTGTCAGGTGTCAGCCGAAGCACTTACTGCAACCACTGATGACAGGAGATGACACACCTTTCTCCTCTCATTGTCACTCAAGGGGTTTTTTTTCCTGTCAACATTAGCTGTGCCGGCTCTCAGAAGCCTTGGGGAGAAATGCTAATGCAAGCTTTGAAGCTGGAGGTGAAAAATCAGGCAACCTCCTAAACTCCCTGGATGCTCAGCCTGAATCCAGTTCAAACCTGAGTACTTCTGGGTGATGCACTTTGGCCAAGCTTACCTGTCTGCCACCACCACAGACAGACATGATCTCTGCTACTGATCTGTCTTCTTTTAGCCCTCATGGAAAGCTATCTGTATTCAAGTGAAGAGACCCCAAATTTTACAGTCTCTGCTGATGAAGCAATAAAGCAGAGCAGAGGCACAGGGAGATATATAACTTTACAGCAGCCAGCCTGAAACATTGCCAGGTTAATTCGGCTGGAGACCTAGGGGATGCAGCAAGAAATCAGATGTGCTCAGCAAGGAGAGGAGGCAGCTGGTCTCTACATTAGAGAGGTCTTAGAGATGGGGTTGGTTGCTGCCCCAGAGCAGCTCCAGGTCACCAGACCTCTCACTTGAGCTTGCCTGCGTCTGGGGCTGGGGCTCTCCACCCGATCAACCCCTTCCCAAGGGCTTTGAAGCTCAAAGGGGATGAGACCTTCAGGAAATCTAAGTCTCCTTCTAGCTGGAGAAGCTTGTCAAAAGCCTGATGGAACCTCTGACCTATTCCAGCCTCATGGCTCATCCTTGTTCTGGATGCACATCCTCCTTTCCCACCATGCCCTCCCAGCTTCCCGGCTCCCCAGTATCCTGGGACTGGAAGGCAGCTGTAGCGTCCCCAAGCCTCACCTCTCGTACTCCCCAGGGGATTCATCTCCCACTTGGCTCACTCCTTCTGCACCCTCCTGGCACCCGTCCAAGTCTGACATCTTCTCCCCTGGTTGGCACGGCAGCCCCACAGACAGCTCCAGCACCGGGGTGCTGCCGCTGTTTTGCTTTTCCTGTGCTCAGCAGAAGTGAGCTGTGCCGGAAACTTCATGGGCTGAGGGTTTGTTGGGGGGATGGGAGAGGGCAGAAGGAAGGTGAATTTGGGGATTTGTTTTGTTTTAAAAGCCATTGAGACTGATTTAAGATTTTACTTGTCAGCAGCTAGAAATTTGGAAGTCCTGGGCTAACCCAAAAGAAAAGTGGGCAGCATGGACATTCCCACCATGGCAGGGAGAGGAGTAACCCCACTGCCCCTCCAGCTCCCCATGCCACTCTCACCACAGCCATCATCTCCAAACCACAGCACCCTACACTGTACCAGTCCCAGGGTGCTGCTGCAAGTGCTGCCAAGGTTGTCCTTACTTCACATCTCTCAAATCCCACTGGAGCCAAAGGGTCTGCTTCTGCCCTGCAGACGCCACCCCTCTCCCCCCTTCTCAGCTCTTTCCACAGCTTCCTGCTGATGCCATCATGGGTTGAGGTTCTGCAACACCTCCTGGGGCTCCTTGGATTGTTATCTCTTTGTCTCTTCACCACTGGAGAAGGGCATGAGCATCTGCAGCTTTGGACAGGGACCAAGAGCAGAGAGGTCCCCAATCTCCTCAGCACAGCCCCTGCCAAAGCCTCCCCATCCCCACCAGGACTGCCACAGTGGGGCAGTCCCTGCTGGCACCATGGCATGAGTCGGGGTCTGGCCACCCAGGCAGGCAACACCCACCTCTCTCACCAAAGCTTTATTTACATCACTGCTGCCATGATGCAGCTCTTCACAAAACTAGAGAGAAATGGCACCCGGTCAGTGCCCCTGAGCCCGGCGGGGCAGCAGGGACAGAGGGGAGAGGACAGGTGTGGAGATGCAGGTGCTTAGGACTCGCCAGCCTCGAACATCTTCTTTCTGCCCTCCATTCCAGACTTCTCCTCAATGTTCTTCCTCCAGTCACCAACATCACGGAGATCCTTCTCCTGGAGGAGGGATGATTGCATTGGTGTGAATGGTGCCAGCGTAAGAACCCGCCTGGCCCAGGGCCCACACCAGTCCACCCATGGAAACCCCCATGTCAGCTAGAGGAACCCAGTTCCACCCATGCTACACATCTCCTTGAACTGCACCCTCCTGTTTCAACACCATGGGTGCCAGAGAATGAAATGCTGAGCAGGAAGAAGAACATTATGGAGAAAGAGTCATTCTCAACCCTATCATACAGGGAAGTGTGAGCCCTAAAGGGTGAGGGCAGCTCCTGTTAGGGAAAAAAGGAAGAGGGAAGGATACCTTCTCAGTGTCCTCTTTCTTCACTTGCTTCAGGTTGGCTCGGAGGTCCATGCAGACCTTGTGCTTGGAGCCCAGCAGGGCCCGCAGCATCGCGTCAGCGGACATGCGCACCCTGCGCAACGGTGGCCGCTTGAACTTGCCACGCAGGTCAAAGAGTTTCTGGCTCAAGTCTTCCAGCTGGGGGGGATGAAATCAGGGGGTTGGAGAGAGAGCGGGGCATGGGTTTCATGAGATGGACCCAAGCAGTGCAGGGAGGCACGAGGAATGGGCTGCAGACTCCCCTGAAAGATGGCTCCAGTGGAAACTCACCTCCTTGGTAGTCTTCTGTAGCTTCACCTCTGTGTCATACCTCTCCTCATCCACTGACTCTATCTTGGCATGAAGCTTTTTGCACAGATCCTGGGAAGAAAGCAAAGAGGTATGTTGACTGCTAGGACCCACACACAGCTCCTCTCTCCTGACTGCTCTGGCTCTGAAAGCCCTCAGTCCATAAGACTAGATGGGACTGAGGTGAAGAGGGGCTTGTCAGCCAACTCCTAATCTCCATGCTACTGGCTGCATGCAAATGCTGCCTCAACACATCATTTAAAACACACCTTTCCGGCCAGCAAGATGCCTTTTTTTTTTTTGCAGAGACCCCACTTGCCTCTCAAGCCAGCTGCCAGCTGGTGACTGATGACTGCCAGCCAGTCTATCTGGCTCCAGGGTAACACAGGTGAGGAGAGGGTCGAGGTGGGAAGGCCAGCCTAGATCCACCAGGCTGACTGATGGCGCCAAATATATTCTGCCCCAACACTGAAAGAGTTAAAGAAGCCTGTACCTGAAGTTCCTGCATGGATCCTGGGAGTGACAGAGGAGGACAATGTTCTGCCAGGTAGTTTTGCTTTTCCACTTCTTTAGCAGCTGCTTCTTTTTCTATTTCAGTGACAGCAAGCTGGAGCATAGCACTCTGGAAGGCAGCATGAGAAGGGTGAGTGCAGGGTGGAAGCAAGCAAGGAGGGTAGGGGGGTCATCAGGAGAGTGGGAGTCCTGACGGAGAGGCAGCCTGGGGAGTTCCCATAAATACCACCATTTCCAACCAAGGGATATAATGGAGACACAGTAAGGAGTGGGGTGGGAGGCCCCTACATCATGCAATGTGGCCTTTTCCAGTAGGGAGAGTGCTGAGAGTTGGCTGGCATGGGATGGGAGATGGGAAAGTCAGGACACACATCACACAGCCACAGCAGTGCCACGTACCTTCAGGTGCTGCCGACGGGCAGTGGCTGCCCTCCTCTTTTTCTGCAAGTGGAAGAAGCAAGAGAAAAGAAGGTTATCAGGTGCCCATTCCCCTTTCCATTGCCCTTCCCCATGCAATGCCACAGTCCTGCAGCCCTGCCAGGGAGATGGCTCCATCCTGACACACACTTGGTCCCCAAATTAGCAGCACTCAAGGAAGAGACTCTCTGCTGAAACCAGCTTTGCCAGCCTCACATAGCTAAAACCTACAGAGTCCCTCCAGAAAAGATAACAAGGGTGATGAACTTGAAAATATATGTATAAAATATAGCTTCAAACTTGGCTTCTGGAGACTTTTAGCCTTTTCTCTAATTTCCTCTTCATGCAGATGTGTTTTACTTTGCACTCAAGCTAAAGACTCCCATGTCTCTGGGCACTTGGGAGCTGTGGGATGTCTTTCTGAGCAGTCCAGGGCACATGTCCTTCTGACACTGCTGACAAGGACAACCAGGCAGGTGAACACATGAAGGCTGTGTAATTTCTTTGAGCTGAAAAGACCCAGCACAAGTGATGCTGAAGGAGGGGTTCATCACAGCTGGAGGACAGACATGACCACTGACTGCCCTTCTGTACTTGTCATACTGGACCAGCAGCAACAGGACTCCTACTTATAAAAAAAACCCACAACTTCTGCATTTCAGCTGTTTCCTGAGCATTTCACCCAGAAGACTGGGCATGGTTGAGTTGGGCTGGCCAAGGGGAAACAGGTCTGATATGCTGAGGGGCGGGGAGTAGAAAGCAGCACTTGGGTGTGGGTCTGGGCTGCATAGAGGAGGAAGTGGATAAGGATGTGCAGAGTGAAATGTAACAAAATCTGACATGTCTCACATATGCAAATGGCCAAAGCCCTCCTGAGAGGGCTGGAGGGCTCATCAGAAAAAAAGCCATCTAGCTCTGAGATGCAGCACACTATTAACCATCAGATAATCAGATCCCTTGAGGGCTATTAGTCCAGGGCTTATTCTCCATCTGAAAGCTGGTACCTTAGCAAAGAGTGTCCTCCCAGATTTTTCTGGGAGGTCTGGCGTTGATGGGGAGTAAAAGAACATGTTGGATATCAGCACCATTTTGTGGTACTTCTATGTGTCCCTGACATCCTCTTTTCTCTCAGTGAGAACAAGCTGGAGCTTCTGGTGTTTCAGACATATGGGGAGATGCCAAACAGATATGAAGGATGGAGAAATTTGCTAAGAGGAAACGTGGAGTGACAAAGCCATGAACAATCCTCCCACACCTTCCCCTGCATTTCTCCAGACACCCCCAGTCCCAGCTCTTCCAGAAGCCAGGCAAAACTTGCTAAGAATGCAACCTCCACCCTGCTCACACTCCCCTGGATCCAGGTTTCCTTGGATTGCCTTTGAGAAGTGATTTGTCAGTGCTCAGTGGGTAGAAATGAAGGGCTAGATGTGGGGAAGGAGGAGAGGATGCTAGGCCAAGGGCAGGATGGTGGATGGATGATGGAGGAGAGGCAGCTCTGGACCATTGCCTTCCCAGCACCACCTCGTGGCCGGCTGGGGAAGCAAGAATGAAGGGGGAAAAGCATCTGACTCTAAGCCAGGGAATTAAAAAAATACTTTCAAAAGGGATTTTTCTTCTCCTTCACATGTTTACTAGGAAGAGTCAGCAAGAAAATAACCATGAGCCATTGTTCCCACACACCCAGCAGCTGATTTTTCTACGGAAGAACAGTGAAGCCAGGACTGCTGCCACAAGCATTGCTAAAGGAAAAACCCCAGCAAAACACACTTACCTCTTCACTGTTTAGGAAAAGCAGATGAACAAGGAAAGGAAGGAAGAGAAAGGGGAAAAAGGAAAAAAAGGCAGTTAGTTAGCATCCTAACTGGAAACGAGCAGAAGAATCTTAACAAGCATAAAAGTTGGCAGTTGAACTGAAGTTTTTAAATGCCAACAATATATTAAAGACAGAAAAATGGGAACTTACTCAGACATCTTGGTTTAGATGGTTGTGAACCTGAAATGAAAACCATAAAAAAAGTTCAAAAATATTCATGCGGGTGGTCACTTTCTTGGGTTTAAAAACAAAGCAAGACTCCTCTAGAAAATAAAATGAGGAAGTGGTCTGTTCTTATTTCCCAACTTCACCAATTTTTTATCATATAGGGAACTAGGTTGCAGTTTGTAGATGAAAGCCAAACATCTCCTCGTAGCAACACAAACCTCAGCATCAAGGGACTTCTGGAAAAGACCAAATGGGGCTGAGCCAGAAAAAGAGAGATCTGTGCCAGAGATTCCTGCAGGTATGGTTCTTGTCTGACCTCCAGGAAACCATTTTATTCAATGAAGGAAGAAAAGGCAAAAACTATTTTCAGTTTACTGCTTCACTTTGCCAACCTTAATTCACTTCGCCAACCTTACTTCACTTCATAAACAAGAAATATCCCAAAGGCTGCAAAGGGCTGGCAATGACCCCAGGTGACATGGAAGGAAGGATTTAAGAGGATGCTGCTGCCAGCATATGCACTTATTCTGTGGGACAGGGGAGCCTGTTGCAGCAACCTCAGCACAAGTGATGTAGAGCAGGGTTGGAAGTTGTGGTTGATACAGGCACAAAAAAATTCCCCAGACAGTTCCTTGCATTTGCTTTAAGTGGAAATTTTACACATACAACACAGTGTTTTAGGAAGAGATGGAAGAGCACCTTTGCTTTGCTGTAAATTATTTCCACATAATTAGAATTTTACTTTTCTATCAGAGCAATATCTGTACCGCTTGCATCTCTTAAGCTTGTCCTTTGCAGAGCAGACCAGGCCCCAAAACGCAGCCCTCTGCAGACTTCTGTCAGGAGGGGAAGTGTTAATGGGGGCTCACGCCCGAGGCAGGAGGCACAGCTTGCAGGGCCAAGGAAACTTTATCCTGGAAAATGTGCAGGCCCATCACATTACTTCAGAGAGGAGCGGGGGGGAAAGTGCTTCTAAAAATGGCCAGGGAGCTGCAGAAGGAGCTGCAGCTGTCTCCTGGGACGGCAGGCTCTCCCCGGTGCCAGCCCCGTGACTCGGGAGGCCGGAGCGCTGCGGAGCAGAAGCCGCCGCAGGTGTCGGAGCGCGGCTGAGGCCGAGGAACGCGGGCTATTTTCACTGACATCCCTGCCCCGCACACACGCTCCAGCCCCGACGCCGGGCAGCCACGGCCACAACGCCAGGCTGCAGCTCGCTGCCCGCGACGTGGGCTTCCAGTCACCTGTTCTGCGGGGAGGACACCATAAATTTGGATGTCGGCGCCTGTCCGAGGGTGTTTTTGGGGAGGAAGGCGCTGCAAGGGCCGGGTAGGGAGCCGGAGGAAGGGTGTAAGTAAGGGAGCGTAGCCGAGTCACCGCAGACAAGGATCCTGAATCCTTTGGCCCTGGGGAGGTCAGCGTTAGGCTCCGCTTGTCCTCGCCATTCAAGCTGAGAGCAGAACCAGCCAAGGCAGGGGAAAGCAGACAATCATAAAGAAAAAAGCTCGCTGGAAGAGACAGAGGGAACCTTTCCGATGCGCAGACCCTCTCCGACAAGCGAAGGATGGAGAAAGTGTTATTAGCACCCCTGTTTCTCCCAGCAGGCCACCCCCACCTGGTGTTTATCTCCTTAATACTCAGGTAAGTAAATCCGCTCCCCCATTGCTCCCTAAGAGCAAGCTGGGTCATTAGGAGGTATGCAAAAAGGCTCACCCGAGTCTGCAGAAAATCAGAGTCGTGCTGGCTGGACAGGATGGACAGACGAGCCGCAGGCAGCTGGCTGAGTAAGGAGGTATAAAAGGGCTTCTCGGGTGGCTCAGCAGAAAATCCACCTTCTCTTTAAGGGCATGGAGACCTTCTCAGACCAATGATGTGCAAGAGTTCCCCGTGCACCTCCCTTGGCTGGGGCAGGCCAGGCCAGCAGGAGAACAGGAGAGGGCAGCCCCCAGGGAAGGAGGGGTGGGGAGGAGGAGAACATCTTCTACCCATGGGATCCAGAGGAGCTGGGGAGGTGTTTTTCCTCAGAAGTGCCAAGGAGGGAGCTTTCCTCTCCCTTTTCCTGCCACCAACCAGTCACAATAGATATGGCTTCAAATCTGTGGGGAGTCCAGGCTCCCTGCACACAGCCATCCATCTGCAAGGCCTCTAATTAAAATTTCCCCTTGGATACACAGAGTGGCTTATCCATGGACAAGGGCATAACTCAATTTGCCTTCAGGGGCTTGGGAGCAACTCTGCCTTTCAGGAAGGAAGAAAGAGCTTGCACCCCAAATATCCACTGCCCGACAGCAAATGCGAGAGCAATCCCTCAATAAGCCGTCCAGCACTAGCATGCTTTTTAAACCTCAATTAGTTCCCTCACACAGGAAATACTTGCAGCTCTTCCCTGTGTGGAATATTTCAACACAACTCAGTTTTTTTAAAAAAACAAGCTGTGGATCTGGTGCAGGCAGCCTTAAGCCTCAAATCCAGCCAGCGGCTGGGCAGAGGCAGCTGAGCATGAGGGAGCAGCCCCATGCTGACAGCAAGACGGGTAATCCCCTCCGTGGGATGACCCAGACCCATATCTCCATGGATCTGAAGGAGAAGCAGGTGGAAACGTGGCTGGAAATATTCCCCAGCCCTGGTCACAGCGTATGTAGTGCGTGTGTGTAGGGGATCCCATGGAGACAGGGACCCAAACAGCTCCTGCTCTCCTCCCCCAGGCCAGGCGCTCCCTCCTCTTCCAGCTGGGGTTTTTTAGGCTGATTCAGACATGGCCCTGGCAATTTTTTCCAGGCGCCCTACAGACATTATATAGATAGTGGCAAATCCCTTGCTGCAGGCTTCCTGTTTCACTGCCCTCAGCACCACGCAAGTAGTGCTGCAGATGCTGCTGAAGGACGAGCATGTCCTCGGTATGGGGCTGGTGTCTTGCAGGGGTTTGCTGTGGTAGCAGGTGGAGGAGAGAGAAACCCCCAGCGTGGGCAAGGTGGGGTCCACTTGGGGTATGTCCCTTGGAAATGCTACAGCTACACATTCTGGCCTCTGCTGGCCCCTCCAGAGAGCCGCTCAGCTCTTGGTGGAGGAATCAAAACTGGGGCAGTTCTTCATTCAAAATTCCCCGCAGCCAGGAAGTTTCCTTCAGCTCTGTGGGATGAAGGCATTCTGAACCTCCTGGAGTCCAGGCATGCAGCACAGCAAGAGATCTGCTCAAAATTTCAAGTGTGTGGTTATCACCTTGTGACAGGAAAGTGTTGGCCTGATATAGTGCAAGAATGAAGTTCCAAGAAAGAAACCCCATGAACAAAATATTGGCCAACAGAAGTGTTTGTAGGATATGGGAGGAGTGGATGTAGAGGTGTGGTAATAGGATGAGCAGAAGGCTTTCAATGGAGCTGCCTTGCACAGGGAGAAAAAAAAAGAAGCATCAGACTTAAATGGCAAGAGGAAGAAACCCAGTGAGGAGAAGGAAGAACAGAAAAACAAATCCGTGTCAAAGTTAGAAGACATGGTGAACGTTAGGAAAGACAGAAGTTTCCAAAGGAATTATGTAAGTGTTTGAGTGATGAAAGAACAAGTTTATTGCAGAAAAGCCCAAGGAAGGCATAAGGAAGCTCCAGACACATCCTTCAAAGGGTGTATGGCTCTCAATATTAGGTATTAGTGAGGTAATTAGGCAGGGGCCAGGAATGGATGCACTGTTCATACTTGGGTACTTTCCTATGGAGCATCTGAGCCTGCTCCTTTCCCTCATTTCCCCCCACTTGAGCTAGAGGAATGCACTGTGGGTGTGGGCCACCATTCCCAGAGCACTTCCACCATCCTGCAAGGTCAGACAGAGGGAAGACCTGTCACACACAGGAGGTTCTGCATGATTTTTTAGAGGCTCTTATGGGTCAGACTCCTCCACAGAATCACCACGTGTTGGAAGGATGAGGCTGATTAATCCATGCAAGCTGTTCCTCATAACACCCTCCCACTCCTTTACACCTTGCCTCCTCTTCAACATCCCACAAGTTTCAAGTGGACAGGCGCTATGGAGTGACATGACACCAGATGATACTAGGCCTTATTTCCAAGGATGACACTGTTAACAAACCACAAGCATGCTACTTCAGCAGCAATTGTGATCATGCTAAAAGTCCAGGAAAGATCACTGGGGAAACCTGTATTTGACCACCCTTTGTTTTCCCAAAATCACATCACACCAGAGAAAAGCACATCCTGCCCAGGACATATCCATTCCCCTCCAGTGTGTCCCTAAAAGAGCTCCCCATTTCTCTCCTTCTGCTGGAGAAGAACCCCCAGGAGCTCTACAAAGGAAGGCCATCACTTTCACATCTTTGTGCCAGTGCTGTCCTACATCCCATAGATAGAGCCACCTCATTTGCCCATGAAATGGGATTAAGGTTTTTGGCTTTTCCTCTTCAGGGCTGCTGCCAACCAACACAGCCACCCTGTCTGTTTAGCTCCATGCTCTCTTCCTTGACAGGGAGTGCTTCAGGCACATGATGTTGATACCCTCAGGCTCCAAACCCACCAGCAGGTCCTGATGACACTCCTCATGTTCAGCAGATACATCACAAACTATTAAGCTGACAGCTGCTTCATGCTATGTTTGACCATCAGCTACACAATGATGGACACAGGACCCTGGGAGAAGCCATCCCAGCAGTGGATGAGGACACAATTCCCTTTTTCCAGTGAGCCTTTGATGCATTCATCAGTGTCCCAGAAACAGGGCTGCCCTATTCCATGACAGTCCCCATGGAGCAGAGCCCAGATGTCAGCCTTGAGGTGTGAGCTGAACCCTCTCCGTGGCAGAGGTAGGGGATGACACTCAGGCTGCCATGGCTGGGCAGGCAGCTCATGTCACTGAAGCTGTCAGTGATGAAGCTGCCAGTGCTGCTCGTGCACAGCCCCTGCCCACTGTCAATGTTCCCAGGGTGGATGCAGCCAGTTACCTGAGTGATGATGGGTCCTGTGAAGGGGCAACACACGTTTCTAACCAGTGGGTTCATTGAGATATGGCTTTTTCTTGTTCCTCCTGAGGGATTTCTTGGAGCTGGCATGTGGTGCAGGGGGCTGAAATTGGGCTCTGAGCCCCACAACAGCGGCAAAAAGAGGGACAAGTGACAGGAGAGCTTGGCCTTGAAGGGGAGTCTGCTGGAGAAGGCAGGGGAGGAGCAGGGGTGGGATTGGATCTCTGGGCCTGCATCAGGGACCCATGTTGTGGACTGCCTCTCTGCTCTCGGGCTTTTCCATCTGTCAAACAGTATAAAGGAAAGGACTGGTGAGACCACAAGAACTCATCTCCCCAGATGCACAAGCAAGGAGACTTCCTCAGACTAATCTTGCAGAAGCAGCTGCTGCCTCCTGCTGATGGTGCTAAGAAGAGGTGCTAAGGGTATCTTGCCACTTTGCAGGACCATGGACACCACGTCCCCACCCCTTCTCTTCATGCACTTCACTTTTATACTCACCAACGTTGGACAAGTGCCTGTAGGAACAGAACAACTCCCTATCGACACACATAAGTACTCACACATGGCTGTTTTAGGTGTTTATACCAAAACTTGAAGAGAAATGCCTTGAAGAGAAACATTTTAATGATCCCTTCCACTCCAAAGGGACACTCTTTGGTGTGAGCTTCTGGAAGAGTTTGCAGCTCACTCAAGCTGGAGCCTGGAGGAAGGGCAGCATTTCAAAATAAAAACACAAAAGGTTGAAGAGAGGCTTCAGGGAGAGGGCAAAACCAGGAAACTCCTCTGCATGAAGTCCCTTCTGACCATGGTGGCACACAGGAGCTTCAGTCTCCAGTGATGGAGAGTGTGTTCACAGCCAGGGTTAGGATCACTCAGTTCCCAGCACAGGTCTGGGCACAAACCTCGCTCCTGTCAGGAGCTTTTCTCACTTCTGTCGAGGACCAGAAGCCTTGGACTGTTCCACAGGGTGGCCCTTCCTCCATGACCCCAGGCTGAGTTGGCAGCCCCCTGGAAAGTGAACACCTCTGACCAGCGCTGGTCCGTGCCCAGGCCTTCAGCATTTAATGTGTACAGGAGGTGATCCCTCTGGAATTTCCACCCAGCTTGCCCCTGGATAGTATTACCCAAGTGACCCAACACCTGATCCCAGTCCTTCATGTATATGCACATCCTCAAAGCCTGGTTAAGACTAGGGTATGACCCAGAATATGTCTGGGGAACAAGATGAGACCTCTGTGTGCTCAAATGGGTACGGCTGAAACATGTCTTTGCTCTCAAAAGGTCTTTCAGGTTCTCTGTGCCAAGACAAAGCAGCAGGAAGAACATGATGTTAGTTAAAAAGAAAAGGCCACAGAGCTCAAGCAAAACTGATAAATCACAAAGCTCTTCTCTCCCCAAGATCAGCAATTGCTCTACAAACCAGCAGCCATGCAAGGAATGATTCTCCAGAATTTATCCATTCCAAGCACACTGGCTTTTTGTAAATGCTGTGTGACCCCAGACACCTCATTTTACAAAATAAATAACAAAACTGTCAACTGCAAGTCCCTTAGCAGCCTCAGCTACCTGCACACTTTGAGAGAGCCTTGGGAGAAGACAGCTGCAAGGAGATGGGCCTCTGGAAGCTCTTCTGGAGGTGCCTCTCATACAGGTTTGGTAACAGAGAGGATAGAAAGCTCAGAGCAGGACAGGGCTGCACCAGGAAAACTCAACCCCCAGCCCCACTGAGCATCTCTCAAGAACATCCCCAAAGCCAACTAATTCACAGAGTATCTGAGACATGAATTTTCTTTTATGAAGGCAGACCTGAGTTTAGCACATGTGCAAAAGTTGACGGTGGTGTGAGATGAGTGCAATCAAAGCAGAGAAACCTTCAGCAGAGGCCTTTGCAGGTATGAACACCTCTTTTGTCACATCCAGAGTGAACATCAAAGCCAAGTGTTTTAACTGGACTGTTTTAAGTGAAAACCTTCATGCCAAGATTCAGGCTTCTATGTCTAAACTGCTCTGACTTGTACGTAAAAGTTAAGAGGAAAATCCTGTCTGTCCAGGGCAAAACCAGATGCCAGCTGGGCTGGTTTCCACATGAGACAGCAACCTCTTTCATGGGCACTGGGCTCTTCACCGGCTCTCCCAAGGGTGCATTGTTTCTTTTACAAAGTCAGCAATGATTGATGCACAACTTGAAGTGCCCATTTCCCACAGACAGCTTTTCAGGCTTTTCAGATGTCTGCAATGTCCATGTTCATGAGCAGGGTTATGAAACACTTGTTTGCAAACCCATCATCTTCCCAGATGCTGCTCACAGAATGTAAAATACAATATGGGTTGGGTTGTTTGCAGGTCAAGGCCTCTTTTCAGCTCACTTAAACTCCTCTTCCTAACTGACTCTGTGCTTGTTTCTGCTCAAATTGAGTGGCAGTAAGTGCCTGCAGGGGTTTAATCACCTCTCTGTGAAGTCAGCAAAGCTGGTTGAGAAATTCCCATCTTGTTGACACACAACAATCATCACTCAGGGGTACCCATTCACCTGGAACGCCAAACTTCTTCAGGGTGCACTTTTTGCCCAGCAGCATGAAAGATATGAAATCCTCATGCTGCTTCTCCTTTGGTTCCATCCTGCCTAGACCTGAAATATGGAGAAATGAGAAGACTGTTCAAATTGGAACTTTGGGAAGCTGCTCTGTGCACCCATTTTTATTCCTGTTTCTCAGACTGGACTGTTTGGGGTTTCTACCCCTCCCTTCCTGCCCATGGCAGGGCAAGGTGCATTGACACGTAAAGTGACCCAAACAATATTTCTGTATCCAGAAGAAAAACAAGCCCAACCTGAGGCAGGAACAGTCCCAGATACAAGAGCCCCAGCAGCAGTCAGAGCATGAGAAAGGAGCTGGGAAAAGAGAGGAAGAAAAAGGGGAAAAAAGGGTAGGAGAAAGAGGGTAGAGAAAGGGAATAAGGATCCAGGAGCTGGAGCTTTTAAAAATAAGTCCATGAATGATGAAAGTACACATTTTTCCCATAAAATTGCAAGGCATAAAGATGCTAGCTAAGGAATATTTATAAAGCAGGCATGCTTGCTTCTAGTGAGAAGAGCTTAGATGCTCTCCAGCTCTCAAAAACTCTAAGACTAGCCAAAAAATCTGTGGCTGGAGGACAGCCAGCCCATACCCAGGCCGAACATGACAGCCCGTAATCATTTTTGTCTCACTGCAGATGACTGGTGACAAGCACACATGAGGCTCAGCCTTCTCCTTGTGCAGCCCTCCCATTTGATTTCCTTGAGTGCAGGGACAAAAAAAAAAATCACTGAATGAGGGAATAATTCACTTTGGGAGGGACTTCTGGAGGTCAAAAGTCTTAGCTCTGGTTGTAAATAATTGAGATTGTGAATCTTTATAACAAACAAAAACCTCAATTTTCAGTGCTTGTCTCTTCTAACAGACCTCTGCTTGGCCCAAGCCCTGCTTTTTGCCTTGCCACTGACCCACAAAGCTGCTAATTAAATGTAGAGAGACAAACTCCCCATCCACCACCTGGGCACCTTGGATGGCTTGGATATCTGCTTGTGCTCCCCTTAACCACCAGCAAGACCCTCTTTGCCCCTGTGATGCAGGATCAGGCAAAGGCTGGCTCCTGTCTCCTGGAAAAAGCCACTCAGACATCTCCAGCATTGCCACATGGCTACCAACAGGCTATGCAGCCATGGGAACACAATTGCACAGCATCGCTGCTTTCTCTCCCTCTTGAACACAGGTTCCATCTCCAGAAGAAATCTTGGCTGGTGAGGCTCCAACGGGGGCCACAGACCAGATGAGACAGAGACCCAGCTCAGAGCACGTACTGGCCTGCCCTCTAGATGCAGACATGGGAATCCAGCAGACACAAGCTGAAGAGAAGCTGCTTTTCCCCCTCCTTTAGTTCTTTTCTTGTCACATCTTCCACCCTCCGAGTGCAGGAGGAGCATTGGTGAGGCAGAAGATGCTCAGACACCTGGCTTTGATTGATGAGGGACAACCACCCCCACCAAGGCCACAGGGAGGTGAAAGGGAGATGGCTTGCACACAAGACAGGGCTGTCTGCCTTCCTGCAAACAGGCTTCCGAGCAGGCTGTGTTCATTTGGGGTGAAATAAGGCATGAAATGAAGCCCAGATCCACCAGCCCTTCTTCAAACAGCTGCCAGCAGACACTAAGAGGATCCTGCCAGAGGAGGAGAGTGCTCAAAGCTGTGTTGTAAGCACATAAGGCTTACTGAGAAGGAGAGATGATGACGGAGGGAAAAAGCAGCCTTGGCGGCGCATTAAAAACTGGAGCTGGGTGGAGAACATCCCCACCTGCTCGCCTCGCCCTCCTGAACAAACAACTCGGTTTGCTGAGTTTTACTGCACAAAGACTCATTCCAGGTTGCCCAGCTGGGTGCTCACTCCCACATTCCTTGGCCTTTCCCTTAAAACCAGCATGGCCTTCCCTCTCCAGCTCTGCTCACCCAGCACTGCGCTGGCAATCCAGGCACTGAGCAAGGCCAAAGCTGGAGAGAGAAGGGGCAAGCACTGATTTGGGGAGTAATGTTTCTCAAGGAGGGGCTGTCTCTGATCTCCTTCAGCTGCATCTGTTTTGGGACTAATATGCACATACTTTTATGCCCAGCCCCATAAATTATGCAGTGAACCTCAAGGCTATGACTTCAAAATAGAGGGACTGGAAAAAGCACACACACACACAAATAAGAACTGCCTGTTTCAAACACCTCCAAAAGCCCTTTCTGGATGCTGCATGGCCCTAAATCACCACAACAACATCACCAAAAACCAGCCTGGTAATAGATTTGGAGCCCCAAACATAATTCAGAGACGTTCCCTTCTGCACAGCCTGTTCTAGGCTGATTCTAAGGTTGAGACTGAAGGCTGAGGCTTTAAAACATCCCGTTACAAGTCTTTCTCAGGTGACTGATTCCTTCTCCATCTCATTAGCAGCTGCCAGCAGATGCTGTTTCCCCAGCAGAAGCCACACTTCACTTGTTACAGTCATCTCAAAACCACCCTGTCATTTCTCCCCTCCTCACAGCCACAGTGAAGCCTGGAGAATATTCATCAAGAGACAGACACAGCAGCAGCTTTTTATGGTTAAGCTCAGGTCATTAATCTCTATCAAGACTTTTCATAATCTTCCTCAGCTTCATGTTTGTTTAACTCTTGGATAGTTGCTCTGTGGTACTCTGGGTAATCACAGATTAACTGCTTTTTAATATTAATAGCTTTTCATTAATGTGCCAGGCTCTCTCCCCTCCAGAGCCCAGGCAATAGCTATTAGCACTGTGCCTGCAGCTCCCTGTGGTGAAAAGGATTTTTATCTTTGGGGCCAAAATTCCACAGCATGAGCCCAGATCTTATGTTCTGTGGCTGCTTCTTGTAGCAGAAGTATTTTAGAACAGGAACAATTCCCTCCTCCTCTAGCCCAGTGCAGGGAGCTTCCTCCTGCAGATGGCTCAGAGAATTGCTCTGGAGTCACCCCAAACTGCAGCAAACTCAAGGGCATGTAGGGGCACCGCTCTGATGCCCTCATCCTTCTAGGAGAGATCTTTACTTACGCAGCCCCCACACCAAGCCCCCACAAAGTAGGGTGGGGCAGGACATGTGGCCACAAAAAAACTCCCAGTTTAAACATGAAACCTGCCCAGAAGTGACGTGAGGGCTGCAAGCCAGCCTTTACCAGGGTGGTGTGACCACAAGTGTGAAAGCAAGAGCCTCAGCCCCTCCACCCTGGCAGGACCTCCAGGTGCCCGAGTTGCTAACCTTGCTGTGCCCCTCCTGTAGGACCATATGAGGTGGATGGAGCTGACACTGCATCTTCATCCACGTGGTCCATGAGGATGGTCACTAGTGAGTCCCAGAGCCTGAGTCACATCTTAGCGTGCACAAATTGCCATAGGCTGAGAATGGGCTGTGTGAAGCTTCCCATTTAGCCTCTAGCCAGGACACAGAGCACACATTGCAGAGGCACTAAAGAGTTAGTCCAACATCTCCCAACACCTTCCTCATCCACCTGTATTCCTTCTCTCAAGCCTCTTACATTCTTCAGTGTGGACATGATTTTCTGAACCTGTAAGAGTTTCAGGCTCTCAGGGGCTGATCTCTTTTCCCAAGGGAAAGCCTTTTGGGAAACTTTTTCTCTCTCAAAGACTGTTGTGTTAAATAAGATTTTGGTTCCCAAAACAAGGACACAGATGTTCTGAGAGTGTTTTTCTCTTGTCCCACCAATGAGATGAGGGAGGTGTTGTTCCTTGTACCAGTCAGGTTAACCTGTATCAGAACACCTCATAAAAAGGGCTGAAAACCACAAAATAAAGGCTTCTCCCTCCTGAAAATAAACTTCAGCTGCTGCTTGTCACTGAACCCTTGCTTCATACTGCGTGTCCACTAGCGACACTTCAGTACCTTGGTCTTGTTTAAAAGCCTTCACAAGACACATGAAGTCTTTCCAAGAACACACTTCTTGCCAAGTTATTCACAGGTTATTCAGCCATGCCACCAGCACCTCTGCTTTATAAATATCAATGGACTCTGTTTTGCATGAGCCTGAAGCTCTGTGTATTTCCACCTGCAGCCCATAAGCAGTTGGGGTGAGCAGGCTCCTGCACCCATGCCATCCCCTCTAGCACCCTCTGCTCCACGTCCAGTCTTGCCCTGGGATGCTGAGCTGCCCTGTCCCAGGCATTACACAGAGCATGAGCTGCCCCAGCAGCCAGATCATCTCTTGGCCAGAAGGAGTCACAGTCCCCTCTTTGCTGACAATGAGCTGGGACCAACATATCTAGAGCTTGCTGAGCAGAAGCCCCTCACTCCTCCACAAGCCCACCATCCTGCTCCCTGGGTGGAGAAGGAGAGCCCCACTATCTGGAGTGCAGGGGCAGCTTGAGGTGGGACTTCAGTCCCAGGGCTTTGTCCACCACCTCTGGAGGCTGCAGGACGTGCCACTGGGCGAGGGGTCGGCGTGGGTTGGACAGCATGTCAGACCAGTGCCGCAGCTGGTTGCCTGTGGCTCGGCAGCCCAGGAAGAGTTTGCCAATGGGCTCATTCTTGGTCACTTTGTCATGATCCCAGACAGAGATGACCACGTCCACATTCTGGGGGAGACACAAGAAAGAGGGTCAGTGGGAAAGGATTTGCTGCAGTGGGAACCTGCTCAGCCCTGGGCACTTCAGGGAAACCCACCTGGATCTGACTGAAAGGCACCTCAAATACAAACACCTCATTGAAGTAAGGGCTTAAGGTGTTTTTCTTCACACTTGTCCTTTTTTTCTTCCATTTCTTCCTGTTCAATATGAGATGCACCTTGACAAAAGGATCTGAAGAGAGAGAGGGCACACCTGGAACAAGGGACAGTTTTTGACCGAAGAACTCAGGCACAGAAATGTTTTCCTGAGCCATTCCCAAGGAGACCATGGCATCCCACTTGTCACTCCTCATGGTAAGACAGCCACCTCTGAACTCGCTTCCTCCTGCCAAGCTCCCTGTACAATCCAGCCATGACATCTTCTCCTGGGAGATACCTCCAGCACTGCCCAAAGTTGGAGTATCTGTGCTGAGGGAGACTGGGAGTCAGCCAAGGACTGAATATGGTGGTGGCAGCAGGAAGCAGGTCTTAAAACCAGGAGTTTTCAAGTCTTTGTGGCTCTTGGTGCCACCACTGAGGCCTGGGCAGGAGTAGGAAGTTCTGAGAACAAGCAGCCCCCACTGACCTGAGAGTCCATTAGAGTCCATCTGCTTCAACTGCTTGGCTTCAAGGATGAGCACCGTCAGCTTGCCAGTGCTGGGGACGTAGCGCAGTGAGAAGCAGATCTCACCCAGATGCTCTTCCTGATGGAGAGATGCCAGTAATTAGTACCAGGCAGAGGAGCCAGTTCACCTGAGGCTGGAGCACCAGGCTGGCCCCATGTTTCCCGAGTCTTCCTCACGCTCATCCTTGCCCCTAAGGGCTTGCTTCTTGGGGTGGTGGCAAGCCAAGCAAGAGCACATCCCTCCCAGCAGAGCTTCCCACCCAGCAGGACCAACCTCCACTTTACTGGCCACCTCCAGGTCACTCCACTGCTCGATGACATGCTGCAGGTTGATGTTGGCCAGGGGCAACCGGACCTCACCAATGATGTCATGCTTGGAAAAGCGGTTGAAGTCATAGATCTGCATCACCAGTGTGGATTCAGACACCTCAGCCTGGGGTACCTGCAGGGGAGGACCCAAAAGCCTGGACTCACTCCTCAATGGCAGCCTTGCCCCATGAGAGTATTCCTCTCTCACATTTCCCAGTCCTGATTGCACAAGCTTCACCCTGTCTGGAGAGGTTTTTGCCCAGGGAGCAGTGTCTATGCAACACTCTTAATGGGACCAAAAAAAAACTCACTGGCTTTGGTTTGTACCTGGAAAGTGAAGCTCTCGTTGAAGATGGGGTTCAGGGTCTTGCGGTAAACCTTGGTCTCATATCTCTTCTTCATATTGGATGTTAGGTAGACAATCACATATGGATCAGATGTGCCTCCGCTGTCCATGGCCTTCAGCTCAACTGCCTGCTTCACACCAACCTTCAGCTGGAGAGGAGTGAGGCACAGGGTCACCAGCTGCAGGAGGATGAGGTCAGGCAGCTGGGGGCTCAGTGGGAAGTGAGTGCAACAGTGAGGAATGCCTTCACACCACACAGGCATGAGAGCTGGTGGGCTGCAGGCAGGTGGGAGAGGGTATATCCACCTTGGTGGGCAGCAAAGAGTGACCATGCAAGAGCATGGCTTTTTCCCTGCTGTGCCATGGCCATGAGCATCCCCACCTCCTGTATGCGGAAATTGTACTCCAGGGAGTACTGCAGCTTTCCTCGCCGCTTCTGCTCTACTTCCCACTCAAAGTCTTCCATCTCAGGCTGGACCTGTGGCAGACAGCAACACTACCCTCAGGGTGCACTCAGCCATGTCCCTGCCATGCCATGCTCCCACCATCCCTGGGGCTGGGCAGTGCAGCAGCAAACCCCTCAGGGAGGAGGGAGGTGGGATTGAGGAGAAGGCAGGACGCACAAGGTTGGTCGTGGTGGAGTTGCTGATGGCGCACAAGCCAATTCTCTCTTTCTTCTTGGTCTTCTTCTTGCTACAGCAGCACTTGGTGATGTAGATGAGGAAGAGAAGGAGGAGAATGGCCCCTGCCACAGTCATGGTGATGAGCACCCATTTGGGTACTGGTGTGATATGCAGGGAGCAGAGTTGGATAGAAGAGTTAAAACCAAGCAAAACACACAGAGCACATTGAAACCCCTTCCTGGTGCTTCAGCATCAAGGAATTGCACTTTCAAAATTGCCCCTAGAATCATGGACAGGCCCCATGCAGGGAGACTGTGGTTCCATTCCCCAAATGGGTAGCAAAGATACCCTCTGCTCCTGAAGCAGTGTATTCTGCACTCTGCAGTAATCCCACCCTGATGGAGCCCATTAGAAAATGGAATTTGAAGGGAGGGTGAAGTGAATACACAGCCTCGGGGTCCAGCAGCCCCACCAGGTAATGCTGCCTGAGGGAGGAGGGTAAGAGATGCTGTACTCACATGGGATCCAGCTAAGCCAGCTGTCCAGGGAGCCCGGCCAAGCCGTGGTGGTGATGCTGGTGTGTGGGGAGGCCGTAGTCCTGCCTTTCCTGGCTGCCACTGCCATGGCTAATCAGGGGTGACCTGGGAGCACAGGCAAAATTAACAGGGTGGGGATTTCCTCTCTGATAGCACATGTGCTGCCGGTAGCCCAGGGCTCTAATGAGAACAAACACAATTAAAATACAGAGCCCAGAGTAAGCGATTAGAGCTTGGCCACACTGACAGGGAGAAGTAAAATGGAGCGGGAGGGAGCCGCTGGCAGGGAGGGCTCTGCGCCAGCCGACCCCTCCCATACAGCCTTCTCCTTCAAATCCTTGCCAGTCTGCCTGCTGGAAGGGTGAGAGACTGGGGGGTCCAGGGAGTTTTGAGAAGTGGATTCACTTGGCTGTAGGGGACAAAAACCAAGAGATGTTTTGTGCTGCCTCCTTCCTGGCCAGGCAGAGTGAGCTGAAGGGTTTTCTCAGCTCCAGGAAAGCCCCATCATCAGCTAACACCCCTTTTTGGCTATTTTCCCTCCTGTGGCAGGGCTGAGGAGCAGTAAGGTTGGCTCCTGGGCTTACAACAGGGCTGGTGCCCTCGTTGCCGGTGGCAGTGCTGCCACCAGGCTGGGGCCACACCGGCACGGAAACTTTCCGTGAGCTCGGTCTGTGCACATGGCAACGCTGACACAGCCTGAGGGAAGGCTTCAAATTTAAAGCAGGATGGTTTTACAGCGTTGCTTTCCCCATGGCAAAGCTTTTATTCTAGTACCAACACTTCCTCATAGGCAGATTCCTTTCGCGTCATGGGGACAGGTGTGCCCGGAGCCGTGAGCGGCTCTGCAGCCACCAGGGCACGGGTGGCAGCCAGCCCCGATGCCCGGGCTGGCAGCTACGTGCCTGGTGCTGCCCCAGCCTCCTGGCCTGCCTTCCAGGGGGTCCCTGCTCAAGCAGCCAGCTCCACCTCGCTCTGCCTGCGCTCTGCCCACGCTCTGCCCATCCCAAGGTACTCCTTGCATGGGGACCTTCCCGGGGAGGAGGAAACCATGTCCGTGTTTCCCTTTGCTGAGCCCGCGAAGCCAGCAAGAGCCCTTTATTTTTCCAGCGGTGTGCTTTGCTGCATGTGGGCATAGGGCTGGAGACACGTGGGAATCGCTGTCATCCCTGCGGCGTCATTGCTGGGACAATGAGGTGCAGGTTAAATGACCTGTCCAGGGCTGCCTGGGACTTCTCTGTCATTGAACACCCGAAGCATCACTCAGGCATTTTAGAGTGCCAGGCCGCAGCTTTGGAGTGAAGGGTGGACAGGACAGCACAGGCGAGCAGGCACCCACACAGCACAAAATTAGGAATATCAGAACTTTTTGCCTGCCACAGGCAGTGTCACATTAGTTTAACATTGATCCTGGTTTAAAAAAACCTTTTTCCCAACCCTGAAGAATGAACTGAGCCACCACTTTGGGAGCGATGGGGACAGCCCTGCACATGGGCAGTCCGGCACAGGAGGCATAGCCTCAGTGGGCAGTCTGTTGGGACCATCAAGGATCCATGTTCCTGGAAAAGGGGCTAGAGGAACCCCGACTCTTGCTCCCACCTGACTGGGTTCCCAAACCCAGACTTACCGACAAGCATCCTTCCCAGAGTCAGTCAAGCCCTCCCTGCTGCACGGGTTCCAGTCAAGCCACCGCGTGTGGCAGGGGCATGCTGAGGGCTGAGATGGGACCCCACTGGGCACGCAGCTGAGGGTGCAGAAGGGATGGTGGCTGCACTGCACAGCCGAAACAGGAAAGTCTGCTTTGCCAGCTCAGGAACCGGGTGGCCCCAGCAGCTCCACCGGCCCCACCTCGCTGCTGACCCAAGCAATGTTCATGCAGGCAAAAAGCCAGCGGGGAACTCCCTGCTGGGCCAGGAAACAAAACTTGCCCTCCTGCCTGCAAAAAAGCTGGAGGGCATTGCTGCCCAGCTCCATGCACTGGGAAATTCACTTCTCCAAGTTATCCCTGCAGTGATGCTGGGCTGGACTGTGTGGCTGCAAGCACTTAGCACAAGGGAATGGACACTTTCAAGGGGATGGGTGCATGACTGCATCCATTCCTGGTGAGTTCTGGACTTAGGAAGCCCAGTTCCTTGGCCCACAGGGCAGGCACTGTGTGAGGGCCTGCAAAACAAGTGTGTGGATGAACAGGAGTGCTCTGCTGCAACACAGCAGGGAGGACAGACAGGACAAGGGGATACAGATTGGGTGGTTTCATCCTCCAGCGCCAACAGAAGCACCAGGCACACAGCCAGGAGCAATTTCACAGGCTTCCATTGCATTAAATTTATGCTTGTAAACTTCTTCCCTTGCTGCCAATTCAGCAAAGTCTGCCCCAAACCTGCCTTATCACCACGTAAATTTAGGGTGGCGAAGCAGAAGCAGCAAGCAATACTGCAAAACTTCCAGTGTCTAATGGCCGATGTAGTGATGGGAGGAGATGCCCCAGAAACCAGACCTGTCCCAGCTCTGTTCTCAGGTCACTGCCTTAACACCCTGACTCACCAGTCCTTCCAGATTTTCACATGGCCACCAAGGTGTTGCCACAGAAGGTGCCTAGCCACAGGAGAGGGGCTAGGGCTGCCCCTCAGCCACCCAAAAAACAGCCACACTCACAAGGGCCTTGCACTCCTGCTGCTCAGAGAAGCACCATCTCCAGAAGCAGGAGATGCAGGAATGATGATGCAGGAATGATGCTGCAGCAACCCTCTAGGGGAACCTTTTGCTCTAAACTGGAAGTCCCAAGGGATGCACAAGAGAAATGCATTATGGGGATGGAGGAATAGGGAATATTAAAATCCACCAGGGAAAGGGTGTCTGCATAAGCACACTAAAAACTGAGCATATAAGTAGCCTTTTCAATGGGTTGTTTGCTAGTTGTTTGACAGCTAAAAGAGAAGAGATTCAGATCTTAGGAAGAAATTCTTTAATCAGAAGGTAATGAGGCACTGGAACACATTGCCCAGAGAAGTTGTGGCCTCATCCCTGGAAGAGTTGAAGGCCAGGTTGGACTTGGGGCCCTGAGCAAGCTGATCTGGTGCATGGCATCCCTGCCCATGGTGGAAGGGATTGGAACCAGATGATCTTTAAGACCCTTCCAACCAAAATTATTCTATGATTCTATGATCTCAGTAAGACCAAGCTACACAGGACCCTGGTGGCTTCCCATATTTTGGGAGGAAATTTGGTGATCCTGGTGATAGCCTGGTGTCATGCACGGGGACAACTGCTTGGCCTTAGTGCAGGTGACTTTGATCTCCATTGGCAGGAGCAAGGCTGGGCAGGTTGCAGCAGTGGACCTTGTTCCAGGAGCGGGGCAAGGGAAAAGCTGCAGGATGGTCCTCTGTCAGCCCCCCTCCCCTCACCCTCCTGTGTCAGCCCCCCTCCCCTCACCCTCCTGTGTCAGCCCTCCTCCCCTCACCCTCCCCACATCCCTGACAGTCACACTCTAGGACAGAAAAGGGGTGTTGAACTATCCTGGTACCATGAGCCCACACAGGGCTGGGTGCCACACAGCCTATGCAGAAGAGGAAAATCCTAGCCCCAAAATCCACCCTGCTCAGGACAGCATGTGAGACGGCTTCCAGAAAAGAAGGGAAAAGAGACCCAAAACCATTACAGTAAAATTGCAAACGCGCTTGACCCAGCCACGCTCTGAATCTGCCTTTGCTCCCCGCATCCCTGCACACCCTGCGCGTCACTCCGGACCAGATACCCCTATTTTTTTCGGTCAAAAATACAACCATTCAGGGGCTGGGAACTGAGAGGACTACAGACAAGCTATAAATACTCCAGGTGCAGAAATCAGAAATCACGGCTTGTGGACAGCGATCTGAGCACAAGCGCCGAGGGGGCTCCGGAAGCAGGAACGTCTCCAGGGGTGACCGCCAGGGTGACCGCGGCTGTGTCCGAAGGCAGGCGCAGGTGACCGTGATCCTGTGCAGTGCCAGCTGGGAAATGCAGTCTGGCCCGGGCACGACGCCAACCAGCCGGCTGCCTACAAATCCCAGAGCGCCGGGAAGCGGAGCTGCGCCCCGTCCCGGCTCCTGCCGGCTTCCTGCAGCGCGGGCAGGGGGAAATATAAACAGCAGCGCCCTGGGCAGGGCTGGGATGCTGCCGCTGGACAGGCTGTGCCGGGGAGCAGAGGCAGCGCTCGGGGTGAGTTTGGGCTTTTCTGTCTAGCAGAACCCCGTGTGTGTGCAGAGGGTAACATCTGCTCCCTGCTCGGCAGGAAGGAAGAGCTGTGGGGACCAGCAGCACCCGCCTGGAATGTTTTCCTGGGGTCCCGCAGCGAGACGTGTGCCCGTGCAGATCCGTATGCGAACAGCACTGCGGGTTACTGGGGCAGGGAGATGGAAAGGAGAAGTCGGGCTTGGTTTGCAGTGCTGGAAGAGTGAAGCAGGAATCGGAGGTGGATTCTCCCATCAGGAAGGGCTGCTCAGCTCCGTTGCTTCCTTGCATTTAATTTTGACTTTCAGAGAATACTTGGCCGAGATAGTCAGAGGAAAGCTCCTGCCTGCGCAGCTGGGGGTGTTGGCCACCCTCTCTGGGAGGAGACCCCTTCCCAGCATGGGGCATGGGCTGCAGGAAGAAGAGAGATGCTCAGAATCGCCTGGCTTTCCAGGCAGCCCTGGCTGGGGGTGCAGGAAAGTCCTGGTGCAGGACTTTCTACTCCTCGGGCAGTCGGGGAGTGCACATGCAAGCACTCAGCCCCCGTGGCAAGGCTGGCATCAGCCAAGTGTGTTGCCTACTGGCCCAGGCAACATTTTGCAGTCCCTGAACAATAGACGTTAATTAAATAAAACTGGGGCAAAAGACAGGTCTCTGTGGAGACCCTGACTTGTCCTTTACCCTGCACGTTGGCTTTGCTCTTTCCTTGCACAGGCCCCCAGCACAGTAATCAGGTAGGGCCTGGCTAGCTCACAGGGCTGTGGAGGGGCAGACCAGCTCCATCACAGGGGTCTCAGCCTTTATCCAAGCCCTCACCACACACTTCTACTTACTCTGGCCTTTTACAGCTGAAAATGAGTTGCTGTTGCAGTGAACTTCATTTGTAGATACAAATTCACCATTCAAGCAAAAGTGGCAAGAAAGGCAACATGGATGTGAGCTAGAAACCTACCTATAAGCTCTAACCTATTTTCACTTTTAAAGACAGCCTTATTTTGCTTGGAAAAGAGCTCCACAACAGTTTTCAGCAGTTCCATACAGAGAAAAATACTCTTTGAGAAAAACTAAAGTAAAAATAAAGGCATGATCTATGTTTGAAAAGACACTTTTCCATCACATTTAATTGGAACTATCAGAACAGCTTTTCTCAGAGAAAAGCTGCTGTCAGCAGAAACAAGATCATTTGGGCTGCTGTACATGGAGTGTAGGATGTTTCCTGTATCCTTTCCACTCTTCTCCCTCTCTAGATTGACTATAGGTTGATTATATTATAATCTGTCAGTTTAATTTTGTATTTTCTCTTAAAGGCTGAGAGTTGAAGATGGCAGAGCCTGAAAGCACAGTCATAAACATCAATGTAAAACAGGTAAAAGGCTGTTCATTACAAAACACACATCCTGTATGTCCAAACCAAGTTTTGAAATGCCACCACAGAAGACAGCACACCACAACTCAGAACTGTGGTGGCCAGAATTGCTCCTGCCTGGGTTTCAGCAGAAGTGGCTGTCCCAGGGCTGCTGGGCAGCTGGTCCCAGTGAAGTCCATGTGATTTCCAGTTGCGTGGACTGGGCAGGTACATTTCCTCACACTTATGTTTTAGAGCAGCCAGGGAGAAAACAGCATCTTCTCTACATACACAAAGACTTTATTCAGCTGTCCAGAACAGACACAAACAAGGGGTAATACCACCAGTATGTGCAGAGAAACCCAGCAAAAACAGATGACTGTTGTGCTCACAAACAACAAAATTATGAAGCAATCTCCTCTGTGTGAGCTGTCTTTGGAGCATGTGGCACTTATCAGACAGGTTAGGGTTTCACAACTACCAGCCCCATCCTTGGTGGCCTGAAGATGAAGACTGGGTGTGGTACCTCTGGCATCAGGAACTGTGACACAGGGGTGACACCGCCAGCACCAAAACCTACCAGTCTGGTTGGTGCCCCCTGCTCACCCCACCTCCACAAGCTCCTTCTCTGCTGTCCCCTGATTCCTCTTTCCTCCCTGTCCTGCAGAAAGACCCCAGCACAGCACTGGTCATTGCTGTGACCACCAGAGCCATCTTCAACCTGGAGGAGGAGCACAAGCTCTACCTGGAGAAGGGCAAGGAGGAGTACACAAGGCACCAGCAGGTCAACCAGGACAAGCCCCTGCCACCAGGAACAGCCTTTGCCTTCATCCAGGTGAGCCCCACACCTGGCTAGGGGCACCTGCAGACACTCGCAGGATGGGGTGAGAGCCCAGCTTTCCCAGCTTTAAGTCTCAAATCCCATCATGGGATGTAGTTGTGCCTGTCCTGATCTCTTGGCCTCATTGCAGGACATTGAAACATGTGCTCTTGACCAGTCCATCTCCCCCCTGGCTTTTCCAGGATGGTTGCCTTGTCTGGCTCTTCATAGCATGCCAGCCTTGCCATAGCTGACAGATGCAGCACAAACCACTAACCTTAACTGTAAAAGAGCCCCTGCAAACGTACTGCAGTCATGCCTCTTTAGAAGAGTCTCGTCTCCTCACAGGCAGTGCAGTATGTTAACAAGAAGATCCTGGAGAGCAACCCAGCAGAGAGGAACCTCTTTGACATCCTGGTGCTCTCCAACAACAGCCCAGAGAGTGGCGTGCGCATCATCAACAGCGCCAAGCACTACGGTAAGGGGGACCCATCCCTGGCAGTGCCTGATTCCCCTGGGAGGCTGCAGAGCACATCAGGCACCACAGTGGATCATCAGTGGTAAACAGAGCTGGGGGCTACAAGGGGAAGGGGGAATGGGTTCTCTTGGATCCCAGCTCCCTTCAGCCTTATCTTTCACAGCAGGAAGTCTGGCAGCATTTTGCACAGCCTGGACATGTTCAGGCAGGTACTGAAAATAAAAAAAAGTTGTTTTAAAAAAACACCCTAAATCCCAGAGTGCTGTCAGGAGGAATGCTTATTTAAGGGAGAGATGGAGGGAATATTTAACTGCACCCTGCAGTTTTATAGGTGCAACAACAGGTCAAGAAGATGCAGCAAGAACACAGACAAGTTCCCCACACACCACTGGGAAATTCATTGCCCTGAGCTCTTGCAGCAAAGCACACCGAGACCCGGGGAGGGAGGGGCTGTGAGGAGGAAGTTGTTCCATAAGACTTCATTCACATCCCTTGTCCTGAAGGCCTGGAGATCTCCAAGTTCTGCTTTGTCAGTGATGAGGACTCCACACAGTACCTGAAGTCGCACGGCGTCAAGTTGTTCCTCTCAGCTGACAGGACAGACGTCTGCAATGCCCTCCGGAGAGGTGCGTTCCCCACTCCATCCCATGACCCCAAACCACATTTTTTCCAAGCAGCTCAGTACCAAGAGACAACACCAGAGCCTGTGGTTTCACACAGACAAGGGGTAAATGGTGCACTGATTACCAGTACAGTCCTGAACAGTTCAATCTCCTCTTCTGTCCTTACCAGTAGCCTGCAAACAAGACCAGGCTAGCTCAGATGCCCTCACAAGTCACTGAGTGCATTATGCATCATTCTGGATGCAGCTCTGCCATGAGCTGGTCATTCCCTGCCTGACATTTAAGCCTTTCTAACCAAAGATGCAATTCAATTCATCAATGAGATGAATCAGTGATTCCCAGGACTTTGTGAAGATACCACAGAAATTTGCTGTCTTGGTACATGTAGAGCTACTGTGTGCTCAGTGATAGATATAAGCATGTGACCTCAATCAGAGGGAGTGGAGTCTCCCCAACTCCTCTAATGGAGTTAATCACCTTCTTATTAATTCACTTGGGTATGAGCACATCAGCTGGCCACTGTCCTTCAAGGTCAGGAGCAAGCCATCCACAGCCTGGACTTTCCTTCACTACACAACACATTCCTGGAACCTCCTTGAGAGAATCATTGCCCTGACAGATGTCTCCCATCTGGGAGTCTGGGTCCACATATGAGGGTGGGCAGGGAGCAGCTTGTAGGAAGAGACTGTAATTAAGCCAATTACCGCAATCAATGGAGATGCCAGCCCATATTATTCACACCACAGAGTGCTAAATCTGGGCACTAAAGATTGAGGCTTGGCAGAGTGAGCAAGCACCAGGAGGAGGGCTGCTCATGCCTTGACAACCACCCACCATCTCTTACCACACTTCAGTATCTCCCCAGACCTCGGTTTCTGATCAGCAGCACTTTCTCAGGGGATAACACATGGAAAGGCTGGGCTGACTCACCCAGAAAGCTCCCTGACTTGGAGGCCCTGGCCTGGTGATGTGGGACAGGGCTGCAGCAGATGTGTGGGAGCAGCTGGCCATGCACAAGCCGCCCCAGGGAGGGGTGTCTCTGCTGACCCCCCCTTGCTCTGTCTCACAGGGGTCTCAGCAGCGCTTGTCTTCCAGCAAGAGGTACAGGCCCCCAGCACTCCACTCCGCGTGGTGTTTGACGGGGATGCCGTGCTCTTCTCCGACGAGACAGACCAGATCTTCCAGGAGCAGGGCCTGGAGGGGGCAGTGCAGTACGAGCGGGCGATGGAGGCCATCCCCATAGGAGAGGTGAGCATGCCACCTCGCTTCCACGGGCACCCACAGGCTCTGCCGTCTCTCCTGCTAGGGCTTTGGCATGAGCAGTCAAAAAAGCAGAAATCCTTACAGATTCCCTATGCATCCACTACTCAGTCCCTAGTGTGGGCCTGATCTGGAGTCTCACTGGAAATGGATCTGTGTTGTAGTGCATCTAAAAATCTTGGTACCTCCCAAGGGTAAAACCCACCTCTGGTTTGTGTAATGTTAGTGCCTACCTGAGAACCTTCTTTCCCTTCCCCCTTCCCATTGGCTGTGACCTCCCTGCATCCCCTAATCACCCCTGCCCCCAGGTATAAGAGATAAGACCCAGGGCATTTTGGTCTCTCTCTTGCCCCGGATGGACGACAGACAATAAACCCAGGATTATTCCAGCAAGTTTGAGCCTCCTGTGTCTAGATACTTTGAGTCCGTGTTGTATCCACTCCAGGACCCTCTCTGCCGCCTGTGCCCTGAGACGAGCAGGCTCTTACCACAGGGGGTGGGACAGAGGGGTCCCATCGGGGAGTAGGATGACAACAGATCTGTTATCTCCTATAGGTAAGCCCTAAATATCTAGGATTGTGGCTAATTCCAACACCACCTCTTGTAGGCTGTGACCTCTTGCTGTCCAAGTCCCTGCAAGAGTCAGACCCAGAGGCACTGCTTGCTGGAATGTACCTTGCTGGTTGCTTTGGGATTAGGATGAGCATCACAAGGCTCACCTTCCTCCTAGGGACTGCAGTGCACAGCCCCAGTCCCAGCATTGCCTGCAGCCCACAGGCATTGTGTGCTCTGCAGAGCCCTGAGAAAGCCTGGAAGAGGAACAAGTGCCTTGTACAGGCAGAGCAGGTGTTTCCTTATTTCCCACTCACTCCCAACTGTCTTGCTGTGCTTCCAGGGTCCCCTGAAGGCTTTTGCCATGCACCTCGGGAAGATGCGTAAGAAGTTCGGCCAGGAAAAATCCCCCATCCGCACCTACCTGGTGACAGCCCGCAGCGGCCGGGACATGGGCATCCGAGCCATCAAGACACTCCGGGAATGGGGTCTGCCCATCGACGAGGCTTTCTTCATGGATGGGGCTCCCAAGGGTCCCATCCTCGCCCAGATCCAGCCTCATATTTTCTTTGATGATGGGCTTCATAACATCCAAGGGGCTCAAAATGTGGGGGTACCCTCTGCCTGGGTCCCGTCCTGCTGCTGATGGGCCGCAGGCCAGCAGTCCTCCCTCCCAGCAACACAGGGGACTAGGTCAGTTGGAGGCAAAACTTCTGGTGGAGAAGGAAAGATCTCCTAAGATGCATCAAGCAAATCTCAGGGAAAGGGGATGAGAGCATGGACTCCCGTGCAAAGCTTGATGCGTATTTCTGCTCCTGATAAGAGGTCCTCTACGTCTTAGGATAAAGCCAAAAGACACAACTGTTCCAGTACGGGAGGACACCTTTGCTGTGACACTGGGGACTACACCTACTGCTATGTAGGACCTGGGGACTTTTCTCAAAGAAATAAGTGAAGCTAATGCCACACACATGAGCTGAAGGAAGCAAGGAAAAAAATGCTAGTTTTGGTTGTGCTCAGGCAGTCTCCAAGATGGAGCAACACAGGAAGGACATCAGCCTGTTGAGCCAAATCCAGAGGAGGCCAACCAAGATGATTAAAGGGATAGAGCACTTCTCCTGTGAGAAAGGGCTGAGAGAATTGGGATTGTTCAGCCTGGAAAAGAGGAGGCTTCAGGGTGACCTAACTGTGGCCTTCCAGGACCTGAAGGGAGCCTACAGGAAAGATGGAGAGGGACTGTTTACAAGAGCATGTAGTGATAGGACAAGGGGGAATGGCTTCAAACTGAACAAAGGCAAGTTTAGATTAGATATCAGGAAGACATTCTTTACTGTGTGGGCACTGAGGCACTGGAATAGGTTTCCCAGGGAAGTTGTGGATGCCCCATCCCTGGGAGTGTTAAAGGTCAGGTTGGATGGAGCTCTGAGTAATCTGGTGCAGTGAAAGTGTCCCTGCTCACACCAGGGTGGCTGGAACTGGATGATCTTTAAGGTCTCTTCCAATCCAAACCATTCTATGATTCTATGATTTATTCCTAGGATCTCTGCCTAAAGGGAGCCTGTTGCTTTCCTGCCTCACCAGACACACTCCTCTCAGTTACTTAGTTCCTGAGGAGACTGATGTGCTAGTGAGTGCTACAGGCAGCCCCAGATGAACTCAGAAGAAGAAGAAAAACTTCAAAACTGTAAAGGACCTACAAATCTTTTAGAAATATGTGAATAGGTTGAAGAAAGAAAGAAAGACCAAGCTATTCCTCCTCATAAAAGAGATTATAGCAAAAGACAGCTTTCATTAGGCATGCACACTGCTCACAGAGTGCTTTTAGGAGACAGACCTGTAGGACACTCAGCTCCTGGAGCTGCAGGCAGGGACAAAGCTGCAACCCAGCACTGACGTCCATCCAGAGAGGGAACAGCTCCAGTGTCCCACCAGGAGAGGGCACTGGAGATGGGCACTGCAGCCAGCCTTAAATGGATTTCTAGGGCCATGGGTGGAGGGCATGGGTGGGGGTCTCAGGAACAACTGCTCCCTGCACATGGGGTACGCGGGTGTGCTCGGTTCCTGCCTGACATCACACCACACCCCGAACAGGGATGCTTCTCCTCTGGCAGTTTGGACTCAGTTCTTAATTTTCCTGGGGAACAAGGGACCTGCAAGTTTCTTTCCCCAGGGCTGGATGTGAGTTGCCACTAGAGGCCACTGTGCTGCCTGGGGACATAGCACCTCAAATCCCTGCCAGCAGTCCAGAAACGCCTCGTAAAAAAACACAAACTGGCTGCTCAGGTGGCGGCGGGATTATGGAGAAGGAGACGAAGATGATGCTGTCTTATTTCTTTTTAATCTCAGTGTAATCAGAAAATAATTGTTTTTGAAGGCTTCACAAGTGTTGCTCTCACTAAAGCTTTTTTACCCCTGCAATAAATAAAAAAACAAGCATCCCAGTGTGAGTGCTTGTTCCTCGTGCCTGTGTCTAGCAGTATGGGAGGAGGGGTGGGATAACTCAGTGCTCCTTTTCACACATTCATTTATTTGTCAGGTGTTTGACATGTTCATCAAAATAGCTTAAATGCACAAGAAATTTCAGTGGTCTTTGGACCAGGTCCCTGAATATCATCTTGTGTTTGTCTCCAAGCTCACTCCTGCTCCCTTGGGTATGGGGACTCTGCACTTGCCTTAGCAAGGGGAGCTGCTGGCCCTGACATGCCACTGGCAGAGATCCTGTCCTTGGCACCGTGGCCACCATGTGGGTCCAAACTCGGGGCTGCTATGGCAGGGCAGGGATGTCCATGTGCATGGATCTGATAGGAAGCCACGTCCAAAGAAGCAAAGCCTGGCAGGGTCTTGGCAGCAGGCATCTGGCCCCTGGCCCTTTTGCTCAGTGCAGATGCTGAAATTAGATGTTTTGAGGTAGCAACATCAACAACATCAGCCACTCATCATTCGCTAATAATGCTAAGCAGCCGTCAGCTGAGCAAACATTAATTACAGGATGCTCCAAACATGCTCAGTAAGCGTCCCACTTTTGTGCAGGTCAGATACCACCAGGCTCAGAGCGCTGATCCAAGCCCCCAGCCCTGCCACCACACACAGCCGGCTGCTTCTGCTTCCGTGGCAACTGGTGCTGGGAACACGGACCCAGTGCTGGAGGTGACAATGGTCCTGGAGATCTTCCACCACTCTGACCCATCACATTTGATGATGGCTGAACGGGGCCAGCAGGAGCTTGGTCACTGCCTTGGACGAGAGGAAATTAGCTGAGTCAAGGGTGGTGGGGACAGGCCCACGTGAGCTGCTGCAATGCATGGGATGCTGAGGCAGGGGGAAGCGCCACATGCCTTCCTCCAGCACTGTCAGCACAGATGGGGGATGACAGGGCAAAACGTGCCCAAAATAGGAAAAAAGGAAGGAAACTCGAGGCTTGTGGGGTTGCATCACTGAGGGCCAAGTACAGCTGTTTCAGGCCATAGTTCAATCTTTTAGCATCAAAACTGCCCTTATTGCCCTGCTCCAATGATGTGCCATCAAAAACACCTGTCAAGGACTGCTGCAGCCTCATGCCCTGCTGCAAGGACAAACTTGCTGTTTCTGTCTTAGAGGCATCTGTAATGAGTTCATTTATGCTTGGGATGCTTCTCAGTTTTTGGCTTTCTGAGGCATCTTAAGCTCCCTCCTTCATGTATTGCTGATGCCCTAGGGTCTTGTGCCACTGCTGCAGACTGAAGAGGGTTTAGCTGCAGGGGATGGTCATGGCATGCTTCTCTGATAGACATTTCATGTTTTGCTGGCCAGGGCAAGGCAGGAGCAGACCACACTGCCGTGTCACCACCACAGATAGGCTCCATTTGAACCCTGCTGGGTTTCATACCTTTCCACTCCAGGAAAAGAAGTGCAAAGGGAGCTCTGTGGACCTGCATTTGATTCTGACCATTGCTTTCCAACAGCTGCCCACAGCCCCAGCCAAAGCTGCCTGGTGTCTGGGTTCCCCTCTGAGACACCCTCTGGTCCAGAAAAGGAAGTGGGCCCCTACTCTTCTCAGCCACAGGCAGGCCAGCTGCCTCCTCTGCAGGGCCCAGCTCTGCCGCGATGCCAAACAAGTGGCCCTTGTTTCAGGGTGCGGCTCGTGACCCCAGGGATCAGAGACTGCAGCTGGTTGGTCCCGAGGAGTTGTGGGAGACCTTTGCCCAGGACCATGCCCTTAATCCCTCACTCACTGCACCAGTCAATTTAGGGTTGCAATGCTAAAAACAAAACAACTCAGTGCTAAGAAAGAGAAAGGGGTTTATAAAATGGTGGCACTGCAGGGAGGGAAGATTGGCAGGTATTTAACTGCTAATAGAGATCTGCAGTGGCAGTGTCCGAGCTGTTCAGCTTCATTGACTCCTGGCTGCAGAGGGAGAGGATGCTGGAGGCTGCAGGACCTGGGTGCAGCTGCAGTGTCTGCCAAGTATGCTCCCACACCTCCCTAACCTACAAGCACCTTTGGTTATGAGCACTGAGCGAGGCATCTTTACATTTTGACCATAACCCTAAGTCACCCTGGTGGCAGTGTACCTTAAGAAACACTCAGGAGTTCTCAGCCAGAGAGGACGAGATGCCGCGTCCCACGCTGCAAAAAATTATTAACAGGCTGCTCTGCATGTAGAAGGTCAGAGGGAGGGTGTGCAAAGCCACAGACTGTGTTTGCCAACGTGCTTAAAACTGGTTTCAAGATCTTAACCCCAGGCAGTAACACTGAAAATAGTGTCTATGGTGGCAAGCAAAGATGGAGCTTAGGAGAAAGGTGGCAATAAATTAGAATTCAGAGCCTTTGTGGAAATATTGACACAGCAGAAACTGCCCCAGGAGGTCCAGACTGACTCACCAAATCACCAGTGAGGGCTGGTTGCTTCCACTCCAAGGAAACATTGCAACGTTTAAGCTGATCACTGGGTTGCAATGGGGTGTTGACCCTCATCTTTCTGAGCCCACACTCCTCTCAGGATCAGAAGTGCCAATTGCTTTAGTGTTTTGGTACATGGAGGAGACATGATTGTATAAATGATGGTCATCTTCGGGCAGCTTCTGCTGGAAACTAAAGGAAATAATTAAATAGCATCTAGTGCTGGCAAAGAAATGAAAATGTTGCTTGGATGTAGCTGGAGGCACTTCCCTGCATCATGATGGAACCCCCACCATCACGCCAACTCCCCCCATCCCAAGCCAGGCCTACATGGGGGACAGAATCAGGAATTGCTCAAGGTGGTGACAAGGTGAGTTGGGTCCCTGTGTTCCCCATCACATCCTGGCGTGGGTGGGGATGAATCAATACCATCATTGCCACTTACTACCCCATCCTGTCAGCCGCAGGTCACGCTGCTTTGCTGCCAGCGTCTGCCAGGATTGTTGTTGCCCATCCCTGGCAATTCAGCCTGCTGCAAAATAACTCAGGTGAGGCAAACAACATGAGATCCCTGCCCTGAGGAGCAGACAGGGCCAGCAGCCAGGGAGAGGCAGGTCCCCTCCTCCCCAAGGTGGGTGCCAGGTATGTCACTAGCCATGGGGGAGGATGGGCCAAGGGATGACGAAGAACATCCAATGCCGAGCAGGGTCAGGAACAGGCAAGTGGTGTGGGGGTGGAAAGGATTTGGGCAGGGCCATAGAGTGCGTGGGACACAGGGACAGACAATGTCAAGCTTGGCAGCAGCCCACGGAGGCAAGGTAGTGTGTAAGTAAACCCTAGTGAAGACACCAGAGCAGCTCAGAATCTTAAAGACCTTAAGTATATTTCACTTATGAAATCCTGTCTGGGTTTTGTTTTTAAATAGCTAGGGAGAAGATAGACAAGCAAGATGTGATGAGAACACTCCATATATGAAGACTGCTGCAAATGGCCCTGATGAGGATGGAGCCATGCTCTGGGCTCCTGCCTGCTATGACATCCAGTTGTTTCACATGGCCACCAGTGAGCAACCCTCACCTGCTGGCAGGATCACGGTTTGCAGCGTGAGAGATGCCAAGGGAAAAAATACCACCCAGCCTTGGCCTTT
This sequence comes from Parus major, assembly GCF_001522545.3. Lineage (NCBI taxonomy): Eukaryota > Metazoa > Chordata > Aves > Passeriformes > Paridae > Parus > Parus major. The sequence goes on from NC_031774.1 coordinate 15,536,464, forward strand.
TGCGACTCCACTTAGCATTTCCCCAAGGTCACTGCAGCCCATGATGGCAGTCAGAACATGTTTAAGCAGGCTGCTGGCCAGCTGTGCCTCCAAACCAGCCCCAGGCAGCTGGCATGAATGGACTGGGGATTGCCACCACCCATGATGCCAAGCCCATCTTCCCCAGTGCCCACAGCACTGGGACACAATGGCCAGGGCCTGCATGAGTCACTTTGTTGAGCTTAGCACAACCCCTCCTCTGCTTCTAGGTTTCCCACCACGCAGAGCTGCTAGTAAACCACCTTTTAGTCTTGCTTTTGTGGGTGTTACCCTGAAAAGGGGTGTAGTTTGGGATGTGCCGGTGCCACTGCAAAACGCACCCTCACCTTGTGAATTGTACATCAGTTTAGGAAATGGTGTAGGGAGTGGGCGAAGTCCTGGCATCGTGCTGGGAAAAAGTTACCACTGCTTTACTCAGGATCTCAGGGATGGTGAATCAGGCTCCACTAATGAGCTGCATCCAGTACCTTCACACCAGCACCAGCACTAGCAGAGGCAGGGTGTTTGAAAGCAGACTTGCCCAGGCTTGTGCACCCGTAGGTTCTGCTCACCTCAGATGGGAGAATAGTTTTCTCTTTTAGGAATGAGCTTCAAAATCAGAAATGCATTTTCTTGAATTTGAAGATGCCCCCTAAAAATCCCACCCAAAGTTGAGCAAAAAAATAATCTGCATCTCTGAGCTGAAGCTTTCCTTGCCCTGTAGGTCAATGCAGTTCATGACATTGGTACCGCTGTGATAAATAAATTTAGGAAAAAACACTGAGGAAAGGGTGAAGGCAAACACACAGCCATGTGTAAGGACAAGGAAGCCACTGTAGCAACCCTGGCAGAGGTCTGCCAAACTGCAAATGGGAGACCTGTTAGATCCCCCAAAAATAAGGCATTTGAAACTTAACATGAGGCCCTGGTAGCCAAGAAAACCAGTGGCATCCTGGCCTGTATCAAAAAGAGTGAGGCCAGCAGGGCTAGAGTCCTGTGTCCAATTCTGGGCCCCTCACTACAAGAAAGTCATTGAGGTGCTGGAGCATGTCTAGAGAAGGGCAACAGAGCTGGTGAAGGATCTGGAGCACAAGTCCTATGAGGAGAGGCTGAGGGAGCTGGGGATGTTTAGCCTGGAGAAAAGGAGGCTCAGGAGAGACCTAATCACTCCCTACAACTGCCTGAAAGATGACTACAGTGAGATGGGGGCTTGTTTTCCCAGGTAACAGATGACAGGATGAGAGAAAAGAGCCTCAAGTTGTGCCAGGGGAGCTTCAGACTGGATATTGGAAAAATTTATTCCCTGAAAAGGTGATCAGGCATTGGAACAGACTGGCCAGGAGAATGGTGAAATCACCATTGCCGAAGGCATTTTTTAAAAGCCATGCAAACGTGGCACATAGGGACATGGTTTAGTGGTGGACTTGGCAGTGCTGGGCCAGCAGTTGGACTCGATGATCTTGCAGGTCTTTTCCAACCTAAAGGATTCTATGTTTATAAACTAAGCTGCATCAGGTCCTTGCCTGTGTGGCAAAGGGCAGATGCAACAGCCAGGTGTCACTTGCAGAGGAGACCCCAATCTCCCAGAGCTGGGGTGCTCTTCCCAACTGGAGCTATTGGAGCTGAGTCATTTGACCCCACCTTGGGAATCCTCTCAAGCAGGCATCGAAGTTGTGAAAGCATGGCTGAGCCCCAGAGGTGTGTCACCCCACACCCACAGCTGTGGCTGCAGGGGACAATGCGCTGGTTCACCCCTTGGAGCCACAGGGGATGCAGGGGGCTAGGGAGACAGAGCAGCAAGGAAAGGGGGTCATCCACTGTGACAAAAATAGGAGTGAAGAGGAATAAATTACTCCATTGTGTCTCAAACTTTCTCTAGATGCCTCAGCCATGGCACTCCCTGTTTGCTCCACAAACAAGGAAAAATGTGTAAAAAAAACTAAGCCCAGGCTCGTGCCACTCTATCTTTTTAAGATAATATGGTTCAACTCTCACAGTCCCAGCCTATAAATACCAAGACGTGCTCCCAGCTCCTAGTTAAACATACCCACTGTACCTCTCAAGGCTTTAACATCAGGACAAACATTCCACAGAGGTGCTGGGGGAGCCTGAATGCAGAAATCCTGCCTCCCTACTGGAGCCACTGGCCCCTCAGCATGCAGGCACTGCAGTGTCAGCTCCAAAACTACTGGTGCAGAGACAGATTAAAAACTCAGGGGATAAGACCCCCAGTCCCTTCCCCATCCTGCAAGCACCCAGGAAAGGATCACTACTGTAACATTCCCTGACACAGCCCATTCTCTTTTTTTCCCAATAAACCATTGGAAACATGGGACATATAAGTCACTTAGAACCGCTCTAAAAGCGGCAACTCTCTTGCACTGGTATGAGAGCAGCCCTAGGTGAGGACACAAGCCTTGCTACCATGAAGCTCAAGCAAAGGCTCATTCATAACAGCAAAGCTTGTCATTAATCCCTTGGAATCAGAAAAACCCAGACACAGCCTGGGTCCAGAGTTCTTACTCTGCTGAAGCACTTTGCTGTGCACTGTGTGATAGTACATGACTAGTATGGCATGCTGTACTCACGAGCCCAGCCCTGCACTCTGGAGCCCACTCCATAGCCACGGGATTCTAGCAGAAACTGGCCAGACTGGAAACGCTCGAGGAGGAGCTACCATAGGAGCCCCAGCCTTGGGCCAAAGTACAGGTTACCTGGCCAGCTACAGTTTCCCAGCCACTTCAAAGAAAAAGCTGGAGAGCTGGTACTTGCTCTGCCACAGGCTCTAGGAAAGCTTATAAAGGACATAGGGGACACCTGGGCCTGGTGTCAGGACCGACCTTTTTGTCTGCAAAGCAGATTTGTAAAGAGGTTTAGAGCCCTTTGGGAGGCTGAGTTTGCTTGGATGGTTGTGCTGGTTTATGTCTGACCCACTCCTGCCCGCAAGGATCCAGGGGGATGAGATGAGGAGACCCGTGAGCTGCAGCCCGCAGCAGCAGCAGCAGCAGCAGCAGCAGCAGCAGCAGCGATGCCTCTGGGGTCAGGCTACCGGTGCTGCGGACCCGCTATGCCTGGCCCCTTGCCCAAATGAGCCACACCGGATTTTGCTGAGTCACACAGTGCCTCGAGGCCGGGAGAGCAACGGGTTTTGCTGACTCATGGTCAGTGGCACTCAGCTTGACCACACACCCGCAGGGGCAGGAGGGAAGCAGGTGCTGGCCGAAATAACGGGACCCACCACATTCAACCAATCACTCCAGAAAACCTCATCCCAATGGCAGTTGTGTCCCACAGGGAGGTGGCAGGTTTCCTGAAGCCCATCAGCTCAACCAAGATGTGGCGATTTGGAGAACTCGTGGGACAAGATACAGCCCAGGGCAAGAATGCCCTCTACTCAGGATGGATCACAGTTGGGAGGGTGGCATCCATGGACCCAGGGCAGCAGGATCCTGTGTGAGGCCATGGGAGGATGGAAGAGGCTTAGGGAGAGAGTGTGGGAAGGAGATGGTGCAAGTGAGGTGCCAGTGGCATGACCCAGCAATTTTACAGAAGTTGCATGAACACGAAAGCGACGGGAGAGGGACAGGAACCACATCACAAAGCTAGGGTTCCCCCACTCCAGCAGTGTCCAGCTCGTCCCCCAGGCTGCTGCTTTCCTGTCCCCACGACTGGGCATGAGCAGGAGCAGAAAACAAGCGTCCCCCCAGCCCTCAAGTCTTGGAAGGGAAAATGTCTGTAAATCTGTTTTTTATTGTTTTTCCAGCAGGTCTCGTGGCTCTGTAGGAGCTCTGTTGGGGCAAACTGGGCAGAGATTAGCTGTGGCCTCTGGAGTTGGTGGGGTGACACCTCTGAACCCTGTTATTACACTTTGGTGGTGGTGAAGAGCCCATCTTGGTACTCTTGGATGCTCCGTCTGCATCTTGAGGAAGGGGCAGACCTCAGGGAGTGATGGTGGCCGGTGGCCCCTGGGCTCTGCCCTGCACCGGCATTGTTCTCAATGGCTGCAGGTAGCCCCGGTACCACCACAGTGCATTTTGAGGGGTGGCAGATAATGGCTTGGCATGCCTCCCAGCCCCTCACCATGCCTCCCAAAAAAACTGCGGCCTAGGATATGCCCATCCTCCCCAGGAACGCCCAGCCTGGAGGGATTGGAGAGATGAGTGCCACAAACTGGAGGTGTCCTGGGGTCAGGGACAAACAAGGGGCTGGGGGGCTGCCACGGCCCCCCTGGGCGGGGGTGCACAATGAAACCCCTGTGGTGACAGTGGGTGGGTGGCCGAGGTCCGTGAGCATCCGAGCCCTGCGAGGGACTCGGGGTCTGCTGCCTGGGGCTGTGCGTGTGTCATGTGTGTCCCCCCCCCTTCCCCGCTCCACTGCCCCGAGAGGAAAAAACGCCAGATAACCTGGAAAAAACAACAAAAAAGAAACCAGCCCAGCAGAAGGAAGTCAAAAGCAATGCAGAAGGAGCACGCGCAGCCGGGCAGGCATCTCGTGACTGATTTCACGGTGTTTATTCCCCTTTCCCGGGGCTTGAGTCACGGCCCGAGTCGCCGGGGGTCAGCCCGGGGGGGCCGTGAGGCGGCGCCCCCGGCCCCGCTCGCCGCTCCCCGCCCCGGCCCGCCCTCACGTGACGCTGGTTGCAATTTTAGACCGTCAGCTGACTCCAGAAATCCGTGGAGAGGGCCCGCTCTGCCTACAAAAACAGGGACGGAAAGCAGGAGCGGCGTCGCGGCCTCGCAGCGTCGGGACCTCCAGCCTCTGACCCCTCGCCGCCACCGCCGCCAGCAGCGCCATAGCCGCCATGGGGCCCCGCGGCCTCCTCCTGCTGCTCGCCCTGGCCGGGTCCTGCGCCGCCCTCATCAGGTGAGAGGAGGGGGTTCTTCAGGGGCTGCTGAGCCCCCGGCCTGGGGGGGACATGGGAAAAGCACCCCCGGTGCTGCTGCAGCGGTTGCCTCCGAGCTTCTCTCACAGCCCTCCGTAGCGGGTGGCTCCCCCTCCATCAAACAAGGAGGGGAAGGTTCGGAACATCCCCCGCATCCTGCGCATGGAAGGGCCTCGTCCCAGCTTCCCCTACACCTGGTGACCTCTGGCAGCCCCCCGGCCTTTCCCCCTATCTTCCTGTTTGGGAAAAACACTGAACGCAGCACGGCGGGGGGGATCTAGCAGAGGGTGCTGGCAGGAGCCCAGGTCTCACCCGCCTTATATTGGCGCGTCCCCTGTTTTGAGTGGATCCCTGCTGCCCCCCTTCCCTAGGTATCCCTTCCCTACACGCCCCCTTTAACAGGTGTGTGTTTGCTGTCCCTACATAGGATCCCCCTGACCAAGTTCCCTTCCATGCGGCGGATCCTGAGAGAGGCGGGCAGTGAGATCCCAGACATGAATGCCATCACCCAGGCCATCAAGTACAAGCTGGGCTTTGGCGAGGAGCGTAAGCCCACTCCGGAGATTTTGAAGAACTACATGGATGTGAGTAACAACCCCCTGGAAACTATCCCCCGCACTGCAGCAGACCCCAGCGCAAGGTTGGACAAGTGGCTGTCACTTGTAGGGGTACCTGTCCCAGGGGGTGGTGAGACATGACAGCCTACCACAGCCAGGAAGGCAAAGGAGGAAGAGATGTTGCTCCTGTAGGACAGATTCATGCACCCCCATGGCTTAGTGAGTGGGTGCCAAAAGGTGTTTCCCATCATTACTAAACTAAAAATACTAATACTGGTAATTATAACAACAACAAACAACCCACTGCCACCCAAGTCAGAGCTTTTCAGTTTGTGACCTATTTCCTCTCCTCTTTGTCACTAATTAACAGTCATAAATAGGGGCTTGCTCACTTACAATCCTTCCTAGCACCTTCTGGCCATTTGGACTCTACTTCTGGCAAGACAGGGGCATAAAAATTGTGCTCCGCTCCTTGAGGTGTTGGGGCATAAACGAGTGAGCACAGGATACTGGAAGAAGACTCAGGTTGGGTACTAGCTTTCTATGGGACTGGGGATGCAGGACCCTTCCTCTCACTATCCTTCATCTTCTGCACTGCCTTGGGAAAAGCCACCCTGTACCTCCACTTTCTTCTCAGCAACTTAGGGAGCAAAGGCACCTGTGTGGTTGCAGAAAGAGAAGCCAGATAAAGGACGTGAAGTTTGCCCTTGCCCTGCTGCCAGGCACGTGTGGGGTTTACTATTTCACGGTTCCTTACTGGGCAGTGTAGGATATGAGCATTAGCTGGCAGAAAAAAGCTAGGCCCAGATATTTAGGTGTTAATTCAGGATATATTCCCCCTGCTGCCCTTCCCCAGGGGCTTTGTCACCCAACCAGCGCCGTCCTGTCCTGGGAAGAACCACCGGTGTTTCAGTTGGCAGTGTTGAAAGCCAGGGCAAGCGGTTGTGTCACAGTGTTGTCTCTTGCAACCACCGCTCAGACCGCTGCTCAGGGCAGCGCTGTTTTCCCTTGTCATAGGGACACCAACCCAACCTGTGGTGGCAGATAAGGGACCACTGGGTCCCTCCCAGCCTGGTTCAAAATACTTTTGCGGCCAAAGGAATTCCTGGGACAACCGCCACTAGCCAGCCCCTGGGACCCTTCATGGGTCTATGTATGTGACAAACAGAGCCCCTGTACCGGGGATTAATTTTCAAGCAGTTACAGAACCACTGGAAGCAAGTGCTGCCTCCCCATTATGGCTAATTGCAATGTTGCAATGGATTGTTAATTACTTAGTGAGCAAGCCTTGCAAACTAAGCGCACGGGAGGTGAACAGCTTTGATAATCCTGTTTTCTTTCCTCCCCCTGCCCCCCACCCTTAATTAAGTACACAGCGGGTTTTGGAAAGGCTACTGACTTCCCATGCTAGCAGCCTTCTTTTCGGAATCTGCTGCTCCCTGCCTGTTTGGGAGGACTGGGGAGAAATGAGTCCATGTATCACCTGCCTAGCATTCTCCATTCATCTTCTCCTCTGTGGAGAGAGAGATACCTTGCTAACACCTCAGCCATTCAGGTTTCTTCCAGTACCAGCAGAAATGTAGTCTCTGAGCAAAGGGGTATCCATCAGATACCTGTGCTGTAGGGACTTCTCCCAGTCTTTCACCCTGGAGGCCTAAATCCATCTCTGCTGGATTCTCATGCTCTTTGCTCCCACCACTCCTCCAGTCTTCCAGCTCTTCTCAGACTGAGCATTTGTTTATTCCCATCCCATTCCTGGAGCTCATCAGCAAACACCAAAACTCCCAGAAGCTGTATCTCCACCTTCAGTGGGCAGTGCTGCTGCTCGCTGCAGCCCACGGTTTCTCTGTGAACCCACGAGCAAAGCAGCTTCCCAGCCAGTTTCAGCTTTTCAATAACGCAGGTGTTTTGCTTGGCTTCCTTCCATGTTTTTTTCTCATCCTTGTAGTGAACTGCATGCTAGCCTGCAGACCATCCCCTTTCTCTTCTTCCCTTCTTCCTTCCCCATATTTCCTCCCCCTCACACACCCATCTCACTTGTCCTGGATTTATCCTTTCACACCCGTTGTAATGAGTTGTGAACACTGAAGGGGAACCTCCCTTCCAGAGGACAAAGGCTGGGAATCCATCAGTGCCAAAAACAAGAGGAGGGCAATGTCTAGATAAGAAGCTGATCCTCTGTTCAACCCTAAGAGATTTTTTTGGGGTTTAATCACAGCTTTTAGCCAGCTGCCTCTGCTCATGGCTCCCTTCTTCTGCTTTGCAGGCCCAATATTACGGTCCGATTGGTATCGGAACACCTCCCCAGAATTTCACCGTGATCTTTGACACTGGCTCCTCCAACCTCTGGGTGCCATCCGTGCACTGCTCCATGTTGGACATCGCCTGCAGTAAGTGTCACGGGTGCCAGAAACTGCTAAACATCTTCTCCTTCCCTGCAGAATGCAGAGCCTTGCACTGAGAGAGGAGAAACTGAGGCAGCAACGTGAAAAGACTTGGCCAGAGGTTGATGGGCTTTTTAGGGTCAGAGCTGGAAATACAATCCCAGCTTCCTGCATTCATCCTTCATTAGTCCTTTCCTGGGTTTTTTCTTTTCCAAGTAACCATACAGGGCCATACAGGCCAAATCTCCAACAGCTTCAGCCCTACAACAGGGGAGCAGCATCATCAGTTGTGATGTTTCTCCCCAAATTATAGACCAATGCTGCTGCTCTCCCATTGCGCAAGGCTGACTTTTTAAAAGTCAATCTCTTGCCAGATCTGATATAAACTGTCCTAGTTTCTGGTTTATTGCTGCACAGAGCATGTGTGTGCATGTTTATGGTGTTATAATTAACGAGAGACAGGTAGGCACAATGAAATGAGAATGTCTTAGGGACTACGAGTGTTTTTTTTTATTCTGTGACGTTCCTATGCAATAAACTTCCACATCTGAGGATGTCAAACCTGGCTATGGAAAAATGCTATTTAAAAGTCACTGGTTGTGCTGCTTAAGCAAAGTGGAGAAACCTGTGGAGTCAACAAATGCAACCATGAAAGGCATTCCACAGTGCTCATTGGGAGTAGAGTGGAAATTTGGACTTCTTGTAGACTGATCTTATTTTTGCATATGTGAAACAAGCTTTAGGACACTGACAGGGTGGTGAGGTCTAGACCTGGTATACTTAGGGGTTCCTGTTTTGTAGCAGGGAGATGGTTTCTCAAGCCAGAGCCTTGTGAGATGCTGGGACCAAAGGGCTCGTTTTATGAATATACAAGGAGCTTAAGCTCCTGCCACACTGGAATACAAACTGGGACCCAGACAGCCTAGCTGGAAACCTGCTTTTGTAGCGCTGTCACTTTGTGTAGGGCTTGGCTGGTTCATCCTCAGCTGCTGTCTGCACTACTCAGCAAGCAGCCATGGAACTGTGCTGGCCAGCTCGTGACTCGGGAGGAGTCTGGGGAGGAGGAATCTGCCTGCTCATAAAACCAGGGATATCCTACACCTCCCAACCCAGCCAAAGGGAAAAGCAGCTTAGACTAGGGGAAAGCCCTTCTTCTCAGCAAATAAAGGAATATTTTGAATTCTTTCAAATTCTAAAAACATTAAAATTACTAAAAACAATGTATGAAAAATTTCCGGCTACTCCTAGTAAAAGAAACAGGTAAGTCCATGAGGTGAAAATGTTCATGCCCAGAGCAGACTATATTTAAAGCCACCCTCGTTCTCCATAGCGTGTGAGGGGATGCATTTTGCTCTGCTGACTAACACACCACACCGGCCACATAACCTCTAGGCTTTTAATACCCAGTGTCCAAATCGGATTTAGCAGCCTGAATTGGATCTGCCCACCTAATTCCCGACGCACTGGAAATGCTTTGTTAAGCAGACTGAGCTTGGCAAACCCTGGGTTCAGGCCTACCTTCACATAATTGAGTGTCCATTTGTCCAGATAAGCTGGATGGTGTGGGGTGAGGTATTAGGGAACCATAGGTATGAAGGAGCACTAATGCTGTGTGTCCCCTTGTGTCCCCCTTCCCAACTGCAGTGGTGCACCACAAGTACGACTCCGCTAAATCCAGCACCTATGTGAAGAACGGCACCAAGTTTGCCATCCACTACGGGACAGGGAGCCTTTCCGGGTACCTCAGCCAAGACGTGGTCACGGTGAGTTATGACTGCCCCTGCCCTGTGCTGCCCCAGATTGCTTTCAGTAGAGTGCTCAGAGCTGCTAGATTTCAATGGATCTCTTTCTTGAGTGTCCTACTCCTGTAGAACATTCTTCAGAGCTGTTTCCGAGTCCTTTGAAATGACATGGCAATGATGACTGTTAAGGTAGCAATAACCATGGCAGGCTGAGAAGGGAGAGGGTATTAGTCTGCAGGTCAGCAGGCTGGGAGTGGAGACTGCTCACATGGTACACCACTGCACAGACTGCTGGTGGCGCCCAGCTTGTTCTTGGCCAATATCCACACATTAGTGAATGCCCACATGGGCAGCTGCCCAAACACAGACCAGAAAAGGTCTCTTTACTGCCCCATCCTGGTCTCACGTCAAGAACTGGTGCTTATGCTTGTAAAGGCTGGGTAACAACCCAGGGGGAGGTTCCCCAGCAGTATTCAGGGTGCAGCTTGAGTTAACTGGGCAGTGGTTGCTTCACAGTTTGCCTTTCAGCGAGCAAAAGCAGAGCTTTCTGTCCTGTGAAGGACAAGTGCCTTTCATGACTTCCTTCCAGGTACAGATGCTTGGGAGAGTTTGCCAGCTGCCAAACATCAGGGGTGCATGTGCTGTCAGCTTACTTGCTCTCCTGGCAGGGATAAGAGCATATGTTTGCTTTGCAGGGGGGGAGAAACAAAGCAAAAGTTTTGAATAAGCACATGAATCTGGGGATTTGGAGGTTTCTGTTTAGGTTCAGCTGAAAAGTATTGGCTTACCAATTTCATCAGAATCAAAGGAAAAGTATCCAGGAGAAGATTAAAGCGTGTGACTCTTGCAAGATGTACTCTTTAGCCCATCCTTAAAGCACGAAGATTTCAAGCTAGCCTAGAAGCATCAGTTGTTGCCTCTATGCTTCTCCAAAGATGCAGCAAGGCAAACAGCAAACTTCATTGTCATTAGAAAGTATGGGCTTAATGCAAGGGCTGGAATGAGTCAGAAAGAAAATTACTATTTTTTCTCTTTTTTTGGTTTGTAATTGTCACTCTAGTGCCTGTTTGCTAATTAGCTCTCTACTTCCCGGCAGCTCAGAGGAAGGATTTTCTGCCTCAGTTTGTTCAGGAAGTGAGGATGGCTCTTGTCAGACACAGCTTGTGGCATTTGGTTTCTGTCTGTAGAGAAGCAAAAGAAGCCTCTTGCATGGAGCTGAGCAGTGTCCAACTTGTAGTAGGCAGGAGCAGGGGTGACTCTGAGGGTCAGGGACCTTCATCTTGGACACTAGGATGCCTCCTCTGATACACAACATGTTGTAGGCAAGCTCCCAGTCAGGTATAGACATGAAAGAAAGACATTGAAATAACCTCCAGCATGACCCTCTTGGCTCCAGTCATTCTGGTGGGTGGAAGCAGCCACAGCAACCTCTGGTAGCACTGATATCTGACCAGAAGATGCTTGTTGGCAGGTAGTCCAGAGTCCCTCAGCCCTAATATTTTTTTGAGAGGGTGATGAGCTCATGTCAGATATCCTCTCTCATTCTGTGGAGGAGTGATGCCCTGTAGTGCCTGCAGTGCTTCTTGCTCTCCAAAGAGCAGCGGTTCAGCCAGCCCTCTGCTGCTCAGGCATCTCTCGTCTCTTTATCACAGCCCAACCTTGGGATGTCCTTCAAAGACAGCAGGGGAAACTTAGCTGGCCACAGGGCACAAAGTCTCTCCCATGACTGCAGTGCAGATACACTGCATAGGACAGTACTATCCTTGCCTCTCCCTTGTGCCTCTGCACCCCAAGCCCTGGTGCAAGATGTACCAGAGGCCCTCAGCTCTTGGTCTGCCTTTGCCACCAGTGCTTAACTGCTGGCTGAGGCCACTAACAAGGAGGCCAGGCGAGCTGTGGAGTGCTGACACCCGTCTGCAAAGTGCTGGAGAGTGGCCACCGCACGGCCATCCACTAGTCATGATTTTTGGTTGCTCTGTGTTGGGGCGAGAGCCAGCCAGGAGACAGAGACAAAGGATCTGTCACCTGGCAGGAGCACTCTGCTAAAGATGGTCTTGGGTTTCAGCCCTGCTGAGGACCAAGCACAGGCAGGGTCTGTTAAGAATCCATGACTGGGCAGAAATCTGCCTTCCCCTTGGGATGTGCAAGCAGAGCAATATTCAAACAAACCTGACACTCAGTGTTATCAGTCTGTTGCATTTTACTTTTTTTTAAGTAGAAGCTTCATTGAATTTTCTGAGCTGCTGAGGACCAGCAGTGCTGAGGGGTGGCTTTTGTAAACCTGGAGCGTACAACTGGGGCAGGCGCTGGCGAGCAGATGCGCTGCCACGCGCTCTTTCCCCCCGCATCCTGCCCTGTGGCTTTTAGCTTTCGCAAGGCTCGATCGCCCTTTCCTAGTGCAATCCTCCAATACCATTAAAGGCAGCACTGCTGTCCCAGCCTTGCACTGTCTAACCCTGGGGGGATATTAGTAATTTGCAGGGATCGTTATCTGCCATCAGGTAGGAGAGGCCAGCTTGTCAGTCCAGCCTGGCTCACTACAGGGCTGCTAGCTGCAGGCTGAGAGGCTGAAATTGTCCTAGCAAGGATGCTAAAATTGCCCGTGGTCATCCAGAAGCTTACAAGCCTCCTGAACTTCTAGACCCAGAAGCCAGCAGATGCATCCTGCTCCCCATCAGCAGAGCTGTCTTCCTTTCTCTGATCATCTTCTTTGTGGGGATCTGCCCTTGGAATGCGTTTCAGCTTTCCAGTGTGGAGTGCCAGTCCTTCTCATGGCTGGCAAGGGAGGTGACCTTTGAATTCTCAGTACTCTGCTTGCTATTTTTGTGCTTCAGGCTCAACCTCGCTTTCTTGGCTGGGTCTTCTCCCCTGTCATGGGAGGTCTGTCCAGGCTGGTGGCTCTTCCAAGAGATTCAGCAATATCCTGGGGATGTTTCCTATGTAGGGGAGGTCACAGGGGTGGTGGGCAGAGATGAGAGGGATTTGTGCTTCCAACCGAGGATGGGTGCAGCACCCAAGGAGGCAGGATACACAGATGACTTAGAAGATGTCCAGAGTGGGGAGGAGGATTAAAGGCACAGCACAAGAGCTTTTCAGACTGGGAGGAAATAATGAAGTAGGTGATAGGGGGGGAGATGTAGGAGGGGAAAATGGATATGGGTCCTCTGTGCAAAGAGGAGGGGCTTCAGAACAGCAAGGCTAGTGCTGGGACATTGCAAAAGGCTAAAGGGATTCTCCTGCCCTTAGAAGGACTGGGCTTTGCAGGGACTCGGGAGGCTCCACTGTGCCAGAGTTGCCAGTCTCTTCCCCTGACAAGAGTGGCACTAGGGTACCTGGTTTCTGCAGCTGCCTAGAAATGCAATGGTGAAAGCAGGCAGGAGCGTGGCAGCACATTGAGGGATGGGCTGCAGCTGCAGCCTGTGTTCAGTGAGGTTCTGTTACCACCCAGGTCCCCTGAGTCAGTGTTCTTTACAATCTGCTTTTCCTTTTCCTCCCCATCTCCCCACAGCTTGGTGACTTGAAAATCCTGGATCAGACCTTTGGGGAGGCCACAAAGCAGCCAGGCATGACATTCATCGCTGCCAAGTTTGATGGCATCCTGGGCCTGGCATTCCCAAGGATCTCTGTGGAGGGCGCTGAGCCTTTCTTCGATAACATCATGAAACAGAAGCTGGTCGAAAAAAATATGTTCTCTTTCTACCTAAACAGGTAGTGTTCGGTTTGGTGGCACACCTCTGGTTGTGAGGGCAAGCCCAGTGGGCTTTTCTCTGGTACCCAGTAGCACCTCTTGTCATCTGCTATTTTACACTCTAGACAGCACTTCCCAGTTGGGAAAGGCACAGGAAGTTTTGCTTGCAGGAGCAGTCAGGCCAAAATCTCTTATGTTTACTGCTCTGAAGTAAGAAGGAGGGAAGTAGAAATGCAGTTCTTTTACTGATAAAAAGCTGGGTGGATCTGTGACCAGATTTCTTAACTGATGAATAGACAGATGAAAGAGAAATAAAAATAAACAGGGCTGTGATCATGAGATTGCTGCTAGTGCAGTCCCCTTTAGAGAGGTAAACAGCCCCAGTCTGCTGCCAAAATCTGTAAGCCATGTGGTCACCACCATGTTGCCTTGCCGGCAAGGGTGCCTCCCCATCAGTCATCACTAATGAGGGGGCTAATGCTCTCTCACCACCCTGGGAAAGCTGCCTTTGCAGCTGCCAGCACCTTCCCACCCACTGCTGCTCCCCGCTGGACACCCCATCACTTTCCTGGCACCACAGCAGCGACTCTGAACTACTTCAGCCCAAAAAGTAGCATGCCAAGAGCAGGGAGGGCAGAGAGGGCTGCTGCTGGCCATTCAAGCACCAACCCTCCCCCATCACCATATTTCTTCCCATCTGCTCAGCAGTGAGCTCTTAACTGATGGTAACCTTGAGGATTCACTCCAAGGCTGCTGATTGGCAGAGTTGAGTGCAGATAACCTAACCCTGCATCAGCTGTGTCCAGCCCTTCACAGGCACTTTTTACAAGCTGATTTAGGAAGTCCCTGTATCAGTGCTCAGTTCCCCTTTTCCATCCCCTTTCCCTGCCGTGAGTTTCTTTGGGCTTCTGTGAGAAGGTACCAGGTGGAAAGCTGCAAGATGGTTTGGTTGGGCCAAAATATTCCTATTTCCCCATCCCAGCCTATCTCACATTATCTGTCCTTATATTGACATGACATAGCACAACATAAGTTATCTGTCTCCAGTACTGTTAATGCTATGCTTCACCTCCAAGCCCCCCAGCAGGTATTTTGGGGGGCACTTGAAGCAGGTTGTTCTCGCCCTACCTTTGATGTTCACAGGTTTGGGTATTGTTTTTCAGAGATCCCTCTGGTGTGCCTGGCGGTGAGATGGTCCTGGGAGGCACCGACCCCAAGTATTACAAGGGCGAGTTCAGCTGGTTTAATGTCACACGCAAGGCCTACTGGCAGATACACATGGATTCGTAAGTTCCCCATCCACCTGACTACATGTGTGGGGTCACATGTGCAGACAGCACACGCCTGAGGCTTGGATGAGATCCTCCTCAAAAAGGAATCATCCTTGCAACACATCCACACCAAAAAAAGCAGATTAAATCTCACCCTGGGGTTGGGTTGTTTGTCACTGGAAGGAGACGAAAGGCAGAATCCGTACAAAGATGTTTTGCAAAATACTTTCCTTTTGTTTATGACCTTTGAACCTTGAAAGGAGGCCTGCTACATTCTTGCAAAGTGGAGGAAAATGCCAGCGTGTTCCCCTTGCAAGCAGGGCAAGCTCCACGGATCAAACCCCAGTTTTGCTCAGCTCTCATCAAGGCCTGAGCTGCATAGCTGTCCTGCACACAGCTCCAGAGGAGCAGGATGAGGCCTCAGGAAGCCAGCCCTTGACTGAAGGGCACGGCGCAGCAATCAGCGCGCATTGTTGGAGGCAGAGGGGAGGAGAGCAGGCTGAGCTGACGGCCGCCAGCCCCACAGTCTATTCTGAGCTCTCCCACGTGATGGGAACTTAAAAGTGGCCTGTGATCAGAGTGTGTCCTTTTCCTGGGAATTGCATCCCTCCCCAGCACGGTGTTTTAGTTCTCATTTTCCCCCGGAGCTGCAGCGTTGGCAAAGCATGGCAGACCCTTGGCTAGAAGGCTTTGTCTTTCTGCACTGCTGTGAAATGTGATGTGGGTGAGGAAGCCAAGCAGCTCCTGGCTTGCTTTTTCTTTGCACAGGAACCCTTCCTTTGCTCATGGCTGTCACACCACCCCTTTAACCCTTTGTTTTCCTGCAGTAGCACAGGCCATAAAAGTCCATAATTCATTGTCCTTAGCTCTCTCCCATGTCCATTAGCTGCAGCACTAGCTCTGGAGAGCAGGTAGCAGGCAGGGTACACAGGCAGCATCCAGGCTTTCTACAAAAATGTAGTTACACTTAAAAGCACCTACTCAGCCATGAGCAGACAACAGGGATCCCGGGGGTCTGTGCATTGAGTTGGTGCTGCATCAGTGTTTCTGGGCATCTGTCCTTCCTGTCTGTCACAGCCCTCCCTTGCTTGCCTGCGTACTGCTTCTTGCAGCCTTCACTGTGAGGCCTTGAAGGGTTATCTAATGTCTGGATATCTCTCCCCAGGGTGGATGTTGCCAACGGGCTGACCGTGTGTGAGGGGGGCTGTGAGGCCATTGTGGACACGGGAACCTCACTCATCACTGGCCCCACCAAAGAAGTGAAGAAGATACAGCAGGCCATTGGTGCAAAACCACTCATAAAAGGCGAGGTGAGGCCAGGCCGGAAATGTGGGGTCTCTAGCCATCACATCTATGCTTACATCCTACTTTGTACCCAGATGCTTGTTGAGACCCTAGTCTTCTGCTCCCTCTGATCTTTGTTCCCAGCTGGTGCTCCTGGAAAAGCCACTGGCGCAGCAGGGACCCCTTCATCTTTTGACCCTGGGTAGCATTCACTACCCTACTTGTGCTCACAGTAGAAAGCCCAGGTCCCATGAACTTTGGGAAGCTTTGAGTCACCTCTGCCACCCATGTCTGGGAGGTGGAAGAGAAGGGATCTGAGTTGCAGCTGAGACAAAGGATTCATATTAATGTGAGTCCAGAGACATTTTAGTAAAAGTATATTTCATGCAAATCGCAACCCTTTTCCTACCATCAAAGCTAATCTCACAAGACTCTCTCCCCTCCCTAAAATTGTAGAAGAATATAGATTATGAAGACCTTGTAGAAAACAATGGCCTGCTCTGAAAGCCCTCCAAGATCAGATCCATGAGCATTTGTCCGGAATTTCTGCAGTGTCAGAGACTCCAAGCTGCAGCAACAGTTGGCTTACACCTGCCATCATCCCCAAGACTTGCCATTGTTAATGAAACAGGCTTTGTCTGTGTACCAAGCCACAGCTGCCACTCCTCTGGTAAAAACCCCCTACCATGCCACATCAGCTGTGGCACCCTGGGAATCAGCAGAGCAAAAAGCTGAATCCAACATCCTTTGGCTCCATGTCTATCTGTAAAGCCCTCTTGCACCCTATCTTGGAGCCTTAGGCAGGGAGCAGCCTACTTACCCCAGCTCGAGCTTCTGCACCCTGAGATGAGCTGGTTTTAGGGAAAACCACAGCAAAGATGTGACTGTGCTCAAGGAAGACAGGGAGTGGAGGAAGTCCAAACTAAAGCTTTTACTGTTGCAATTTCAGTACATGGTCCCCTGTGAAAAAGTGCCAACATTGCCTAACATCACAATGACACTAGGAGGGAAACCCTTCGTCCTCACAGGAGATGAGTATATCCTCAAGGTATGTTCAGGCAGATTTTTCCTGCCTTATGCTTCTTCCCCAGGGCCTGGCTTTTGCTTCCACTGCACCAAAACACAAGATCAGCCAAAGCAGTGCTGGAGCTGGTGCTCAGGAAGAAGTCTGAAAGGTTGGGGTGTCAGGGTGGTGGCAGTGCAGATGGATCCAAGTAACCTCATCAAAGTCTCACAGGAATAAGACCCCCTGCATAATGCTCATAGGGGATAGCAGGATGGTTAAGGAAGGGGAAGCAAACTTGCATCACTTTCTTCAAACATTTAGCTCTTTTCTGCTGCAGTCTGGTGCCATGAGGCCAGCCTTATTATACCAGAGGCCACCAGCCACTTAAGTCATCAGAAGCAACTCGTAAGGACCACCTTGTGCAATGGCTCTAATGCAGAGCTGTGTGAGCTGGGAGGTTTATGGTCATGTGCAGCTTTGCTTGATGCTTTAGTGCTTAAGAGGGAGGGGGAGCTGGGTCTGGAGTTGTAGAAGGGGTGGGTTGGGAGTCACTTTTGCAATCTGTGGATCTCAGTCTGGGAGAGGCCGAAGCAAAGGCAGCCTTGCAGGTGCTCTTGCCAAGCCTGCAAGGTTGAGGGAAAGGAATGACCTGCTTAAATTGAAGCTCTCACTCTTCTTTCTAGATGGGTGCACAAGGAGAGACTTTATGCATGAGTGGCTTTTCAGGCCTGGATATCCCACCCCCTGGGGGCCCACTCTGGATCCTGGGAGATGTCTTTATTGGACCCTACTACTCCGCCTTTGACCGTGATAACAACCGCGTTGGCTTTGCCCCAAGTGCCTAAACATCTGACGCCCACTGCCTCTGCCACACACACACTTAAACATACACACACACACACACGGGAGCTGTAGAGAAAGGTTACCAGTATTAGAAACCCAGTGAGTGGAAAGGAGAAAAAAAAAAGAAAAAGAAATGAAACTAGATTTAAAATTACATGGAGAATAGTCATTAGTGCCCTGCTAGCTACTTTTTCCACTCTGTTGAGTAAGTGGTGCTGGGAGGTCTCTAGCTGACAACTCCAGCTGGAGTAGTCCCTTGCTTTACTGCTATGTCTTCCAGTAGTTCTTTTTGAGAATGATACTCAGAGCTGAACAAGGCCCTCTCACATCTCCCAGCGGTGGTGTCCTTCCTGGGACAGGGCGGGCAGCTGGCAGAAGCCAGCCCGTGGCACGTCTGTTCATGCAGAGAGGCTGTGCTACTGCTCTTGGGTTCATCTTTTGTGCTGGGGGAAAGGGACTAGGGAAGGCTGTCTTGCACATTAGTTCTTACTGCTTTTTCACTCATTAAGTGGGGGAGTGGACATCCCAGGAGAATCTATCTTTATGACCCCCTCCTTGATAGGTGGAGGCAGTGACCAGTAGGTCATTTCTCAAGGAGTTTGTGGTGGCTTGGTCATAGGAGAGTGTGTCCTGGGCTGTAGTGATAGGGAAGCACAGTATAGTGCCCAGGGGATGAGTTTCAGAGCCTGAGGGCTGTGGTTCTGTTTAGTGATGGCACTAGTGAGAGAGCTGGGAGGAATAGTGTCCACATGCCTGACATAATGGGACAAGAGTTTGTAGGGGGGCTCTAGCCATGGAACTTTACAATCAGAATGAATATTAAGGGGGTCAAGATAGGTTATAATAGAGGTTACTTGAAATCAGGGCCATGAAGGTACAGCCTTCTGCTGGGTGAAGTCATGTGGCACAAGTTCTCTTGAGTTCAGTGACCTTCTTCCAGGTTCTCCAAACAGCAAATCTTCCCAGCTTTGACCACAGCCAGTGAGAATAATGTTTCCTGAAGCAGCTAAGTGATCTACAAGCTGAAATCATACTGGTACTATCTGACTGTTTGTCCACCACATAGGAGCTTTTGGAAACATGGTTAAAACCATTTTGAACTGCCCAAAACTCAAGAGACAGTTGGCAGAGTCAGCAAACCTCCTGGGCAGGAGGATGCCATGGCAGCTGCTAGACCTGCATTCACTTTCCCTGCTGCCCTGTCCCAAAATCCAGCTGCCTTTAGCACCCTCTGTACCTGCTTTCTACTTTACTAACACTGCTGAGCTCTGTTCATGTCCAGCTGTGTTGCAGAGAGAGTGAGGCACAATCCTGCTTTGGATTTAGCTGATTTAGCTGTGCACACAGATCCTCCCAGAGAGCCAGGATCTGTGCGTGTGGAGCCACTTGCTGGGCTGTCACTGGTAGGCAAACACTGGTGGAGCTGGGAGGATGATAAAATGAGTTTTAAGCAGTACTGGAAAGCAGAAGAGAGCTTGCCAAGAATCCCAGCCCCTGTACTGGGAGTAAAAGACTCTTCATTTTCCCAGTGTGCTGGATCAGGTCTTGAGGTTAAGGGTGTGGCAGCAGATAAGGAGCAAAGCTTTGAGTGACAAAAGGATAAGATCAGCAGCAGCCATGACCCCAGACTAGGCTAAACAGATGGCAAAATCCCGACTACCGAAAATTCACTGATAATCCTGTCAGCAGTAGCAGTGGGGCCAAGAAATTTTTTTGAGAAAGGTCTTTGGGCAGTGAGTGAATAGATGGTTTTGCCCAGTGAAGTAAGTTTGGCATTATAACCATGCTTCCTCTAGAGGGGTCTGGCATGGACAGTGGGGACAGGCATAGGCACACGTGGCACACGTTCACTGTCCCCTACAACCCCAGATGTGACAAATGCTGCTCCCCAAAGCTTCTGCCGCCTCATAATCTTCACCTGGAGCTCCACATCTGGACACCAAAGGACATCTGTTTTAGACTGGCCAGAGAACAATAGCATGTTACCAAAAAAAAAATCTTCAGTAGCTGCTCCAAAATTAGGAAATATTCAGCACCTCTACAGAAATCTTCAGTTTCACACCAGTTAAGTGCCCAGAGCTCCTCCAAGTTCTGCTACACTGTTTCCCAGCCACAGGATTCCTTCAGCATGGGGAGACGGAGTTCACCTCTTGAGTACCTGTTGAATAGACCTGATGTGAGGGGGAAGCTTGACATGGACCTGGCAGTGTCTTTTGAACATCTTCAGCATCAGATTTAAGTGGGATGCGCAGCACAACCCCAGACAGAGCCCTTGGGCCATGGCTGTGCTGGGTGTGCACTGCCTCCCGCCGCCTGTGTGCTCCCGGTGCAGTAACTCCAGGTGGGCTGGTGTCTGTGACAGGCAGGAGGCAGCTGCCTGGGGAAAGCATGGCTCACAGTGATGCCCTGAGTGACGCACTGTAGGATAGGCTGGAGGACCAGTTCACTGCAGTCTTCCCTGAATGGGTCTCCCCCCCGTTGTTCTTTTATTTGCATTTTTAAACCCATCTCTAATCGTGTGATTGGTTTTTTAAAATTATTTTGCTGTCAGAATTAATTGTCTCTTCATAGAAAATTGAAAAGAAAATACAGTATTTTCCCCTTTAATTCTGAGAGTGGTCTTTCTTTTTGCAGTTTGAGATGCCAAACCCTTTGTGTGTGTGCAGAGACTGTGTCTCCCCAACCTATTGTCCCTGGACATCTGGTGCTCTCTTGAGTGGACTGCTGTGTGTTTCAGAAGGGCTCCTCCCCTTCTCTCTGATGAGGAAACATGCTAGGACCCTGTTGGATTTGTCTTTTTCAATCGATTAAAACATAACTCAGCCTCTGCAAGGTGAGAGGACTGTACTGCCTGGCTGAGCCAGCACCACTGGGGCATCCCAGCATCCCTGCTAGCCCACAGCTTTCTCCCTGGGACCACACCTCCCCCTCTTGAGTATTGCAACGGGTAGTCCATTAACAGGGAACTCGGGCTGTTCCCGTCTGACTGGTCCCCCTGTCTGGACCAGCTAGAACAAGCTCCTGCTTAGGATTAGAATAAATTCCTGTTTAGGACTGGGAATGGTCCTGTAGTAGCCAAAGTGGAACTTCAGTTTCTAAGTTTGACCTAAAATCAACTAAGGTGTGAAGTCTGGGGAAGTTCCAGAGCCCAGTGATGAACATGGTGTAGGAAAAATCCATCCCTCTTGCCTAGCTGTGTAATTTTTAGTCCTAGCACTTCTGTATGGGAGCTGGGGACTCTGAAGCGGAATGAAGGCCCCATGTGCCAGGTGGAAGATAAGAGCTAATCCCTACTTTGAAAAAAGCATCATCTACATAAGCAAGATGGATGCAGCCAAGTCCCATCCCATCTTCTGAGTGCAGATCTAAGCATACAGCTTAGCTGATTTCCCTACTGGAATGTCCTGAGCCTCTGTTCCCTCAGGATGCTTAAATTCCCCAATCAGCTGTTCTCCTATGTTAAAGAGATGGATTTAACCCAAAAGGGCTGGCTGAATCCTGAAAACCAATCATGCAGCCCGCTGTTCCTCGATAGCCTAAGGGGAGAACAAATCATCTGCTGCCAAATATTTATTGACAGGAATATGAGGGCCCTGTTTTTGCTGGGGGGATTCTGCCTAAGTCTTCAATCAGCCTTGTGTGCTGAACATTACATCCCAGTGGGAACAATCACAGCCTTGATCTTGGCCAAGAGCAGGAGAAGCCAAGAGCCAGAATTGCCCACCCATGCTTTTCCAGCAGGGAGCAAAGCATGCCCTGCCCCAGGAGCAGCCTGAATGCAGCCTCACACTATCTTGCCCAGAAAGTCCTCAGGTTTACTTCAGCCCCCTGTTTACTGCACCATCTCTGCAGAACTCCATGCACATGACAATTTGCTATTTCGCTCTTCATTAAATGTCTCCATTGATACAAAGAACATCAATTTTTTCATTACATGTCCCCTTAAGTAGTGGGGTGCTTGGCACTGACCCCTAGGGCTGTCTTCATGGACCTGATCCATCTTCCAAGTAATTCTGCTTCGGACTTTACCAAAAGCCCATTAACACAAGGACCTGCCCAGGGAGAGGGAAGATGAGACCCCTCACTTATGGAGATGACTTGCTCATCTGGTTGGCTCAGCAATTTGTTCATTTGGGAAACTATTTTTACTCACCATGAATGACTAAGCACATCGTTTTGGGGGCTGATGGCTTTTCCTTTTTCCGCTCTTTCTTGGATATATTTATTTTTAGGTTTCTTTGGGAGGGAAGAGAAGCGGAGTGCAGAATGAAAGCTCAGAGTACAGGAGACAGAGATCAAGGGAGAGTGGGAAGATTGGATTTACCCCTCCGAGTCTCAGGCTGCCTTACTGCTTATGGAACTTAGCCACCCATTGAGGAATTTTATAGGTGAAATAGGAAAAGAGCATTCAGGAGGCTGTGGACTTTTTCCTTCAGAAATAAAAAAAAGCAGGGTCAGGTTCTGCTAATGGTTTTCTGAAGAGCTTCAGTAGGATTTGAGATGGAAGATTTTCTCACAGTGCTTGATTATGCTATAGCCCACATGTTTCTAACGTGATTATGGGATAATTGCTTTGGGGCAGGAAGCATCCTTCTGTTCTGTTTGTCCCGTGCTTGGCACAAGGGGAAGCCAGCCTTGATGCTACAATAATGCAGGCAATTATTCATATTCACCCCACCTTTTATTTGAAAGGAAAGTAGTCCTAGACCATATGGTTGAGAGCGTGCATGCATGACCTTTGAAAATCCCCAAGAAATTGGAGGAGAGTTAAAATAATGCAGAATATTGAGGGGTTTTATTCCTTCCATTTTTTTATGTCATTTCCCTGGGTCACATGAATGGTTTTTGAACCAGTGATGCTGCATATATGCCACTGTGGTCCACGTAATAAAACTCCCACCTCTCACACTTAACATGGAGGAAGACGATGAATCACTCACCCAAAGACCAAAAAGTGTTCTGCAAACCTGTAGGGGGATGACCTGTAGGGGTACCTGGAGAAGAGGAGAAGCAGCCATTCAACCTCCCTGACCTTTCAGTCCTATTCATACAGGGAATGTGACTCTGTTGATCTCACATTCCCCCATACCACCCTGCTACCTCCTCCTGCCTGCTGCAAACTCCCTCTGACCTTTTTCTCTGCTCACCCTCCATCCCTGCCTGACATTAAGAAGAGGAGCAGCTTTACCCACACAACTTCCCCCAGACATATGAACAGCAGGCTCATCAGTAGCTCTAGTCTCTATCCATGGGGTTTCATTGCTTCTCCTGCGCCTCCTGAGGATACTCTGCACAACTGAGTTTGTCCAAGCTCTCCAGAAAAGCTGAGGACAGTTGGCCATGGCTCTGCCTCACCTGCAAACCTCTTAATCCCACAGGAGCATCACTCTCACCCTACCACTGCCCCTGTTTCTTAGCAGCTTCTTGGAGAGAGATCTGGGTCTCATAACAGGCAGATGTAGCACTAATAAAACTTAATTTACTTTGGCAGGGCCCAATGCCACTCCAGCAGCAATACATCCTGTGCCAGAGGGCAATTTGTCCTTTTTTAACCAATGCAGGCACCTTCAGAAGGATTAAACTGGTCTCATGGAAGGTGGACCTCCTCTCCAGCCTCAGAGACCTGTGGATGTGCAAGAAGTTCCCCCACATCACACCAACCCACAGGGATGAACATAGGGTGGGTGCCCCTACACTGGAGCCAAACCTGCCTGTGAAGAGCTGAGTGAATTACCATCCTTATTTCTTAGCTCAGCACTTTGTGGGTAGGCTTAAGGCTTTTCCAGAGGATTTCCCTTCCCTTGCAGTTTCTGCTCACACGAACTTTTGTTCTACCCACCCTGTTTCCAGTACTCTGGGGATTTCTATGCTACCCTTCCCCAGTGCCACAGCTAAACTGCCTGCTGCAACAAGGCCACCTGCACCAGGCTATGTCACTGTGGGGTGACACGGTGTGTCCTTGTGTCCTCACTCTCCCTGTGCCACGGCTGCATCCATCCTCCTGAATGACCTGCAAGCTGTCCCTGCACGGCTCCAGCTGCTCTCCATCATCATGTCCCTGGGGGGATGCTACCGCAGCACCCGAGAGCTGGGATTCCATGCAGCTTCCCGGCTGTTAGCAATGGGAGGTAGCAAGCACATCCCTGACCCTGTGCTAAGCATGGGCACAGCCAAACCTCCTGGGCTTGACCAGCCATCGTGACACCCCCACCCCCCTCCCCTAAAGCAGCCACATGCCGTGCATCCTGCTGCCGGAGTACTCCCACCCCTACCTGCATTGGGATTTGCTCCGTGCCAGCAGGATCTGTGACCTCACACACAGGATTTATCCCCTTTCCATTCATCCCCTCATGACCAGAGCCCGTTTTTCCCCACAGCATTGCATCACCACCAGCTCCCCTTGTTAATTCCGGTTGTCCCCACGCACTCCTGCCACACTTGTTTTAGTTTTTCACCCAGATCCATAGCGGTGAACCCGCAAACAAGGCTGCAGCGAGTCCCCGCTGCAAAGGTGTCTGTAGGTGATACTGGGGAGAGCAGGGCCGAGCATCCCCTCCTGATGCTCGGGGAAGCCGCTCGGCCGGGGCCCAGGAGATGCCCTTCTCCAGCGGGGCGCTACCAGGATGCTCCAAGCAGGAGGTGACGTCCCAGTGGGGGGGACACGAGGAGAAGAGCTGAGACACGGAGGAGCTCTCCTGCGTTTAGCATGTTCGGGGGGAGAGAGGGGGCTGCAGGTTGACCTTCCCATCCCTTAAGTCCCCCTCTGCCCATCCCTAGCCCATGGGTGCCCCCCTCCCCGCCCTCCCCTCCTCCTTCAACTCCAGCGCCGAGGAAGCCGAGCCGGAGGCAGTGCTGAGCCGGATATGCAGCGACTCCCCGCATCCCTCCTTGTGAGTATCCCTCGCTCCTCCTGATGCCTTCGGAGGAGACCGATGGACGGACGGACGGGCAGCCAGAGGTGGACTAGTCTCTCCTATTTGCAAAGCTAGGGTGGAGGGGAACTTCTTCTAATATCCCCTTCCCCATCCTCCCCTCCTCCTCTTCCTCCACGTCCCCAGACACGATAGCATTTAAAAAAAAAAAAAAAGGGGGGGGGGGGGGGGGGGGGGGGGGGGGGTGTAGAATTGGAAACCTGCTGGCAGGTGGAAGGAACCGGGAAATGGAATCACATCTGGAATCCCACAAAGACTAGGACTCAGGGAAAAAAATGCCCCCCAAAATACCCACCCCGCTAAAGAAGGAGGGAGGGAGGGAGGGCGGAGGGGCGGGCTGCTCTGCCGCACCGGGAGACCCGCTCCGCCCGCAGCCGAGCCACCGGCTCCCATCCCGGCATGGGACAGAAAGGAGAAGGCCCCGACAGACGGACAGACAGACAGGCGGGCGGGGAGGGCTGCGGAGGGGGCTGCAGCGCGGCCGGCTGGCAACTCCCTCGCAGCCCCCCCGGCGCCTCCCAAGTGTTTCTGTCTGCTTTTATTTGTCTCCTTTTTTAAAGAAAGATGCTTTCCCCAGTGGTGACTGGAAGGCGGGTCACGCAGGCCAGCGGGCAGCGGCGGGGGGAGGCCGTGGCCGAGGGGGAGGGATGCTGCCCGCCCTGCCCGCTCCTCTGCCCCCGCCGCGGGGCCGGGGCCGGCGGCAGCTCCGCGCCGAGGCGGCGGCGTCGTGGTCCCCGGGTGTAGCGGTGCTCCCTCCTCCCTCTCCTGCCTGCCCTACTCTCCTCCCTCTCTCCTCTGCCCACTCCCTCACTCCTCTCCCTGCTCTCTCCTCGGTCTCCCGGTCCCTCTCTGTCTCTCCCGCCTTCCCCCCACGTCTCCCCTTCTCTGCTCCTTGCCCCCTTTCTCTTCTCCCCCTGCCCCCGGCCTTTCCACCCCCTCACCCCCATTTTTCACGGGGGGGGCTTTTCGCTTTGCCAGGGCAGAGCGCGGTGACGCCGCGGCAGCCACCACGGAGAGGACACAGGACCCCCCCTTGGGCCCGCCATGCCCCTTTGAGGGGGTGGCCTGGACCCCGAGACCCCCGCAAGGCCCCCCGCAGGGCTGCTTCGCCTGCATCGCCAAGCCCCCAGCTCTCCGGCAAGCTTCGCCCGTCCTGTCTCCTTCTTCTGCCGTTTATCTCATGGAGAGCAAGAGCTGCAAAGGGGACAGCCTGCGGCCAGCGGTCCCGTGCAAGCACTCGGTGGAGAAGAAGACGATGACCAACCCCACCACTGTCATCGAAATCTACCCTGACACCACCGAGGTGAACGACTACTATCTCTGGTCCATCTTCAACTTTGTATACCTCAACTTCTGCTGCCTCGGCTTCATCGCCTTGGCCTATTCATTGAAAGTGAGTACTGAGCGAGAGGCTCGGGGTAGGGGGTGACCAGGCAGGGGGGGAAGCGTCTGGGGGTTGTGCCTGATGTGAAACACATCTTTGCCACCCAAATGAGAGGCTGCAGACAATGGGGATGGGAAGAGCTGAGGAGCCTGTGATGTTACTTCAGGTGGGGAAGAGGTGCTTTCACTTGCTCCAAGTACCCTGGGAGGCTCCTCTGTACCGTGGTGGCAGGGTGACAGGCAGGCAGCACGGGGCTGGTTTGGCTCATGCTGCACCTGCAGGCACGCCGGCACTATGTCCCTTATTTGGGATCCTGGCTGCTAGAGATCATCAGGATGGGAGCCAGCAGCACTGGATGGTCAGGCAGGAACAGTAAGAAGCAGCCAGCCAGGATCAGCCATCAGCTGGGAAGTTGCAGGGGGTAAGAAGCTTACAAAGTGCAGGGCAATCCTGCCTGTTTCTTGCCCTCTTTGTAATTAAAACACCCGAGCTCGTGGCCAGCTTCCCCCACTCCAAGCCCTAAAAATCCAAAAACAAACCCTGGAGACCTGCCAGCATCATGGGAATGGTGAGGAGGTGGAAGAGAGTGCAGGGGGCTTCCCACAATGCTGGGCTGGGGGGATACAGAGCTGTGTTGTTGGAGAGGGTGATGGCGTGGAGCACAGCCCATGATGGGAATGGGACCAGGTTATTATTCCTGATAGCTGCAGGGGAGAGCAGTCCAGCAGGAATGGTGCCTGGCAAACAGGCAGCCCCTTGGCAGCTGCCAGGAGAGAGGGGCCCGGGCTGCCCTCCCCTTCCCTGCCTGCCAGATGCAAAACTAACTGAATGGATGTGCAGAGAGCCCGGGGCGGCTGGGTGGCCCGGAGAGGAGCTGGCTGATTTGTTTTGGCAGGCAGCATTTAGAGGAAGGCCAGGGTGCAGACGGGCTTCGTCACAGAAGCAGATCAATTAACCCCATACAGCTCCTGTGAGCTGGACTGTGAGCACCCAGCACTGCAAGGAGGCTGCTCCCAACACTGCCAGGGTCTCCATCAGAAAGGCTCAGGGACAAGTCTGCAGCCCCATGTCCTGGGCTCACCCAGCACTGGCCTTGTGGTGCCTGCCTTGGTTTCTCATTCCCTGAGATGGGAGACGAGCTCTGATCCATTGCCTGTGCAGGAGGCTCTGCTGCTGCCTGGGTGAGGCACTTAATAACTTAAATCATCATGGGGCGAAGCATCATCACAAGCAAAGGGCAAATCCCGTCAGTAGCAGGCTAAGGGAGCAAGTCCCTTAATACCCCCCACACCTTGATCCAGCAAGGGAAGAAAGAACTGGCTTCCTCCATATTTTTTTAAGCCCTTCCTTGTCTGTATTTGTCTTTAACAACTGACATCTTTCCCGTGGAAGAGGCTACCATGAGTATCTGGGTTCCTTGCTGCCGCAGCAGTGAGGGCAGGACAGCCTGAGAACAAGGCTGACCCATCCCCTGGTGACAGGATGCCACCTGCAGAGTTTTTAGAGGCTGGACCCTTCGCTATCCTTAACATGGGGTGGAAGGAAGGGCAAAAGCCCAGAGTAACCCAGGCCCTTGCACCAGAACAGAGGTGTGGGCTCAGCATCTGTCTGCAGAGATCTAGAGGACATAAACTTAAGCATGAAAAAAAGAGGCAGTGGTGAGGGGAGGCAAATGGGAAAATTTGCTCCAAATAAGAGAAAGGAGAATAGAAGATGGCTGTCTTCTATTCCAAAAACCAGCCTTGGCTTTTGGACTGAGAAGGCGGTAGCTGATGGGATGTAACCGCGGTACCCAAACAGAGGTAACGCTGAGCGGGTAGAAATAACTCTGCTCTGGTTTTGGAACTCCCCAGTGGCTGTGACTCTGTGGCAAGGGGAAAATAGAAACAAAATGTCCCTCAGAGGCAGAGGACAGAGCTAGCAAGTGGCTGAAGGGATGCCAAGTGCTCTCACAAAGTGCTGTTGGGATGGGTGGTGAGAAGCAGTGCAGATGCTGGGGCAGTAGCAGGTCTGTCCAGGGGAAGACTGGGATGTTCAGAAAGGCAGCTGTGTTCCTTATCCACAGCTACTGCAGGGATCTTCACAACACCCTAGCCAGGCTGGGTGTTATGGTTATTTCTCCAGAAGCATGTTTTCTTTTCTTTTACCATCAATAATGTTTTTCCCGAAGTTCAGAGAAAACAGGAGCAAGAAATGCCCTGAGTACAGATATCCCTTTAAACAGACTTCTCTTGTTTCTCTGCAATTAAATGTAAGGACATTTGAGCAGTTGGCACTTAAGTCCAGCCTTTCTAGAATGTCTGTGCTCTGTGGGGACTGACTAAGGTGCTGTAGGAAGGAGAAGAGTGAAGCTGCACCTTCCTCTCCCTGAGCCTCTTCTGGGACACCTGACAGTAGAGCCCTCAGCCAGTGGAACACAGGTTTCCTCAAGGACCATCAGTGCACTGATGCCGTTAAGCTGTTCCTGGGTTACAGCTTTTACACTTCCTTTAAATAACTGAAACATCTAGCACTTTCAGGAATTATTGTTTTCATTATCAGAAATAGCATTTTCAATTCCCTGTCATAAAGGTCACCTGCTTCTGACAGATTCATACTGTTAATAAAGCAGTATCTCCTTTGTGACCCAAGTCCATGAGATGTTTCAGTATGTATCTTAGCACACGCTAGCATTTCTTCTGGTTTCAGCAGCATAATGCCCACACTGTAAGACATATATATCCTTGGTACACTTGAATATTACTGTGAAGCTGTCTCCTTCCTCATGCCCTATTTTATTGGTTCCAGCCACATCTGGGAAAACAGGCATGTCTGCCTGGCCTTTTGCATGCTAGCTACACCCATCTAGATTTCTTTCTGTGGGTAAATGCTATTTCATGGTGACAACAATTTATTAAAAAATGTCAAAAATCCTCACCCCAGCACCAAAGAATTTGTGAAGAAAGAAACACGTGAAGTCAGGTGAGGGCAGAAACTGTGACATACAAGGCAGGTTCTGTGTGTGACAGACATCAGAGCCAAGCACACAGGAGTGTGGCAGCATCCCTCATCTTTATTTACCCCCATAGCAGGCCAGATCCTCAGCAAACACAGCTTGCTGGGCTGCAACGGGGTCACACAACTCATGGATCCCTCCAGGGGTCATTTCTAGCATCTCAGGCTTCTCAAGGTCAGCCTCCTGGAGTGCAAGCAAGGCGCTTGCATCTAATCATGTGTGTTGGATGCTGGGGGAGGAGAGTTCAACAGCAGGATCAGGGAAGTTAGAAATCCTAAAGTAACCCTAATCCCAGCCCAGCGCAGATAAAAGTATCACTCCAACAGCAACGCTTTGGATTCAGTTGGTTTTGATCAGAAGCAAGTGTTGTGGTCTGATATTCAGCAGCTCCCTCCCTTCCCCTTTCCCAGCTCCAAGTGGTAATGAATGATGCATCAGTGCCTGGTGGCAGGAGATCTCACTTCAGTTGTTCAGAGGTTCGTCTCTGGAGACTGTCGGGGTGAGCCAAGTCCTTCTCTGTACCCATTGTGCCATGAGGCGATAGATCAGAGGAGCTGGGATCTGAGATGAGCCGCAGTACGGATGCCTCGCTGTGCCTCTGTAGAGATGAAGGTGCCAAGGAGCCTTGCTGTCTTTTTAAGCAGCCCACAGCATTGCTTGCAGAGTTTTCTTGCCCCTTGAGGTCATGGAAATATGCCAGGCTCTCTTGCCTGCTCTCTGCCCAGCCCCTAGCACACAGCTGTGGGCATGACTGTTTGCCTTCCCCTCTTGCCACATGTTGATCTTCCTTGTTTCGAGTGGAAGCAGACCAGCACGAATCCACAGCTATTTGTTAACCCTGAGAAGCTGCCGCACCCAACCTCTCAGGCAGGCTCTCATCCTGCTTTTCGGAAGGAGCAATGGTTTACAGACGTGGGTGAAATGCAGGGGTGACAGTCCCGTGACGCCAGTGCCGGTGTGGTGGAGGCACGTGGGCTGGAGAGCTCTTGAGCAATTCACAGAGCAAATAAATCCAAGGATCGCCTCCAGAGCTCCTTCTGTGCAGAAACATGGAGCTCTGCATAGAAATGGATTTACTGACAACCAGCTGTGGACTTCCAGGCTGCCTTAAAAACAGCCTCATTAGACTTGTTATCAACAAGCCATTTGTCTCCTTCTGCAAGCTGAGGCAGCACTTTTTACTAGAGCAGCAAGTTTGCTGCTCCCAGAAATGAGAGGGGCTGAGCCTCAGGGCAGACAGAGGGGAGGTGACTGCTGGGGGAAGGATCCAAGGGGAGCACTTGGAGAGAAAGCAAAACCCCAAGGAAACAACATGTAGAGAGGATGGTGATGAGAGGGAGCAGAGAAAAAACCCTTGGGCAGTGGCATGCTGGAGGTGTGGGAGGACACGGTGAGATGGAGAAATTGGAAGACAAGGTGAGCAGCACAGAGGCAAGTAGGGATGGATGGATGGGTGGATGGATGGATGGATGGATGGATGGATGGATGGATGGATGGATGAATGGATGGATGGATGGATGGATGGATGGATGGATGGATGGATGGATGGATGGATGGAAAGGCCACACCACCTTTTGTTGATAGGAAGGGAGAGAAGAGAGGTTTGAATGTTAGAGCACAAAAGCTGGCTCTGTTTCATGTAAGGATAGGCATGGAAGAAGAAAGAAATTGTGTAAGTTGCC
The DNA here is from genome assembly GCF_001522545.3 of Parus major. Taxonomy (NCBI): domain Eukaryota; kingdom Metazoa; phylum Chordata; class Aves; order Passeriformes; family Paridae; genus Parus; species Parus major. The sequence goes on from NC_031774.1 coordinate 15,567,132, forward strand.
AGCCTGGATCAGAGGTGAGCTCTGCCTTGTCCAGGAGGGGGATCTCCAGAAAGGCCACCACATAGTGCTTGGAGGTGCCCAGGGAAACCCCAGTCAGCAGATATAACCATCCTCACACCCCAGTCATCTCAGTGCAAAACAGGGCCAAAAATCCCCATCTAGTTTTAGGCAAAGTGAGGAGGGTCAAAGAGGTGATGAGAAGAGCCTGTGTCTAAGAAAACACCACACCTGGGTCTGGGGTAGGGGTTCAGCCTTGTGACCTTGAGGACCTGTTCCTCACCATGCTTCATCTCTCTGGCTATGGAAGGAATCAGCTTCCAGGGCTCCCAGAAGCTCGTGCACCAGCTGCCAGCACATGATGATGGTGGCCACAGGAGCATGAAAAGAGGAAAAGCTGAAGCTGGGCTATAAGAAAGACACCAGCATCTCCTTAAGGACAAAGCGGGGAAGGAGCTGGAACACTTATTAGAGCTCCTCCAGAGCCTGTCTCAGTTGCCACAGCAGGACATTAAAGGGAGACATCTGGAAGCATCTGGGGGTGCAAGGCTATGCAGGAGGAAGCACTGCTGCCCTGGAGAGATATGTGAGGCTGGAGACATGAGTGGTTTGTAAGGAGAAACTTCTTTTCATTGTGCTTTTAGTCTACAAGGGCCCTTGCACATGTTTGGTGTTTAGAGGCTCCATTTCAGTATAAATGGTTATGGGCAATCAGGGATGATTTTCATGAGGGTGACCACTGAAGCCACGGGGTTGGCAGGATTGTGTGGGTGGAACCAGCTGGAGGTGCAGGGAGAGGAGGCAGCTGGGTGCCCTTTGGTAGGAGGCAGAGGTGGCCATCGCATCATCCTTTGGACCCAAACAACAGGAAAGAGGAGAGATGGGAGGAACAAAAATAAGGAACTGTGGGGAAATGGTGTCACTGGGGGGAGGGCAGCCCCAGGCACCCCTCACCACAGATGCTCAGCAGCAGCAGCATGACAAGAGCAGGGTGAAAGGAAGAGCCATGGGCAAATCAAGGAGAGGCGCTGCTGAAGTGTGTCATGGGAAAGGGCTAAAGCACCTGTCACCAGTGAAAGCTGGTGTCAGGTGGGAGATGGGCTGGGAGAGGCTGCTGGGAGCACTGGAGAAGGCTGAGCATGGAAATTAGGGTTGTAGGGCGCCCCAGGGACAGGAGGAACAGGAGGTGAGGAGTAGGAGACAGCTCCTGGAGCCAAGAGGAACTGGCCCCACAAAGGTAAAGCAGCTTGGCTGAGGGAGGGTTGCAAAGCTCGGTGTGCCTGCCACGCCGGTCTGCTGGAGAAACCTCTGTCTGCCTGGCAAACACCGAGAGCAAACGCCAGCTTGCCTGCGGCACGGACTGAGTTACGGTGCAGGAAGGGGCAAAAGGCATTTGCTCCGTGTCGGTTTTGCCCGAGGCAGCTCCACTGCTGGGAAGAGGAAAGTGTGTGAGAGCTTCAAAGAGTCTGCTGGGAGCAGCAAGCGGGATTTCTGGCCTGAATCCAGCACCTCTGGGGCTTCTCACCAGCGCGTGAGGAGATGCCAAATGCCTGGTGCTGCTGAGCCCAGGGGTTTTGGGGCGGATGTTAAACTTACTGAATAATTTCAAATGTGAGTCATCCCAGACATTCAGCTGACACAGAAAGCATGTGGGTTCCCAAGCTGCCGGCTTGATGACTTCCCAGAGATCATCTCCTCTGCTGAGAGCTCCAGCCAAGTGTGCCCCAAAGACACATGCAGTTTGTGACTATCCCCTCTTCATGATCCCAGAAGGATGCTGAGCTGAGCACTCCACAGCAGGGCAATGAGTAGATGGCTCCAGCTCCAGGCTCCAAGGAGCAGGGCACATCAGATGCTGAGGACATGGCATGGTTTGATTTAATACAAGTATGAAAAGTAGGCTCATTCTTGCCTATGTGCCTGCCAGCACCAGATCCTGTGGGTCTCATACCAACAGGATACCTCAGCAGCTTCCTTACCCACGGTTCAGAAGATCAGGGTTTGCTTGTGCAGAGAGGTCCTCATTGGTGTGATGGAGGGCAGGAATGTTGCTTGAGGGCCTGAAATGCAGCTTTGGAGGGCCCATAAAGCAGCACAGCTCAGTGGAACAAGGGGTGCAGCAACCCTTCCCTGTGTCCAGCAGAAGGCTTTTAGGACAGCCCTGTGGGTAAGCACTGCAGGAGGAAAAGAGAAAAGTCAGTAAGATGTGTCCTGAATCTGTTGCAGTGTCTTTTTGGAAAGCTCCTCATCGATAAAAGCCTTTTAATATTCCTCAGTCTGACTCTGGTGCTGGTTTTTGCAGCTTGCCACCCTTGTCCGGTATCCGGCCAGCATTGCCTGGTGGGGCTCTCACTGCTGGCAGCAGGGCAGGTGAAGGGCTCACAGCCCCACTCCCCACAGCCCCCACCCACGAGAGAGCAGTGGGGCAGGCCCTGCCACACCCTGGGCACCTGCATGGATACAGGAAATGGATGAGGTGTCCTGGTCCTTTTGTCCAGGTCCTTATGTTCATCCTTGTGGCTCCAGCTGCTTGAGTCTGCTGAGTGCTGGCTGAAGGGGCAGCCTGGGGACAGGGACATATCCCTGCTAGGAAACGGTGGAGTTTCACCCCTCCTCTGCTGGGATCCAGCTGCAGAGCTGCTGCTGGTGGACAGTGCCAACAGCTGCCTGGTGCTGCCATCGCTGCCTGCCTGGCTGTGCCGTCACTGCCTGGATGTGCCATCCGCTGCCTCGCAGTGCCATCGTTTCCTTGCTGTGACATGTGCTGCCTGGCAGTGCCATCCACTGCCTGGTGATGCCACATGCTGCCTGGTAATGCCATTGCTGCCCGGCAGTGTCATCTGCTGCCTTGCAGTGCCATCTGCTGCCTGCTAATGCTGTAGCTAGTACATCAGTAATGCCCACTAGTGGCATTGCTGCCTGGCAGTGCCATGCAGTGCCTGGCAGCCTGCAAGTGCTGGGGACAGGCCCGTGGCATGGATATGCACAATCATTACTCACTGCAGAGCTGTCCCAAGGAAAGCCTGTAAAAGTCCCAGCCCACAGGATAATGAAGGGAGCAGACTGTGCTGTCAGAATAGAGAACTGCCTGTGGCAGAGATGCTACACAATCCGCATAAGACCTGCAAAAGGAAAGGAGCTCATTAACCCAGGACTACTTAATATGCTGGAGGCTCGTGCGCAGCCCTGGAGCTGCAGTAGGATGCTGTGCCAGGTTTCACCCGCTCGGGCCCTCAGTGCAGACGGATGCACAGGGATGCACACCAAAACTGCAGCCAGCATTCCTTCCCCCTCGTGGGCTGGGTGAGCCGGAGCCTGGTGCCACAGGGCCACCTGTGACACGGTGGGAAGCATGCTGTAGTGCCTGGGGTGTACAGTGGCATCTCAGTGCCTTCGTGCACCCTCAGGATCCAAATGACACTGCCCCACCATGGGACCCTGGTTTGCCTAGTTGGTAACAGCAAAGGGTCACTCAGGATTTTTCTGCTTCCAAGAATTTCCAGCCCACAGGTGCTTGGCTTCACAAACTTAATCCATAGCAGAGATGGGGTGCAAACCTCGCCTCAGGGTGTTTTATGGTACAGGCAACCACATACAGGTGCACTGGGTTTTGTGGCTGTTGCTTGAAACAAGTTATGTCTTTCATACATGTTGCAATTACTTCATTTAATTATCTTTTTGTCTCAGGTCCGGGATAAGAAACTCCTCAATGACTTAAATGGAGCAGTTGAAGACGCCAAGACAGCCCGGCTTTTTAACATCACCAGCTCAGCCCTTGCCACCTTCTGTATCATCCTTATCTTCATCTTCCTGCGATACCCTCTCACTGACTACTGAGTGAGGCCAACAGCAGCTGCCGCCGCCAAAATGCCTCTACGCCAGAAGTGTCTGCAGTTTCTTGTAGCAAGGACACACAAAAAAACCAACCACCACACCTTGATTGCCAAAAGAAAAAGAAAAAAGGTCAATTAAATACATAAATAAAAGTTAAATTAGTTCATCAGCCCAGCTGAGCATACCCTTCTTGCCCTGAAATGGTATGTGAACAGCTGAAGGAAAAGGTCTCACTCTTACACATGTACAGGAAGAAAAATAGACCAAAAAATATTTGTTTTATGGCCAACAAGCTGTGTGAAAAGAGCGTGCAAAGCCCAGAGCTACGCACACTTAGTAGCAGACAGCTGAGCTCTAGGGAGCAGTGGGGTCCTGTGGAGCTGGAGACACATACAGTGATGGATGGGGATCATGGCAGGGCTGGCTCACAACATATCAGGTGTGTTCAGACCGCCCCACCACCCCCAGCTTGTGGGGGTTTCTTTTCCTTTTTTCTCTTGAATTTCATCCACTGGTTCAACAACTCCCAACCCCTGGAGAGCTGAAGGTGTTAGGAAGTTCATGCTGGGGAGCCCCAAAGCCTCCAGAGAAACCCTGAAGTGTTAGAGGGCAGGTTTCTCCCTGGGATTTCCCAGCAGTGCTGAGAAGGAAGGCACCTTCTGGAGAACTCACCTAAGCCACCTAAGTGGAGTGCTACTGTATTTCTCTAAACAGTCAATAAAAAGATACCTCTGATATGTGATGCTGCTGGGTTAATTCCTTCCTTAGCAGGGCTGGGCTCCTGGTCTCTATGGGCTGGCAAGAGAAAATGCTAATGTCACCAGCAGCTGCTCAGGAGAGATTTAAAGCAGGAGTGAGGGATACTGCTGCAGGTCAGGGCCACGTGCAGCCGTGAAGGAGAGCACAGACCCAGATTTAAGAGCAGAGACCTCGGTGACTCCTTGATGGAAGATCTATGGCAAGCAGGCAAAGGCAGCCAAGCAGGCAGGGCCCCCCTCCCCTGCTAGGACCAACACTGAAGAGAGAAATAAATTGCTGCAGTCTGAACCTGCTGCTACTGCAGCACTTCCCAGGGTCATTATGGAGAGCCAGATTTCGGAGACGACGTGCCTTTGCCGCTGAAACAGACAGGAGCTCAGAGCCCTGCCCAATAGCTGCCTGCAGCTGCCTGTCATGCTGCAAATCAACACACCCTGACTTGAAAACACCCATAAATTAATGACAAGACCAGGACTAAAATACAGCCTATCAGCCCCTCTGACCCTTCATCTCATCTCATATGCCACAGCTGCCTCATCTTTTTCCAGCTGTAAGACGACCAAGGGGCACCAGTCACTGCAGACCAGCCATGGAGCTGGGAGAAGGCATCAGGACCCACCTTTGCACCCACCCTGAAAGCAGAGGTGAAGCAAGAGATGGGGAATGCAGACAGACTGTCATGGGACACTTCATCATCTGCTGAGTGCATGGTTAAATCAGCAGGCTGTCTCTGGGCTGTGCTCAGCGAGGGATGTGCCATAGTGAGATGTGGGCACAGATCATGAAAATGCTTCCCTGAAAGAATCAGGAGATGTCACCTCCTTCCTGCTCAGGTCTCCACACCTTCATCCTGTACTGGGCTTCATGTGTCAGGGGAGCTTTGGACAGAAAGACCTGCAGTCCTTCCTGCTCCCGACTCACTGGAGAGCATTTCCACCCCAGGCCATATCAGGGGTCTGTTTTGCAGCGAAGTTGTGGTTGGGAGTGCAATGTATGATGCCCTGAAAGTATCTCGGCCTTGAACAGCTCTATGATCATTCATTCAGAGATCAATACTCTTCCCAGCCTCTCTTGATTACTTATTGCTCCCTTCCCTGAGGGGTCACAGCCATCGGTGTTTCCATCCTAACATATGTAGGGGCTATAGCCAGTCCCCGTCCCAGGCTGAGGGAGGAGGTGGCCTGCCACGATGGCAATGCCCCCCAAAGAGGGTACAGCCAAAATAACTCACGTTGCAGCCTCCCTGAACTGGCAAATTATATCCCACTGGGACAGTGCTACCTTAGGCAAGACCCAGACCAGTCATCCCAGGACCCTCTGAGGTTAGGAGAGGCACAGAGATGAAGTTGTATCCCCTTTCCCTCCCCCTGTACCTGCACCAAGCTCACTTTGCCTGCGTCTGAGGCCTTGGCTTGGTATCCTTCCCCATCACACCTCTCAAGCTTTTCAGCTCAAACACAAGCACAGCTGGGTGGGCTTGGGGGATAAACTCAGACAGGGTCAGCCTATGTGTGGTGCCAGGGGTTCCAAGCTGCAGCTTTAGATCCCTGTGGGACCTATGGCATCTCTTGCAGTAATGAGTGCATTCCTTTCCATGAGCTGGGACTCATGTCAGCCACACTGCAAGTGCTTTGGCACTCAGAGACCAACCACAACTCTAGGAAATCTTGCAGGGACAATGCCACCATCCCCATCTTCTGTGCTACACAGGAGAGAGCCGCCCTGCTTGGCATGCAGGCTCTCAGATAAAGGGCTGCTCAGATAAAGGCAGAGCTGACACGAAACTGGAAGTGACCCAAAACCAGCCTTTTCTACATTTAACAAGTGTGACAAATGAGTTATCATCATCCCTTCCCCTGACGGACCATCTTATCTGCAGGAAAATGGATGCTGGTTTAATGAACCAGGGGGAATACTGAACTGACTCAGCAGCATTTTTTGCACGTATAACCCATCAAGGATGGAGAAACAGGGTTATTATTAGTAGCTATCATATTTATTGTTTGTTACCCGTGTTTTAGGAGGTGAAATTGCTGTGCTGCAGCAGGTTGGAGGTCCACCCAGACCAGCCATGGACAAGAACAGGGTAGCAAGAAGGATGCCTGGAGGATGGGATGACCGACCCCAGCACACGCTCAGCTCCACCACAGCCCTTGCCTCGGGTCCACCTGCCGTGGGGCAGCAAAACTCCTGTGCTCTCCCTTCCTCTCTCTTAGTGTCTCCATTAAAAGGGAGTCCCTCCAATCCCACAGCAGAAGGAAAGCACCCCCAAAATGGGGGAAATAAGGGGGACGTGTAGATTTCCAATCTTTTGGGGGAGAAAAAAATAATTTATTGATGCATGGGTCTTCCAAGTGAAGCAGCATCAAGGTATTCAGCATTCATTTTTCATCTTGTCAGTGTCAGGGAACCCCAAATTGAGACAGCAGAACTACATCCCCATATACTGTCAGGCAAGTACATCCCAGATTGCACCAACTGTGCTGTTAAGCAAAAGAAAGAACTTTTTTCCTTCTGAGGGAACAAGGGAAAGAAAAGCAGTAGCCAAATCCGACAGGTCCTCTAATTTTTTATTTTTTTTTTTTTTTTTTTTTTTTTTTTTTTTTATTTGCAAGAAAATTCTGGAAGTTCGGATTTTGCCAAGGCTGACACCCGCCGCGGCAGAAGGCAGGCTTTCAAGAGTTGCTTCTCTGCCTTTTCACTTCTGCCACTCACAACGTCGCGCCGCGCTCTCCAAATCGCACTTTTTTTTTGGCTGCGAAGCCGCAGCCTCTGTTGCACTCCGCGGCGGGAAGGAAAACTGTGAGGAGGGGGTGGAAGAGAGGAACAGCCGAACGCAACTTGAGAAGCATCTTTTGAGATGGGGAAAAGCTGACGGTCACGTTGCCATTTAAAGATTTAATTGTATTCCTTCGGGAAACTGAGCCTGACAGCTTGATGATGATTGCTTTTTGGTTTTTGTTTAACTCGGTGGGGGGGGAGCGATCGTTCCCTGTTAGGCGACATTGTGCAATTGCGCCTAAAACGCCTGTGCTGATTTTGCGTCCCTGGTAGCTGGAAGGCGCTTGGGGTGGGCCTGGGGAAAGGCCACCGAGGTCACCGTCCGGTGAGGAGATGCTTCGGGACGGCGCTGCGATGCCCCGGCTGCGGGGGGACCCTGAGGGCAGCGCCATCACCCAGGGGAGGTGGCGGGGTCAGGGAGCGGGGTGTCCGAGCCGAGCCGGGGCTGTCAGGCTGCAGAAGGCAGGCAGAGGGCCCCCTCTCCCCGCCGCACGCCGCCGGCAGCGGACTGCCTATCGCCGGCAGCCGCTGCCGCTCTGCCCCCGGCCAGGAGCGCAGCAGGTCCATCCACGCTTCTCCCGGGCTCCCCGCCCAAGCCCCAGCACCGGGGAGCTGCGAGCCCCTACACAGGCAAGCGCCAGCTTGTGCGAGAAGCAGTTGTGAAGCGAGGGTGGCTCCTAGAACCAGGCAGGAGCGGGTCCCCAGCCCTCCCTCCGCAGGGATGTGCCCCCCCGTGCCAGCGCCAGCCGGGACATGTGCGTCAGGCACATGTACACATTTACCCTCCGCAGGGAAAGGTGGCTGGCAGCCAGGCAGTGCGGGAGCAAACCTCGCCGTGCTTACGCAGGTCTCAGTGCTCACCGAGCCTCTGCCCCCGCTGCCATGCGGGGCTCGGGGATGCCACCTTTCCACAAATGCCACCAAGCCAGTTTGCAGGCAGCAGCGCATCGAGTCCTCGCTGGTGTGAACTGGTTTGGGTTTGGCGGTTAAACACGACTCCACAATTCTCCTTTATCTTTGGACTGACAGTAATAAACACGAGATGGAGCTCGTTCAGGTAAGGACCTCCCGGTCCAGTGTCGACACCTGCTGGTTCCCCTCCTGCGATGAGCTGCCAGGCGTGCAGGCAGAGCATGGTGAGTCAGGCCTGGAGCAGCCATCAGCCTGGATACCCAAATCAACAGCCAGAGAGAGATGCAAACAGCAACCTCTATTCTCCTATGGGGTGTGTAATCCTCCAGCAAAAGCCAGCTAGGCTGTAGCATCACAACCCTGCTTCCCAGGCACTCCGTGGGCCAGGACACAGAGTCACGCTGCCAGCAACCAGCAACTCTCACCTCCCTTCCCAGACACGTACTGGCATCCTGTGTGACCTTACCAAAGCCTTTTCATCTCTGTTTTACCCTCCCATGCTGTCTTTTGGGGAGATGGCTTCTCAGAGGAGGAACTGGGCAGCCTTGCTTAGAGCCACCAGGTTCTGGGACCTTGGCACTGTGGGTGTCCTGTTACAGGTACAACTGCAGCACTGCCCAGCTATGGCTGGCAAACCCAGGGGGAGAGCTGGACGCTGATGGAGCTGCCTCTTCCCTCCTCTCCATCCCCTCATCCGTGTGCAGGGTGGACAGTGAAGAGCGCCTGGCTCTGCAGACAGACCATGGCGGTGTGCAGTCCTGCTCGGGGGAGGAGGGGCAGGCACAGATGGCAGCAGATGCTCTCATCAGTGAAAATGATTGAAGCAAAACAAAAAAGAAAACCCTAGCAACTGGTGAGCAGCCTAACAAAAAACAGCACAAGGGTACAGAGAAAGGGTCTGGACCTGACAGACCCTTGCATGGAGCCTAGCTCCATGCTGCCTTCTGGCCCAGGATAATGTTTTTCCCATCTCCAATTCACATACAAAGAAGAAAGATCATGCCTTGTCCCAGAGCACTGGGCAGTGATTATTTTTTAAGACTTGGATATATTGAAATGAAATCGTTTGGTTTCTCTTCCATTCCCCGGTCCCTATCCTCTCTCTTCATTTTCCCTCTGCCTTCAGAGAAGTGAGTGTGACCCCAGACAGCTTCTAGGCACATCTAAGCCCCTCACTTACCCTCTCTACCCATGGCGATGTGGGCCAACATGGCACTCCAGTTCAGCATGGGAGGTGAAGGAGCAGGAATGCTTCCTGCACCTGAGGGGAGTGACTGTAAAGCCTCTGCGCAGCTTGGCTGCCGTTGCCAGCCTCAGCTCCTCTGTTGTGATAGCCTCGTGCCAGAGCAAAGGTCCTGCTCCTCCACCCCTCCTACCCCCTGACTTTGACCCATAGTGCCAGCACGCAGGGACCATGCCCTGTGTTTGGCACATCTCCGTGCTCCTGCCCAGCTCTCCTCTGGTATGCCCGGGGTGGAGGGAATCAGAGGGAATTTATTCAATGTATGATGGTTTACTTTTCCTTTTCCCCTTTGGCAGGAGTGCCTCACAGCACAGTCAGAGCTACAGAATGAATACTTCTGCAGCATGTGCTGAGCTGAATGGCACAGCATGCAGCCCTCCAGCCTGCTCCTTCTGCGGTTAATTGCACAGTAGCTGCTCCTGCAACGTGCAGGCACAGCTCTGCACGCTGCGAAGGCTGAGCCATGCTGCACACAGGCAGATACTCGTGTAGGGAAAATGGAGACAGATCCAGGGCAGCCCCTGCGTGAGAAACACACCTGCCTGGTGATGCTGCAAGTGCCTTTTTCCTGCTCAAGTATGTCAGCTCTCTTCACTGAGTGACACCATTTTGGGCTTTGCAGAAGGTGGCGTGCACAGGGATCTGTGCATCCATCCCAGCCATAAGGTGGGAGAGCTGGGGAGAACATGGGCAGGTGCCAAGGAAGGGAGTGATGTCCTTCTCAGAAAAGCTTATGCAGAGATCACCACAGTCAATACATTTCTTTATGGAACAGAACAAGGCAATATAAAGCCTGACAAGCCCCTTCCTCCGGCACCACAGAGTGCCCTAATCCAGGACATCACAGCAAGGGTGACAGGCACACACACATGGTGGAACCAACCAAGCCTGGAAGAAGCAGAGCCATGCCAGCCCAAGGGCTGACTCTGGCCTCAGCTATCAGCACAGTTTTCAGGTGCCAATACCCCTTGCAATGGGAACACAGTGTCTTGTGCCACAGCCAGCCCTCCTGGGAGAGAATCATGGGATGCTGGCTCAGCCAGTGGTGTGAGGAACTGCATCTAAATAACTAGGATAAGTTAAAAAAAAATATTATTTGGCCATTTAAAGAAATTGCAAGTTGACAAAAATCTCTTTTTTGATGGATAAGAAAGTTGGTTTGGCAGCAATTCCTTTTTCCTAGTTTTAGTTTCCTTCATGATCAGGTTCCAATTTTAATCCCTGCAGGATGCATGCAGAAGGCTCTGCTGCACTCTTCTGCACTTGGCTTGCCATGGCAATTAGGGGGCCTGGAAAACATTTTAGCAAGAACTATTACATGTACAAGTATAACCTGCATTTGAAACATGTAGCTGGGATGCAGTCCACCTCTGGATGTGTCTGAAATCTGGGAAAGAGAAAAAAAACAGAGTGGGGTAAATTATTTTTTAAGTGCTTTACCTGAAACAAAATGCTTTCCTTTAGCCATAAGCAACTTGCTGTGTATTTTTGCTCAGCTCGTGATGGCTGTGATGGAGAGGGGGGTGTGATGGCCCTGGGGCTGAGACAATAGATTCACATCTGGTACATGGAGCTTAGAGATGAGGCTGCTTTGTTCTGCCTGCCTGACCATTACAGCATTGCCCTGGCTCTCTCAGCTTAATTTCCCCTGGGAAAAATAGGGGCAATAGGGATGACCCGAACCATCCAGAGCTGACCAGGTGTGCTCGCAGCGCTGCCCTCGCTCAGGCTGGCTGCCCACTTCCATGTAGCCGTGGGTTCGCACCCGAACGCCAGAATATCAGGTTGAGCAGGTTTGGGATCTAAATAGGGTTAGCTCCCAGCTTTGGGAGGCAGGTGAGGTTTTGCAAGCCTCAGTTCACGCCTGCTCCTGGCCCCTGTGATCCTGGGAGCAGTTTAGCAGCAGTGAATCATTTGTTTTGGTTTCTCCCCACCAGGCGCTTGGCTGCAGTGCCTGGCGCAGAAGCAGTGGGTGTGGGAGAGATGCAGGGCTCGTGGGCTGGAGCCACTCCTGTGGCCGTGACAACCCATGTCCCACTGGTCCCCAGCCCCACTGGAGCTGCTTCTGTCTGCTGCCAAAGAGGATTTGGTGAGCCTGTGTCCTCATCATCCAGTGATGTAGCAGGGGCATCCACGGATTAGTTGAGGAGAGGATGCCAGGGATGAAGCTCAAGAGGGAGCTCAGCTTGGTCTCTTGCTGGAATGTACAGTTCAAGGGTGTCCCTCAGGACACCCCATCCTCTGCCTCATCCTCATCACCTCCCCATCCCTTGCCTGCTGCAAGCTCAACATACTTCTCCCATCTGCTTCCCACTCTCCTCCCTTGTGCCATGCCACTGGACAGACAGGGAACAATTTTCCCAACAGCTCATCTGGGATGCTCATCTGTGATGTGCCAGGTCCAGTATTGGAAACATTGATTTTAACTGGAGTTTGGAAAAAAACTGTTTATATCCTCTTCCTTCAGCAGGCTTTGTGAGCTCATGGCTCTCTGCCTAGATGAGAAAGCTTTGGGATTTCCACACTCATTCCTTTTCCCCCCTTTTTTCCTATTTTACTCCAAAATAGGGGTGTTGGGTAGGGGAGGAGAAAGTCCAAAGCTGAGGGAAGAGAACTCTTTCTCAGGTTTTCCCCATCTGGGTGCTTTGCATGGCCGCAAGGAGGGAGCTGGGCAGGAAAACCAGCAGGAAAGGCTTTGTTCCAGCCATGCCACTCATGCTGCTGCTCCAGCTCCCACCAGGATCAAGTGTTCCCATGCCCCTGAAGAAGCCAGTGCCCATGCTATCCCAGCATCTTGCCACTGATTATGATAACTGGGCTGAAACCCATGAGTTTAGGTAGAATATCCCTCATTTTGTAAAAGTTTCCCTGCTGACAGCTTTGGGTGAGCTGATTTTCTGTGGTAGGAGAAGGGCATGAACCGGCATTGCTTATGCAATGGGGAGAGTGAGACTTTTTAGCATCCCATGGTTTTATACCTCTGGTGCTTTATGAGAAATGACATTTCTGGGAAAGATTTTGCCGCCAGTTACTGTGGGAGCTCGGTGTTCTTCTCGAGCAAGCTGCTGGCCCGCGTGTCTGGAGACACGAGAGTTAATTTTAAAACATCCGGCATCTGTATCGGCAGGGAGGAAGGTTCCCTTCGTTTCCTAAGCACCAGCAAAACCTAAGCTTCTAAACTCTAATCCCTCTCTAAGCTGGAGCTGCCAGGCCAGGGCCAAGGGCAGAGAAAAGCCCCTGGAGTGTAACCAGGCCAGTTGCCCAGTTCTTCTTTGGTGAACCCGCAGCAGGATGGGGAGCCCTAAGCTCCAGGATGGGGATGGAGCCCACTCCATCCATACAGGGATTTGATCGCCCCGTGGGGTCAGGCTCCTCCTGCTTTTGGAGCCAGCTTTTTGGTCACACTTTGCCGTGCCATCCCCCAAGACCGCGCTGCCTCTGTGCCAGTCCTTCTGCAGCTTGGGCAGCGCAGAGAGAACGAGTGCCGTGGGGCGCCCCGCTGTCCCCCGCTGCTCCCGGCTCGCCAGGCAGGGCACTGACGGGCGCCAGGGCTGGCCCCAGCCGCGGCAGAGCTCTCGGCTCAGCCTCGCAACGCCAGGCGGCCCGGGGACCATCCACGACCCAAAAGCACACCGCGGCGCGTTTTCTGCCAGCACCGCGCGGCCCCGAGGTGTCGCGGGCTGGAGGCTGAGCCCGGGAAGCGCCGGGCCCGGGAAGCGCCGGGCCCGGCGGGCAGCCCGGGCCCCTCACCGGCGGGCAGCCCGCGCCCGCTCCCTCAGCGCTGCTCCGCGCCCGCGGCGCTGACGTCACCCTGCCCTGCGCCGCCCGCGCTGATTGGCTGCGGGTGACGTCAACGCTGTCTTTTTTTTTCTTCCCCCCCCTTTTTTTTTTCCTCCCTCTCCCCCTCGCCCCCCCGCCCGCTCCCGAGGCATGACCTCATCGCCGGCGCATTCCCGGCGGCGCGGAGCGGCGCGGAGCAGCGCGGAGCAGCGCCGAGCGGGCCCCCCCGCCCGCCGCGGCATGCGGGCCCTGCGGCGCCGCCAGCGGCCGCGCCAGCGGATAGCCCGCGGAGCGGGGCGGCCGCCCGCGCCCGCCGTGCCGGGTCAGTGCGTGTCCCGCCGTGTCCGCGCCGTGTCCGCGCCGTGTCCGTGCGGGAAGGCGCCGTGCGCCCCGGGGGAGGCGGGGAGGGGGCGCGGAGGGCGGTGCGGGGCCGGCATCGCGCCTTGAGGCGGCGGACAGCATGTGCCGGTATATGTGCGTGTCTGCGTGTGCACCTAGGAACGGCGCTCGGCCGCCGTGAGCGCGCTGCGATGGCTCCGGTGCGAGGGAGAATAACGTGTGCGAAGTGCTGGGGCTGGGGAGGGAGCAGCCCCACGGCGGCGATTGGGGAAAGAACGGGGGGTTGGGGGGGGGGGGCTGGCGCTCCGCGGCCGCGCATGTCGGGGATGCTGCGCTTGTTTTCGGGGCGGGGGGGTGGTGGAAATCCCACCCTGCCTTGGCGGTGTGCGCTTGCCGGGCGGCCGTGGCGCAGGTGAGGAGGGGGCTTGGGAAGCTCCGGGGAATACCCGCTGTCCTGCCGGGCCGGGGGTCGCGGCTGGAGGGGCTTTCTGGCGGGGCTGAGGGCTGGTGTTTGAGGAAGCGGTGTTAACAGCGCTGTGGTTTTTCTGATGATGAAAGAGGTTGGAGTGTCGCCCTGTGTCCTTGGCGTTTAAACGCAGCCGGCATGTGTTCAGCAGCGGGGGTTTTCATGCAACACTTCACTGCTGCGGCTCCAAAGGCGCTGCTCGCGATTAATGAGTTAAGCTGCTCGTTTAAAATAATCCTCTCCACCTTCCCTAATGTGCCTGGACCGATTGATCACCCCCACGCACCCTCCATCATTATACAGTGATAAATGTTGCTTTCTGTGCTGAGCGTTGTTTGTTTTTAAAGATTCCTGGTTATTTCCCTTATTGATAAATAAGTTCCTTCTCCTTCCTACTCCCCCCTCCCTTTTCTCCTCCCCCAGAATTAAATTCCTGAGCAACAGCAAAAGCTGATGTCAGTGCTTCAGCTTGCATTGGGGGAGCTCTGTGCACAGGTCAGTAATTTGCGGTTTCGTTAGAAGGAAGAATGCGGTGCGGTGCTGTTCTGATAGGGATATTTGGATTTTTCTAGGCATGGATGCGTTTATCCCTCATATTGCGGTAGTTGCTGACAGCTCCCTGGTGGGAGCTGGGTGCTGCATAAGCATATGTAGGAGAGACCATGCCTGTCCCAAGCAGCTGGCGATGACGAATGCGTTGGGAATGGTTGCCAGCGGTTCCATCTCCCTCTGATTTGGGGTAATAAGGCAGACCCCTTCCCGCAGGAAAGGGTGAGGATATCCAAGCACCCTTGGAACAGGTAGCGCTGAGGATTGCGCCTGGCAGTGCAGGGGCCATGATAACCTTGAGAGCAGCTTGCCCGTGGAGCGGTGTTTGACATTGGCTTGCATTGTCTCATCCTCCTGCGCTGAGGCAAAGGCTTGGGGCACGGCTGCCTACGCGCCCAAACGCGGCTGTGGAGAGCTTTGTTTTCGGAAGGACTCGATGCACGGGAATTGGTGCTTTTGGGTTTGGCCTTGCCTCTGTGTGCCTCTGCTCGTGCTGTCGGAGGGCGGCTGTGCTGGGAGAACTCTCTCTGCAGAAGAGGTTGGTTCGGGTTTGGGTCTGCATGGGGATTTCTGCACTCGCTTTGATTTTGCTTGTAACAGCTCCTGAAATGACATAAGCTGTGGCACCAAGAAAAATACTCCTGGCCATAGCGTATTTGGGATTTTTAAAATGCCCTCAAGGATTTTGCAGGTGTCTTGTCCCCAGTTTTGTGTGGCAGAGCCTGGATGTGCAGGATTGTCTAAATGGCTGGGACGAGAGTGGACAGGCAAGAGTGTGAGCAGCACAGGGATGCCCAGATGCCTGTATGCAATGGCACTAGGCAGAAATTCCTGTCCTTGGCCTATTGGCAGCACAATTGAGAGGCTCAAACCTGAAGCTGGAAGGTTTCCAAGCTGAGATGACAGCAGCTTACACCAAAGGTCTTCTAACCCAACAGATTGTCCTCCCGTGGTTTCCAATTGTCCCTTCTTAGACGTACGATAAGGAAAACCTGGATCGAGCATTTTTCTTTAAAATCTAGCCTCAGCTAAGCTTGGGAGAGCTGAGCAAAGTGGCCAGAGTCCTTAGGAGCGTTCACTGGTGACACTGCATGGAGATTATTCTTGCAAATACTGCACCATGCTTGTCTGCAGTGTGTTATTGCTGGGTGCCAGGCACCTCACTGAGAAAGCCATTGAGCCTTTGGAGAGCTTATATTCACCTAAAATTAAATGCAACGTCACTTTTACTACAAAAACACCCCTGAGGGCTGGGTAGGACTAAGCAGTAGTGTCTGTCCCAGGCTGCCAAATTGGATCTTAAGAGGTGGGAAAAAGCATTCTTCTCTCCTGTGCAACCCTGTTCCCCTGTAGGAAATCTCCAAAGGCTGGAAACCCATTGTTCCTCTGGATTTCTGAAGTGACTTCTCTTGGCATGAGTATGAGCGAGTCCCCATTCCATCCCTACCCCTTACCTCTGCCACAGCTGCTGTAATCTGCATGGGGGATGCAGGCTTTTCCTCTCTGGATTTGCTTCCTTGCCTTTAAACAAGGATTTTCTTAGGGATCAGAAGTTAATTTATCTTGTGCTCAGCTCGGCTCCCAAAGTCCTGGGCACAGAGCATGTTCACACTATCAGGAATGGAAGAAGGAGGAAGAAGGAGGTGCTCCAGCATTTGTCAGCCCTTGATTTATGGTGCAGGCTCACAGGACGCTGCCATCATACTGAAACAGTGCCAGCAAACTGAAACTGGTAGAGAAGGAGATGATGAAGAAAAGAAGCTCGTGGATGCTGACCACTCTCTCCCAGTAGGACAGCCAGGATGCTGCACTGGGAGAGTCTGTAGACTGTTTTACCCTCTGCCATGTGTTTAATGGCAGTGTTAAGGGGGAGATGGTTGCAGAAATTCCCAGGTGCTCATGGTCTCTGAGTCTCACTGCACTCTTTTTCTTGCTGCTATGCAGAGAAACTCCTGCAGCCAGAGCGGCAATGCAGTCATCCTGTGGGGAAAGCTTCCACACTCCTTTGCATCCCCATGCCCTCTGGGTTTTAAAACCTGTTTTTCAAGCTTTACATTTCTTCTCTGAAGATACACCTGTCCCGCCTGATGCCAGTGGGAAGGAGGCACCTGACATAATTATGGCAGGCTTGGGGAAGGGAGGTGAGTGGCCTGGGAGCATTCATCAGATAAGAAGCTAAACAAGCTCTCTGCTCGAGATTTTCTCAAGCTTACTCAGGAGACCTGGGTGTACTTCTGTGTGCAGGATTATAACACAGCCAGGGGAGGGTGAGGGAGGGTAAAAACTGACATGCCAAGATGCTGTGCACTACTGGTGTCAAAGCTGCTGCTGTCAAAGCCAGACAGAGCTTGTGGTGTGATTAGTGGTAATGCAGGTTCCTGCAGGGACAGTGAGTGGTGTAGTGCACCCCAGTGATGGCTTTGCCTGCTCATCTGATGGAGGGGGAGACCATGACATGCCTCATCCCCATGGGACAGTTGTTTTGCCAGAAGTGGGGCAGAAGCTGAGACCATGGTGGAGCATCCCAAGGTCTGGTTGTGGTTGGTGCCTTGGTCACCCTGTCTCCTCTTTAGCATGAGTTCATGGAGAGGAAAACATCTTTCTCTTACAAGAGATGTTTCTAGACTTTCTGCCCCAAATCTTTGGGTCCATGCTGTCCAAGAGACTCCTTCGGTTCTCAACCAACTCCACTTCCAGAAAGGAGATTAAGAGTAAAGGTGGGCCACACTGGGGGACTGTGCACAGCACAGAGGCCTGCCCAGACTATGCTGCAGACTGCCATGACTACTGTAGGATGGCTGGCTGCATTTCTCTGCTGTTTGGCTCCTATTCTGAGGTTTCCTAGACCTAGCTGGACAAGATAATCTAGGCTGGTGTGCAAGAGGCTTCTTTCCTTGCTTTGCCCAGGGCTTTTGTGGGGTAGGTTTTGCTGCTTTGGGTCTTCAGTTTCTCAAAGTGACAGGTATTGTTTGCATGGTGTCTTGGAAGGATCTGCATTTCAGAAGGTAGGTGAGGTGCTAGCCCAGACTGGGTTCAGGAGAGAACCTGGAGGTGCTCACTGGAAGCTGATCCAGAACACAGAATCTCCTGTTGTAAACAGGAAGCAATAACAGGACAGAAATGCAGGGACTGTGTGGATTGAGCTGAAATTTGCTTAAGAGACTCCTAGGAACCTATATGGGGCTGGAAATCCTTTTTTTGTTTCATCTTTTCTTTTAGCTCTTGTTATGCCTTTTTCCGTGTTGTTTTTTGTGTGTGGAAAGTGCTCATGGTTCCCCAGTGTTTGCATGTATATCTTGTCTTCCTTCACTGTATTTTCTTTAAATAAAGCCTTCTCTTTGGGCAGAGACCTTGTGTTCTTAAAGAATTCCTCCAGAGTCCTTCAGGGTCCTCTAGCAATTTGCAAAAGAGGCTCTCTGTGTAGGGTTTCTGCACGCTGAGTTATGGGGAGCATTATTTCTGAGTCCACTGATGACTGGGAACAAGTTATCTGGCAACCAGAATGGCAAGACAACATGTTCTGGTGTTGATGCTCGTTCTTCTTTAAGGGAGAGAGGGGTTGGACCAGCTGAACTGCTGAGGTCCCTTTAAACCTAAATTATTGCATGACTAGTCCATAAATACCCACTGTCCTGCTTCTCCCAGGCTTTTGTAGGACACCTGTTATTAGGC
Organism: Parus major; assembly: GCF_001522545.3. Classification (NCBI taxonomy): domain Eukaryota; kingdom Metazoa; phylum Chordata; class Aves; order Passeriformes; family Paridae; genus Parus; species Parus major. The sequence goes on from NC_031774.1 coordinate 15,585,464, forward strand.
AGTGCTGGTGAGGGGACATGAATGAGGTGGACCACTGCTTTGATCCTGTCTGCAGGTTTCGGTGACAGCGTGACCCTGGCATCCTGTCCCCCACCACGTCCTCCAGCCCTGCTAATGATGCAGTGCGTCTTTCCGGTCCGTCTCTGTCAGCCCACATTACTCATCCGGCATGGAGGTGCGCAGTGTGCCCGCATCCCGGCTTTTCAGCTCGCCTCTTTTTGGCTTTTTAATAGGGGATTTAGTTCTCCAAGGAGCTCTGCTGTCTATGGCTAACACATGGTAATTCAGCTGATGCAGCAGAAGCTCAGGAAGAAATTTCAGTCTATTAGGGCATTGCAGGTTTTTTGCATAGAGCAAGTCAAGCCCTTTCCACATATTAAACCTGTGCCTGCATAAATCACACGTCTCCCATTGAAATCCAGACCCTCTGGACAAAGAGGGTCCCTCCGTCTCTGGGGCATGCTGCTGAAAAGAGGCAACCAAGAAGTGTCTACAACATCTGATTGTTTTTGCGTTGCCTCTAACAACCCTCACTTCCAAGCTTGCGATGGCAGCCCGGTCCTCCTTGAGCTGTGGTTTGAGTGGAGTTATTCATGCCATCTTCATCTGCCTTGGCTGGCAGCCCTGCGTGGGGAGCGGACGGGCGCAGCCGGAGCCTGGCTTGGCACTTGAGGCTGTTGAGTGGAGGGCTGGTGCAGAGGGTGCCAGCGCTGCTGACTGGAGCTAGCCCATGAAAAGCCATGTTAACCACTTTGCTGCTGTCAGGGACCTCGCAGAGATGTCCCCAGCAGCTGTGCTGGCTCAGCAGGGCTGATGCTCAGAGGCCAAGCAAGCCTGGAGCTGTCCTTTACACCTTACCTGCTGCTCACATCAGGTTCAGCTCTTCTGGTGGAAAGTCAGAAGGATGCAGCAGGGCAGGAAGGTGACCCAGAGGGATGAGCCTCCAGCCAAAACTGAGCCAGGGCCCTCTCAATTGCTCTGTGGGGTAGTGAAGAGACAAAATGCCTCCCACACATCAAGGGAAGTTGACTGCTGCAAAAAAACCCGAATGCAAATCTCTGACTGGGCAGAATCTCCCCAGACACATCCTTTTGTAAAGCACTCTCATTGTACCATTAAAAATAGATCGGTGCATTCTCCGCTTGCTTGCTGAATGCTGATGCCTGTTAATTCAGTGTCATCCTCACAATCCCTTCTGCTTTGAGCTTGGCTGCCTCTTTGTCTGGCACCTGAGCAAGGTTCATTCATCAGTACCCGTTGCAAAGATAAGAGTGAACTCTGTTGGAGTCCAGCAGGACAGGTGGGAAAGTGAGGGTGACTGAACTGGTCTTAGCTGGGGGTCAGCCAGCCCAGAAGGAGCAAGGCTTGGTGTGATCACCCGAGCTTTCACTTGCAGGGTCAGAAGCAGGGCTGAGTGAGACCTGCTGGCGTGGAGATGAGTTGGAGGATGTTTAAGCTCTGGGTGGATGTCATGACATGTTCTTTTTGAAACTGGGGTTAAAGTACACTTATATGTCATGCTTAACACCTGCCTGGTGTTGGTGAGGGGAATATTGCTGCCTGTTTCCTTCAGCAAATGAGTCCATGTGGGTTGCTACCCACAGTAGCAGTGATAATATGGATTCAGAGGGAAGACAGACCCATGTTACAAAGTGTTGCAATACCCAGCTCTCAGTCAGGAGGCCAGGCTGCAGGATTTCATACATGAAGAGCTGTGGCATCTGACCAGCAAGCCGTGGCTCAACAGGGTGGTTGAGGATGGAGGAAGACCTGCAAACCATGTTTGACCCCTGTGTCACCTCAGATTAAGAACAAAACCAGCTGGTAATGAATCATGGCCCCCAAGGGAAAAGGAGAAGAGCGGGGCAGGAACATCAGCTTGGGCTTTGCCTGTCTTGTGTGCTTTTTTTAGAGAAAGGTAATCCTCCAAAACTCAGAGCTGGTGCCTCCTTGTTGGGGCTGTGGTAGAAGGTAGAACCTGAGCTGACATGTGCTAATTCTTCCCAAACCTGTGAGCAGTTTGGCTCTTGTGTGCATATAGAAAATTCAGCAAGCCATGAACCAGGTCAGAAAAGTCTTGTAAAATGTGTTTGCTGGCCTGGGCAACGTCTCATCCCATGGTAAACCAGCATAGTCCCTTTTATCTGCGTTGAATTCTGGATCTCTTAGAAAGATACACAGTTTTGTGGGCACAGGGTGGCATAACTGTGGGCATTGGCTTTTTCTGGCTGCAAACCTGAGCGGGGATCTGCACCTCAGTTTGCACTGATACTTGCCAGAAACTGCACACAACCTGACAGAAGGGAACATCATTATTCTATTTGTCATTTAAATATGGGGGCCTAATGACACTGGAGTGGGCATTAGCCACTGTCATTAGTCACTGCACTGTGCAGTGACTGCCCCTGTGTGTGCTGGGTGCTGGCTTTGGCCTCACCCTTGACTGTCCCCAGCACTCTGCTGAGATCGACAAGTTCCTGTCCCTGGGGATTGTGATTAAGAAGTGGAATGCTGTATTTGTCTGCAGATTTGAAGAGCCACAGTTTAATCCTGTGCTTTCTTTCAGTTGGTGTGTAGGTGTTGTGGGAAAATAGGACCCAGGCCCTGGAGACCCTTTCTCCAGGAGACTGCAAATGCACCCAGCAGGTATTTATGGTGTTTGTTGTCTTAGGACGAGAGAGGAAAACCAGCCCTGCAGGAGTATCTGACTGCATACCTTTCTGGGCTGCCTCTGTCTGCTCTTATTGTAAAAAGGCAAAGAAGCACCTTATCCCCAGGATAAACCTGCTGGGCTCATGGGGTCTTGCAGCAAATGATGGGAATACCAGGCAGTGGGCAACAAGAGCCCTTGAAGATCAAGAGGACTAGATTTCCCTTCTCCATCATGATGGAGATGTGTGCCAAGCTGCTCAAAGCAGAAGGTGCTTTTAGCTCTGGGATGAGAATGTGGCCAGCTCTCGCCTTGGCAGGGTGAGAATGGAAATGGGATAGCTTTGGTATTAGAAAGCAGCATGCTTGGGAGCAATATCCTCAGCATGGGCAAAGACAGTGATTAAATAGCTGGCTGTCATGGATAACCTACCTTTGGTCTTGGCTTTTGTAGGCTGTCGTGGTTTTAAAACCATATAAATCACGTTAAAAGCACAAGTCTAAGAGGAGGAGATACAGCCCTTGTCATCTAGACTCCAGCTAAATTCCTTTCCCTGCTGTCCTCGTTGGCTTTTCCTGACCAGATCTCCAGATTGACTGCCATAACTGCAGTCAGAAATTTTTCTGGGAGTGGCCAGTCTATAAATCCTTAAATGCACTTTTTTGGTGGAAACAGCTGAGAGGCAGTTGCATTTGCAGTCATAACCCATTCAAAGCTGCTGGCACAACCTCAGGTGGTGGGAGAGGATGAGGGACCCCTTTGCTTGGCTTAACTGCAGCCAGGAGAGCCTTGTGGGGTGAGGCTGCATGGGAAAGACTCCCTTGCAGCTGGGTACAACCTGTCCCTTTTCCTTTCATCCCTGAGCTGTCCCACGCTGCCAGCCATGTACCCAAGGCTGAGCACCCCTATGTCAGCACTGCCTTGTGGCTCCATGCCACATCCCTTGTCCAGTGTGAATGCACCATCTGGCACTTTGCTGAAGGACATCCTGGCCCTTCAGCCACGTCCTCTGGTGGAAAACACCTTCTGGGCCTCAGGGTGCAGGTGGAGAGGGCAGTGAGTGATGCGGGGAGGCGAGTGGGTGCTGTTTGGTTGCAAGCAGCTCCTTGCAGGGCTCTCTGGCATGCTGCTTCCAGCCTACAGGAATTGAAAGGAGACTGCGGCATAGAAAGGAGGAGAAAAAAAAAAAAATAAAGAAATCATGAGATCAGCAAGCTTGAAACCCTGGCAAAAGTGCAGTGGCTGCCTCCAGGTGATGTGCTGTGGGAAAAAGAGAATGCTGTCCTGTCCCTCCTTCCTGAAGTGCTCCCTGCATGGAGAGGCACGCGCAGGAGCTCTTGTTCCAGGAGAAATGTGCCTGGGGTGTGCAGGGAGTCAAGATGGGGTTGTAAGATTAGTGTGGATGAGGCTGTGGGGGAGCCCTCTGTCTGCCATGTGGGTGGCAAGGGTTAGGAAAGAGCAGTGGATCTCAACTGGGCTTAAGTGACACCAGGAAAGTCATTGCCATCTCCCCTACATCTTCCTACTGCTGACGCTTGGGTGATTTCGTTCCTCCCCACCCTTGAGATTCACTAGGGAAAGGTAGACAAGCAGATTTTGTGTATGAGTTAATGGATGTGGTTAGTGATGTTTCCCAGCCTCTTTTTAAGGAGCAAAGGGAAGAAAAATGCACTCCATTTTTCCATCGTCAAGCAGAGAAATCTTTTGTGCTGCCTCTTAAAGGGACCTTGAGTAACTGCTGAGAAATCGTCATCACTTACATCACCTCCAAAACGGCTGCTGCAGGCACCTGACAGCTTTGTCCCACTGTTACTCTGGGGAATCATTATGATCCAAATTCCTCGCCCTTGGAGAAAGCCTGCGTGGCTCGCTGGGAGGGAGGAGCCGCTGCGCAGTTCGTGATGCTGTGAGTGGCAGAACAGGATCGGGAAGAAGGGCTGAGGTTCCCAGCATGATGGGGTAGAGCAGGGGACACATCCTGGAGTTTCCTAACCTCATCCCACTGGTGAAGATGGGTTCATCAACCCATGCAGGACCCGAGCATCTTTCTGGGAAAGAGCTGAAGGCGCTGCAGTAGCATCGCCTCGGGCCGGAGAGCTGCCGTTGCCTGGCAGCTGCGAGTTTCCAGGGAAACCAGAGGTGCTAACTTGTTAATGAGCCCCGCGTCCCTGATTGCTGCTGCAAAATAATAATAATAATTAGTAATGGTCCTGTGGTTTAGGAATCCCTCAAACGGCATGAGCCAGCCGAGGGGAGTTTGCTAAGTGCTGAAGCACTTGAAAGAAGCGAGGGGATGAGGGAGGAAAAAGGGTGTGGGGCTTGGAAAAGCTGCTGTGGTTTGCATCTTAGGAGGTGTCTGGAGAGCTAGGGTTCAGTGGGGTCCTGCCAGCATCCCAGCAGTGAGCCTGGGGCTGGTTGCAGGACTGACCTGGATGGATGGAGGAGCCCATGCCAGGCAGCATCTCAGTGCAGGGCTTACAAGGCACAGATATTTCCCCCAGCCCCTAGGGCTGCAAGGGGAAAAGCCAAATCACTTCAGTCAGTGCCACTGAGTCCCTGGTGGAGATGGCAGTTCTTCAGGAGTGACTGCTTTCAGATAACTGGGGACAAATAAACAGATTTTTGCCTGTGGTGCTCTTACCCCTTGGTAAACTCAAGGTGGAGATGCCACCAGAAGAGTGTGTTCATAGGATGAGCATCACATGGAGTGTGCTGGAGCTCCAGTCTCACAGGCATGGTGCAAATGTGTTCCTGCAGCAAGGCTGGCTTGCCTATGGCAGAGGGGGGAGCATCTCCTCAACGAGGCTGGCTGTGGAGGGTAGAGCTCTCCAGGACATAGCACTAGCTCAGTGCAAGGAGTGGACATGCTGGTTAGTGAGGTTTGGGGCTGCTGTAGAGACCTGCTGCCCGTCCAGCTGATGTCTCAAGTAAAAGAGAAACCAGATCCGTGCCCTTCCCTTATCACATCTCTCAGCTGGGGGCCTTGTGCAAGCCCTTGAGCGGTTGAGGGAAGTGGCCTCCATCTGGGTGATCTGTGTTGGGCCAGCACAGGGATGAGTTCCTGTGGTCTCTCATGCCACACAGATAGATTCTGGCTGTGGTTATTCTGGGTTTTCTTGCTCTCTTGCCTGGCCTGCCCAGTAGAAGGTCACAGCCAGGCTGAGCACTCGCCCTTAGCCTGGCGTGCTGTGTGCATCTCTGCCATGCTTGTGACTCATGTGGCCACGATGGTACACACGCATTTGTGGAGGTGACAACAGGGACAGAGTCCCATTGAGTTGGCCCAGCCCTCTGCTAATCCCTGCCCATCTTTCTGTCCCTGGGCTGAAGTGTGGCCTCTCCTGCTGGCTGTCCCCATTCAGCTAAGCCATGTGCCCATCTCCTCATTATAGGCACTCCAGGGAGAGGTGGGATTAAAGGATTATGGTAATGTTCTTCAGGAACACTCAAGAAGATTAAGATGGCTTTAATAAACTGATAAGAGAGGAACACAGCTATGTTTCTGAAACCCTAATTTAGGTTCCAGGTTAACCTTTTCCCCTGGTCTCCTCTCACTGGAGAAAGATCTCTTACTTTAGCACTGCTCCATGGCTAAGCCTCTTCCTTCAGTTTTCCTTCTGACCCATCTGAGCAGAAGCAGAAAGACATCCTCGCTCCTTCTCTGGTCTTCCCAGGTATGGGGACATTACAGCTTGTTCTTCCCAGAGACCATCTCATACACAGCCTGCAAGGTGAAGGTCTCAAAGCCTCTTGCTGGTGTCTGGGGCTGAACTCATCACCCTCAGTCTGGTTCAAAATGTCCTGTGGTTGCTGTCAGAGAAGTTGCTTGTCTGCCTTTGACCTGGCTGAACTTACATGGAGAAGTCCCCATGTCTTGGTTCTAATGCTAAGGTTACAACTCCCTGTGACCACACTGAGCTGACCAACTTCATCCCCGGTAAAGGAAAGAGGGGCAGAATGGACTGGCCTTGCCCTGCCTTCCCCCAGATCTTTTGGGTGGAGCTGGGAGTGGGACCTGTGTGATGTGTCACATGTGTCTGCAGAGGCTTAGCTGGTTATTCTGCAGGAGGGGAGTTATTAGCTGACTTGGGAAACCTCATCTGGCTTCTCCAGTCTCTTCCACCCAAGCTTCCAGTCATCTGCCAAACTTTGTGAAGGCCTCTTGGGCCTAGGTTTCTCTTAGAGTGATAAGGTCATCAGGATCTGTTATCTTTCCTAGACCCCTCTGTGTTCGACACCCCAAAAGTTTACCCCTTGCTCACTATCTGGAGATTGGATTCCATGTTATATCCGGAGCTCTGCAATGTTGGATCACTCCTTCCTCCCACTTCACTCATCCCTCTGCCAAAGTATTATTCTAGGGTTTTTTTTTGTCTGTCAACTCTTTCTACTCCCTTTTTCTTTCTTCGATGTAATTGGAAGAGCCAAAAAACATTCACAGCCTGGTGTCCTGATGGGTAAGGGAGGCAGAAAGTGATTTGGGGAGTGGGGTGTGAAAGGAAGACAAAGGGGAAAAGCTGGCTAATTTGCATCCTTTCTGAGTGCCCTGGCTCTATAGCCAAGGGACAGCAGGGGGGCTTCTGGCAAGGCGGTAGCAACGTAATGAGGTGTGTCATATCCCAGCAGGAGCCAGCCTCGCTCCCCCTCAGACCCCCTAATTAGAACTGTTTCAATTTTTAAGCCCCCTGAGGAGAGCTGGGGGGAGCGGGGTCCTGCGGCGGGGGGAGCGCCCGACGCCCGCCGAGGGGCTGCTCTAATTGGAGTGGCGGCGAGGAGCCGCCGAGCGCTCCGTGGGGCCGGGCACAGCCGTGCCAGAGTGCCAAGGGGCTGCCAAAATGCTTTGTGCCAGGAGGGGCTGTCACTATCGCAGCTTTTAGGGAATTTTTTTTTCCCTCCTGTAATTTGTATTAACACATTGGCAGAGGCAGCAGGGGTGTGATACAAGGGCAGGAAAGTATTGCACATCGTAATGTGGCCTCCTATTGTGAGCTTGGATCCTGAGGCTGAAGCCTGGGATATCTACTCCTGCTTTGGGAGGCAGGTCTGGTAGCCCAGGGAAGTTTGGGCTGTTAGTGCTGGAGTCACAAGCCAGTGCAAATGCTGGAACCCCCATCCTCACGTTCTGTGGCTTTCCATTCTTTTCCTACAAGCTGTGGCCTAGAGACAGCGTCCTTCAGGTTTGGTGGCTGCTAACAGAGGTCCTTCTCATGTCACCCAGTAGCATGTCTGACTCGAGCATCTTTTTTGTATCTGGAGCTACCATTGCAGTAGGTGCCTGCAGGTGTAAGAGCTTATGGGAAGTGCTGGCTTGCTCAGATCAGTGTGACTCGTAAGCCTCCTCTGCTCCGTGGACCAAATCCTGATCCTGCAGAGGTCAATGAAAATCTTTACGCTGGCCTTTTCAGGCACGTTATTCATAGTCCTCCTAATTCAGATGCATTAAAGCTTCCATGAAGCAGCTTGTGGGTTCTCTCTAAAACACCGTCTGGCAGGAACAAGAGGAGCCTGGTAGTAGCCCAGGCTTATTTTCTGAATGACTGCAGTGGCATTAAAATCTAATGCCATTAAAACATAGTTACAGTGACGTGTTCCATTAAAACTTAAGAGGACACCCTGAGCTGAAAGCTCCCTAGCCTGCCTGCTGCTCTTGCAGACCTTGTGGGCTGAACATGGAGGAATCTTGTTCTTCACCTCAGAGAACACCAGGCTCGACCTGCCTCAGGTCCTAAGGTGGAAACACAGGGTATTTGTATACCGGCTACTCCTGTATATGAACCCCCTCTCTAATGCTGTGCAAATTAGATGCTGAAAAGCAGAAGGCTTTCCGGGGCCATCTCAGTCCAGCACCTCTGCCCTGATGCCTGGCCTCTTTCTTGAAGACAGGACTAAAGGTCAACTTTACTTCTTGTCTTCTCTTGACTTGCCAGGAGGCAGGCTGGCAAAGATAGCCATGAGCAGGCTCTGATAAACAGGCAGGTGAAATGCAGTGTGAACTGATGAACAGGAGTGAGCAAACCTGATTTGGTGGTGTGTGTGATGGGCCCCAAACTAGCTTTTACTGTGCAGCAGCAGAACCATAGAGCTGAGCTAAGCTGCTTCTGTGAAACCATTAGCTCTGGGCTTGGCAGAGGTCAGAAAAAGCAAATTGAATGTGAGGAGCTGTTGGGCTGGGAACAGGGAAGGGAGGTGACATCTTGCCCTGTGCAGGTCCCTTATGTGCCTGGCTCTCAAACATGGCACATCAGGGCTGGCCAGTGTGGCAAAAGGTGTCTGTCTGTGTAACTGGCTGCTCTGTAGATGCTTTGACCTGAAAAGCTCCTTAAAATAGGTCTAAATGTGGTAAGAACTGTGGAGAAGATTAGGGAACAGGCGCATGTGGTCTTTTCTGGTGCAACTAGTAAGGATTGCCTGGAGGAGCCATCAGCTAGCAGATCTGGAGCAAACCAAGGGAAGGACTTCTTCCTGGCAAGCCATTCTGCTCCCTGCCACCGGCCACTGTGCCTGTTAAATTAAAAGCTGACATGGCTTCAAAAAGCAATTAGACAAATTCATGGAAGTTCCGCTGAGGGCTATTAAATACAAAGAGAAAACCTCTGGCTTGGGCAGCTCTGGAGCCACACATGCCAACAGGCTGGGAGAACACACCTCAAAAGTGTGACTTGTTGCACTCTTTGGTACTTCTGAAGACATCCAGATGTCATCCTGCCCAGCTGATGGGTTGTCGTCTCCTTTTTTCTCTTTCCAGGTTCAGCACAATGAGTTGGCACTCTGGGCATTAGCAGCGTGAGGAGAATAGGACAGGTGCTGCCCTGCTCACCCCTCACCCCTCGCTCATTCCCTTTGGGGAGACGGGTGCTGGCATCCCTGCCCTGCCCTTCCACCCCTTGCTCCCCACTCGCCATAGAGGGGACTGGCCCGTTATGGCAGGGGACAGGCTCCCACGCAAGGTGATGGACCCCAAGAAGCTGGCCAGCCTCCTGAGGAACGGAGCGGAGGGCACCCTGGTCATCGACAGCCGCTCCTTCGTGGAGTACAACTCCTGGCACGTCCTCAGCTCCGTCAACATCTGCTGCTCCAAGCTCGTCAAGAGAAGGCTCCAGCAGGACAAAGTCTCCATCACGGAGCTCATCCAGCCTGCCTCCAAGATGAAGGTAAGGGATCTGACCCTCACCTTCCCTCGCGGGTGCTCACACCCTCTCTTCTTGTGGGATGCAGACTGGCCTAAGGGATAGGAATACATGGATCCTTCCCCTCCATCCTTTGACCCCAGTATCTGCCAGCATCTCTTTGACACCCTTTGCAGAACTAAAGTGTGAGCTCATTTGGCCTCAGGGCTGTCCTCCGGGACGTGTTCATTGCCCCCACCCCACTGACGTGGCTCCCTGCTTCAGGAGCCCTCCCCAAGCAAGTCTAACAGGTCTATCAGCCTTGGGACTTGTCTTACGGCTGCAAACAACCCCCCAAAGCCTTCCTGGAGCTGTAAACTTAATCCCCTGCTAAAAACTCTTCCCCTCCCCTCTGTCATCTCTAACTCCATTCAGGGACATGTAATCCTCCTCCCCTGTGACGCCAGAAGCTCTTATCCGGTGTCATGGCATATTATCTCTCCCAGGCTTCTCTCTATCGCTCCTGGTTAAATAATGGAGGTGGCTGCGAGCCACGGAGCTGGGCTGGAGCCCCGGCCGGGTGTCCCTGCAGAGCCGTGGGCTGGGTCGTGCCCTCCAGCGAGGAGCTGCCCGGGTGGGTTCCGCAGCGGCGGCGGGACGAGCCCGAGGATGGCTCACCATCGCAAGGGGGCTTTGCCATCGCAGCCCACCCTCCTCCAGCTCGCTCCCACCGTTCCCCCACTCCGGCCTTGTAATTTTATGGCAAAGCGAGGGTAATTCAGGCGATTAATCAAATGCTGGGCCCAGCTGGAGCCATCTGCGTCGTGTCCCCCCTCCTCCCCGCCGCCACCCCGAGAAGCCGCCGCTGTCCGCATTGGCTGCCGGTGACATCACCCCGCGGGATCAAGGGGACTGGCAGCGCGGGGGGGCTGGCTCGCTCCAATCTGCTTCCGTGATGCTCTGGGCTGGGCGATTTGGAGGGGATTGCGGAGACTGATTCCTGAACGGCTTTAGCTGCTCTTAAATCCCCCGGAGAATAAAGCAGAATAATCAGTTTTTCGCAAGCTCCGAGGAGAGCGGAGCGGCCGCCCTCCTCCCGGCGAGGGTCACCTCTGCAGTGGCCGCTGTCACGTGGAGCGGCAGCAGCAGAACAAGCGATGCGCAAGGGGGAGGAAGACGAGGAGGATGACAGGGAAGGGGGAAGCAGGGAAGAGTTAACATCAGCTGATGCCGTCCGCCTGCAAACCTGCGGCTCGCCAGCTGCAGTGGAGCAGTGGGCTCCCAAAGGGGCCGGCTGGTCCTTCCTGGCATTCCCTGCTCTGTCCCCATAGAAGGAGCTTAGAAGGATCGTTTTCTCCCGGCTCCTGGATCATTGCATAATGTTCCACGTACTGGCTGGGGAAGTGATTGTAACCAGGGATGCTAGAGGAAGAGGAGAGAGGCGGTGCCATCGTCTTTAATTCCTTTTTTGCTTTTCTTTTCCATACGGCTGAAATCCTCCCTGGCACACCCGTGGGCAGGAGGCTGCATGTCCCGGCTGCTGCCGCTCTGCGCAGCCCCTGCCATGCCCACCGCTTGCTGGCTCTCCCAACACATGCAGCCCAGGAATTAGTTAAGCTCCAGGACACCCTTGAGAGGTTAAGCAACTTGTCCTGGGAAGCTGGAGGGGGGCACTGAGAGGGGATCATTGCCCTGTTCTCAGCTGGCATAAGGCAGGGGTGGTGGCTGTGGCTTGGGGTGTCCAAGCCTTTCTGTGCACGCACTTGTGCGTTTTGATTTTGAGGTGATGAACTCTCTTCTCGCCCTTTCTCCTTCTCCCCACCTCCCATTTCAGTCAGACTGTATTTTGGGACCCCCAGACATCAATATGATCTGCTGCCTCGAGGTGCACAGATGCTCAGAAGGGGACGCTGAAAGCTGATTTAGACCTCTGATACCCTGTGTCATTTCCCTGCCTCCTTTGCCTCCTCTGGTCAACATCCCCCAGCCCTGCTCTGCCCCTGGCTCCCCGCACCGGAGCGGGGGGCGGGGGGCACGGCTGGCGTGGGGAGCAGATGGCAGGAAGGGTGACATCAGTAGCGCGATTGTCCGGCCCCATTATTCCTCCTGACGGGCCTCCCGCCCTCCTCCTGTTTCCTGCTCCCGGCCGGCCGGGGCTGCCGAGACAAAGGCGGATGGCAGCGACGCAGGGCTGCCCGGGCAGCCAAAGGGCAGCCCCGAGTCCTCGCCTCGTCCCGCTCCTCCTCGCCTCCAGCAAAGAGAGCTGCTCCTGCTCACCCCATCCCAGCCATAATGAGGGTGGTGTTCGCCTTTTGGGGAAAGAGACGGGCTGACACAGGGCAAAGCATTTGGGCAAACCCCACCTGGCCGCCAGCTCGCTCCTCCTGCCTGCGTGCTGGCGGGGGGGGGGATGGGAGAATTTGTCTAATTTGCTTTTCCCAGTGCTTACTCTCCTCTTTTCCATGTTGCCGTTAAGGAAGCATTAGCAATGCTTCTGTGGGCTGCAGTTTGGAGTGATGCTGTGGGATAACAGCAGCTCCTGGCTTTTTTTGGAGCAAGGGAAGGAAAGGACCATTTGTGAGGAAAGAAGAAATGGAGACATTTAAAATCCCCTTCTTTTTTTCAATGAATTATGCCTATGATCCTACAATTGTGGCAGCTGCCACAGCCACTGCTCCCCAAGCCCTGGTGTGGACCATCTTCCCACGGTGCCCAATCTGGGAAAAGCTGCAGCAGCAATTCCTCTCACAGTTATTTCCATCCACACAAAAATGGTATCAACATAACTGCTGCTGGTTGGTTTTGAACCCTTCTCCCAGTGCTGACAGTAATAAACTCTCACAATAATGAATTCCAATAACAACTGGAATAATTCAGCTCCTCAGTGCAGTTTGGAGAGCGTAGGTTATGGGGAATTCCTGCTTGGGCGTTTCACTAGCATTTCTTTAGGGAAATGTTGAAAATTACTTCTTCAAGATCCCCCTGGAAAGTCCACCTCTCAACCACTTCTCACTTCCTGAAATGGAGCAATCTCCAGAGCAACTGCAGCCATGCTTTGAGGCATAAGAAGGGTCTCTTCAGGTGATGGGAATATTTATTTATTTGCATTAGGAGCTTGGCTCTGCAAGCAGCTGTTTTGCTTGAGGGAAAGCCGGGGCTTATTTTTGAGCCTTGTGCCTGGCTGCTCTTTATGTTGATGGAAGCCCTGTTATTTCAGTGGGGTGATTCACTGTGTTTTGAAACAATATGCTACTGAGATGTCAGTAGTAATTGGGATAATAATAATAGCTCGCTCTTATCTTAGCCTGGGTCACCTGTAGAGCATCATTATCCCTGCTTGGCAGCTGGGGAGAGACGGAGCTGGGACCCAAGCTGTGTGGAACCACGCAGTGCTGGGGACTGATGTCCATATGGGAGTTACCTCAGCCAGAGCTGGGGATGGTGATGGAGGGGCACAGGGCTGAGCAAAAGGCGATGAATCAATGGTCTCAGCTGGGATTTTGTTGGAGCTGTTGGCCAGGTGGCGGTGGCTTCAGGCTGGTCATTTCCCTCCAGACAGGATTTTAGCAGGGAGGAGGTTTGTTCTTGGGGAGCTCCTCCAGCAGTGGAGTGGGCCAGCAGCTTTTCAAAGGCATGCATTGGTTTGCAAGCCCCACTCAACATCTACCTGGATCCAAAAGACTTGCTGCATCTTGGCTCTGCTCTCCCTTGCTAGATGGATGTGGGGACCCTGTGTGGAGGGTGATGGCTGGGGTTACTTCAGCAGTCTTGGAGTGACAGCAAGCCCCATGTTGCTTCTCAGAAGGATACCTCTGTTGTCAGCTGTGTCCCTGTCCTATGTCAACACCTGGCAGAAGCAGGAATCTAGTATGGAGCATCTCTTCAGCTTTACCTTCTTCCTCTGCCCATTAGCTTTCATCCTCCCTATGCTTAAGGCCAGAGATGGGGAATTTCAGGAGGGCGTGAGATTAATGGAAAACCCATGTGCTTGATTAAATGTCGCTGTCTTACTTCCCTGTGTGGTGAGGAGCCAGGATGCCAGTGCGGGCTCCTTGTATGCTCCATGAAGGCTCCTTGGGACCTTCCTGCAGGTATCCTCACCCCAGCAAGCCAGGTATTTATTTTTTGCAGCCAGGCCATGCAAAGCCAGCTCTTGTTTGGCGTTTACGTTGTGTGAAACCTTATAACTTTAATAAGATGTAAACCGTGTTGCACATCTCTGCCGTCGCTCAGCAACCCTGTGGTAATGACCCAGACAAAGCCTTCCCGTGCAGAGGGAACACTAAATCCTATTGTGGGATAACGCTGCTCAGCCAGAGCTGGTATCTCTCCTCAGCCTGGACTGTGCAGCTGGGCTGAGCCTCTGCCCCACCACAGAGTTGTTCCTGCCTCACTGTGCTTTTGGGGGAAGATGTTTTGGCTGGCATGGGGCTTCAGGGTGAGAACTGGGTCTTCGGGATGTGCTAGGGAGCCTTGAAGAGCTAGGCAGCTGCTGAGGACCTGAACCAGCTTGTCAGCCACCTTGTTTTCCTCCAGCTGTGCTTGGATGACCTGCCACAAAAGTCCTGCATCAGGATTGGCTGAGGAAAAGATGCTGGGGTAGATCCTCATCTCAACTGACTTCAGTCATTTTTCAGTGTCTTATTTTAGAATTCCCATGTCCTTTTCCCTCTTACCCTGCCCTTTCATACCTCCTGTCATCCTGCTGAGCCGTGGGGCCAGTCCCTGGTGGCAGGCTGGGGACAGGTGGGTGCTTTGAGCCCCCCCTTCCTTGTGCACAGCTGCACGTGGTGCCCCGATGGGGATTTCTGTTGGTGCGGGGCTGTCCTTGCGCTGCAGCACGGAGATGTGATGAGCTCAGCTAAATCAGTGCTCCCTGCAGTTTTATTTGGATGGTGCTCACGTTGCTGAGCAGGGAAGCACCTGCAGCAGGGTGTGAAAGCAGCATTAATAATGATGGCAACCCTGAGCGAATCTGCTCTGGTGGTGAGATAGGGCTTGGCAGTGAGATAGCAAAGTGAGGTGGGTTTCCATGAGTGGTACCTCGTTCAAGTGGTCTCCTAAAGACATTTTGGAGAGTGCTTACCCTGGAGTGGGTCCAGCACTAGCTGAGAAGAGAGCAGCTTGCACGCATTCCCTCCTTCCCTGCTTGCTGCTGCCTCCCCCTCTTCCCATGATGTGATGAATGTGCCTTACCCCACCGGCTGGAAGGGCAGGCACTCTCAGGGCAGGTGTGTGCCATACACCCAGCTCTTCAGCAGATGAACTGAGCTCTGCCTCTGTGAGGATTTTTACCTTCTTTTAGTGCATGGACCTTCAGGTAGGTGTGGGAGTGCTCTCATTGCAATCCAGTCATCACCGAGTGCGGGGGTACTACTGCCTGCAGCCATTTGCCTGCCTGCAGATTATCCCACCTTCTCACCTGTCCCAGTTTATCCCTGCAGTGGTGGGCAGCTAGGTGTGGTTTGTGGCATGTAAAGTAACATGAGAGCAGCCCAGGAGCTCCTTAGCCTCTTTCTGGTTTATCCCTGCAGAGTGCTGGCCCCAGCACTCATTACAAAAGGAAGAATGAGCATTACCCTGAATATCCACTAAACAAAAGACAAGATTTTCCCTCTCCTTCATCCCTTCAGGGTGATCTGCAGATCTGGGGTGAGGCATAGTGCCTACAGAGGTCTTACTGTGCTAGGCATGGTGTCCCCAAGCTGAGCCCTGAAGAGCTGTTGACTAGCCCCATTGACTCCAGCAACAGCGTAAGGGCTGTGCGGAGAGCATCCCTGCTGCAGAACCACTCCCAAATCCATGTGCTCTTGTCCCTGTGACACCAGCCAGGCTGAGGAGGAGAGTCTGAGGGTAAAAGCTGGCTGGGAAGGAAGTGGTGGAAGTCGAGGTGATTTCTGGGATGCAGTTAAATAACAGCAAGCTGAGGGTGGGTGATGGGGAGGAGTGACCCTCCTTTGAGTGGGATGCTCAAAATCACTCATAGTTGGTGAGAGTGTGCCAGTGGGCACCTCTACTGACACATTTACTTGTAGACGTGGAGCAGAGCCCCAGCGTGACTGAAATGGAGACTCCATTTCGTGGTGGAAACCAGCTTGTGGAAATGGTGTGGAGCTGGAATTTCCTGCTTGTGTGACCGCTAAATTCAGCTTTGCTTCCCATGGTGGTGTGGACAGCAGCCTCCTCAGTGCTCATCCCATTTCTCTGATGCCCGTTTTTTGCTGCTCCCCTGCAGGTGGAGGCAGAGGACCACCAGGACGTGGTGGTCTACGACCAGAGCACGCGGGACGTGACCGGCTTGGCTGCTGACAGCTTCCTCTCCATCCTCCTGGGCAAGCTGGACAGCTGTTTCCACAGTGTCTCCATCCTCACAGGTAGGAGCCCTGGGTTACCACTTCATCTCATGCTCCAGGCTAAGGGGCACTCATGCCCTTAGCCTGGAGTGACGGAGCTGTGGCCGTCCGTGTCCATGTGCACCCGCTTCCCTGGCCACCAGTGGCTGTGGTGGAGGAAGGCAGCCCTGCATGCAGGCTGAGGAGGCTCAGCCCACGCTGGCATCATGGATCCTCCCCATGCCTTCGTTCCTTGCACTGTCTGTCTCCCTGCCGCTGCACCCACCAGCCGGGGTGAATGAGAGGAGGGTACAGGGGAGTTGTGATGGCATGGATCCAGCCATCCAAAAGCTGCCCTTTGTTCTCCCATCCCTGTGCTGCTTCATCCCTGCTGAATGTACCAAGTACCAGACCTGGTTCAGGCACTCTGCTCCCTCTTGCTGTTGTTAAAGGGAGGACAGAAGAAATCCATGGGTGTGCTGGAAAGGAGAAGGATGGCAGGGGCAGAGGGTCATCACTGAGTGAGTCAGGGTCTGCTGGAGATGATGCTCCCTGGGCACAAATGTACAGGCAGGAGGAGGCACGTGCTGCCCTAATAACAGCCCTTCTGCAGTGAGGCAGGTGACTGATGAATGAAAAGCTCTGACCCAGCAGAGAGGAGAAGAGAGAGGCAGGGAACTGCCTGAAGGAGAGCCTTTGATTCCCCTTTGCTGGGACAGCCGGGCACGTGTGCTGATGGCTGCCTACCTCTGAGCTCTGTGTCTGTGGATGGCACTGCCCCATGCAGCCCCTCAGTCCCACTGAGCTCAGCCACGCTCCTTAACAGTGCCAAAAGCACAGAGATGGGAATCACCTCTGTCCCTCAAGCCTGTCCTCATCCTGTGGCAATTGGATACTGCATCGGGGCTGAGGCAGAGGGTACCAACCTCTGTCCCCTGGGACACCAGAGGGATGGAGGGAACTGCCACACCCACGGAGTGACAGACCCTGGGAAAGGGTAATTGTGGGTGGGAAGGTAGCACAGGCAAGTGGCATTCAGGGAGTCCTGCCCACGCAAGGCAGGGGTAAGTGCTATTGAATTAGAGCAGCTGCATTGTGATGGGGAGAACAGAGCAGAGAAACAGCAGGATTAAACCCCCCCAGCCCTGGGTTCCAGCAACAAAAACAAGCGGGAGCTACATGAAATCACATTAAAGCTAGTTTTTGTGGCCTGGGTTGCAGGAGCTCTGCTGAGGCTGGTGCTGGAGGATGCCTCTCTGAGCTGGCTATGGCAGCCCCTGGCCTGCCTCAGTAGCTGTGCCTGTGGTTCCAAGGTCGCCATGGCATAAACTAGGGCACAGCTTGGCATATGGTGCAGGAGAAGGAAAAGGTGGATTCGGTTGCATCTGGGAAGGAACCTGCTTAGTCATGGGAATGGGTCAGGAAACAGCCTTGGTGGTGTGACCCTGGCACCCCCTGACCCACTGCCACTTTCCCAGGGCTGGGTGAGGAGCAGTGCTGTGCGCTGGCTGCAAGCCCCTGCCCCCTGCACCGAGTCCTCCTGGAGCTGGACAGGGCTGCATGAGGTGCCCCGAAAACCCTGGAGCCTTTCCCTGCCGTAAGGCAAGTGGAGGCCTGGAGGAACCTCGTAGTCCCAGTGCCCCCCAGCTGCATGCACAGCATGCAACAGCAGTGTGCCACCCCCTCAGCCATCAGCACACCACCACCAAACCCTGCCAGCACACTTGCTGTCCCCCACTTGGGCACACACCCCCTCCATTGTCAGGACAGCCATCTCCATCCTCCTGGGTTGCAGGAGCCCAGAGACCCAAGCAGGAGTGTTGGTGTGGTAGGCACTGAGCAAAGCTCCAGCCTCCCAAATTATAAGCACAACAGGGCCTCAGCCTGATGTGAAACGCGGGCCACCAGCAGGTGGAAAAACTGGAGCTGAAATGTAGAACACTGGGTCATGGCGGCGGTGTTTCACATGGAAATCATGACTGGAATGGCTGTGCAGAGCATCCAGGGGAGGCTGGGCACACTTGCTGACAGGCACAGCTTCCTCATGCCTGTGGTGTGGGCAGCAATGGGCTGGTGTAGAGACTCTGAAGTGCTTAGGGAGTCTGGGGCAGGATATGTGAGGGCCCTGATTCTGAACCCTTGCCTGTGTGGGGTTTAACTCCTTGGTCTGTCTACTCGGGCCTCAAGTACCTTGTCCTGCCCCGACCCATTTGGTGTCTCAGAAGAGGTGCCTAAGTCCTCCTTGGAGGTGCCTTGTGACCCCAGTGGGTTGGCAAGGGCGGCTGAAATCTCAGCCTGTCACTCAGTGGATGGCATTAGCCCAGGGAATCTATCCTGAGGGTCCCCAGTTCAGTGTGGCAGCACTACACAGCCCCTCTGTGCTGCACAGCTCTCTCAGCCCCAGCAGATGCCAGGGTCTGTGCCTCCATGTCCCCATCTCATGCCAACACCAGGCTTGACTGTTCTCACCTCCAGGCCAGCAACCTTCTGACCTTTGAAGCAGCTGATGGATGCTGATGGGTGAGAACAGGGGAGCTGGGGGTGGCAGGACTGGTACCAGGGACTCCTCAAGGGTTAACAGCTCAGAAGCAGCGATTCCAGTGGCTGGCAGGGAAGAATCTGAGTCAATTATTCCCAGTCTTGGAAATCATCAGCTTCTCTTCTTTTTTTTTCTTTTTTTTTTTTTTTTTTTTTTTTTTTTTTTTTTTTTTTTTTTTTTTTTTAATTGTGTAAGTATAAATAGTGCTGCTTGCTGCCCTCCATCCGTGGGAGCAGAAAGACTGTTGATTTATATGGTTTTCCTGACATCACATGAAGTGGTGGAAAACTGAATGGAGCCAACATTTTTCCTGCATTACGTAATGCCCCCTCCCTCCCAGCCCAGCTCTGCTATTCCTGCAGGAGCCTGACTGTTCTTTAACCTTTGTTTACTTCAGCACAAACCCTTGCTTTTTCGCTTTTTCTTTTCTGCTTTTTTTTGCCTTTTTTTTGCCTTTTTTTTTTTTTTAATTTTGCTTTATTTTTCTTCCCTTATTCTTCCCCTTTGCAATCACCCGGTTGGTTTTTATCGAGAAGCATTATCTGCTTATGAAGCAGCAGCAGTCTGGCTCCATTGCTCCCTGACAGCTCCCATGTGCCAGCTCTGGTATTGGAGCCTGTCCAGAGCTGTGTGTGCTGGGTGCTGAGCTTCACCAGCTCCTCTCCATTTGTCCAGCTGCAGCGGGCAGTGTGATTTTCTTTTACTCCTATTCAGTGGCTAAAAGTGACAGCTGAGGGCTTGGGGTGCTGGTCCAGATGATGCTCAGTCGCTCATCCTGTCCCTACCTCTGGTCCTTAGGCTGAGCCCTGGGCTCTCTCTCTCTCCGGCCTGGACTGTGGGGCTTGGGATCCCCCTTGCAGGACAGAGGCTCTTTTCTCTGCAGTTCCGTGTGCTGGGAGAGCTTCACCGCTGCCATACCGTGCTCCGACCTGAAACAGGCCCCTCAATTGCGTTCTGAGCTCGAGTCATGAGCTTTTCATCTGGCTCGGGAGCGCGTGTGAGATCATCTTCAGCACCCCCCTCCCCCCGCTTTTGTACCAATTCTTCAAGGAATGTTTAAATTTTCCAGTCCTGTTCTTTCTAAATTTGGAGCGTCTGTTTACTCCCAGGATTCGGAAAGAATGTAACAATATCATCAGCGACAAATCCCTCCCAGCCCTTCACTCAGCATCCTTCTCAGAGAGCAGGCTGGCCGTGACCCAGGTCCCCTCCAGCCCAGTGGTGCCATGGCCATCCGGCACGGCTGCAGAGAGCTGTAATTGCACGGCTGCAGAGTGATCTGGGTGGGGGCTGAGATTTCGGGGATTTTGGGGAAATCTGCAGAAGACAGGTGACTTTGCCGCAGGCAAAAAGAAGTAGCGAAAAAGGAAAGGGGATTTCCATTGCAGGAGCCGACTTGGGCTGCCCAGGCATGAGTGGGTTTAGCACTGAAGCACTGGCTGGAATTATTTTAGACAAAAGGACTCAGAGATAGATGATTTTAATTAAAACAACAGCAACAACAACAACAAAAAAAATTAAAGAAAAAACACTTTTTTTTTTTTTTTCTGTATAGGGACAGTCCTAAAAAGAGGTTCAACATCAGGGCAACTGAACATGACTTTGCTCATCCTTGGCTGAAAATTCTGTAATGCATTCTCTTGCTGTGCTGGTGAGAAGCTACATGCCAGCCACACATCTCCCTTGCTGCCTGCTACTCTTGAAACATACTAGGCTGGAGCTGTTCTGGAGGAAAAGAGAAGATGAATGAAAAAAGCCAAGCTAGGCAGGTGTGAAAGCAGGGCAGAGCAGAAGGGTCTTGCTTTCAGTCCGAGTCTCTGAGGCTGGAGTGACAGCATGTGCATCCAAAGCTTATTCATGGCATATGCTGAAGACAGAAGCTTTGCAGGATCCAAAACCAGGATTGAGGTGTCTTTACAAACTCATTGTAAGGGGGAAAAAAAAAAAAGAAAAAAAAGAAAGGAAATACCCCAAATACCCACACTTTGGTCACACAATCAGAATATTGTAAGTTGGAAGGGAAGATCCACAAGGATCATCAAGTCCAGCTCTTAAGTGAATGACCCATACAGGAATCAAACCCTCAAACCCACAGCCTTGGGTGTCATTAGCACAATGCTCTAACCATGTGAGCGAATCTCAGGGTTCATCACTCACAAGCTGTCTGATGGGAGTGGGGAGGCAGGACCTGAGTGCCACTGCAATGTGATGGTCACAGTCCTCATCATCCACCCTGCACAGCATCATGATTTTACCTGTTGAGTTTGGGCTGTGAGTGTGTCTGCAGGAGACATAGCATGAGAAATATGCACTAGCTGGTAGGTTTTGTCCCCTGACTCCAGCAGAGCCTCTGTTCACTGAATGGGCCTGAAGGTGCCCTTGTAGATCGAGCATTAGGGCTATTTCAAGCACCCTCAGGCTGTAATGTCTAAGAGCACCTGGGGACTTGCTGGCATGAATCCATCAGATGTACCTACACAATTTTCTTTCAACTCTGATTACTGTCTCTGAACCTCCTGCAAGCACCTCTGTCTACCTGTGGCCATGTCCATCCCATAGCATGCTGTGATGAACCCAAAGAAGCAGATGCTTGGCTGCCAGGAGTGTGGGTATGAATAGGGAGGGTATGGGAGTGGGATGAGACAGGAAAAAGAGCTCCCATAATACTCTCAATTTCTTGCTTTTTCCAGATTTGGGAGTTTTGAAGAACCAGCTTTGTAAATAATGTGAATGGGGATTCTGGTTGTTCTTCATCTAAAATTGCTCACATGATGGTCAGGAATGGAAGAAGGGCTGTGCAGGGGCTTATGTCCAGCTTTTCTTCAGGCTGTAGGTGGTGAGGTGCATGGGAATTACCTGTGGTGACGTTTTTCTTTTGACTGTCCAGAGGACTGGAGGTAGTATGCTGATACCAGCCTAGAGGGAAAGGCATTTTTTAAAAAATCAAATGGGAATACCAGGGTTTGTGGTTTTACAATCCTGGAGGTTTAGGTAACTCTCTGAACCTCCCTTCCTCTCATGCAAAACATCCCTGGAGGAGTTGCTTCCTTTCCTTCAGCAAAGCTATCTGGGACCACTTTAGCCATGGCAGGACTGTGTTTTCTTGTTCTCTAGCCCCTCTTCAGTGGGTGCTGGCATCCAGCTTTAGACACCCAGCCTGGCGGATGCCCTAGGGAGTGCTCCCAGTCTCCTCAGGCACTGAGGCAAAGTGCCCCCTTCTCACCCTGAACCACAACCAGGAGATGCCTGGGAGGCTTTCAGCCCCGGCAGCACCAGTGACTGCATCCCTGGGAGGGGTTAAGCCAGGTCATGTATGTGCAAGGCTGATTGTATTCCAGACCTATGCTCTAAACCTCCCTGTTTAGCAACGCTGTCGTCAGACAACTTGTTTTCCCGATTCTATAATTACCCTGAGGAGCTTCCCCTCCCCCTCTGGCCGTGTTTTTAACCATTGGACCCAGAAAAGGCATGCAAAAGGGTCAAAGGCAGAGTGGGACAGAGGAGAAGGGGCTTGGGGAGGAACAGCCCTCTGGATGCCTGAGAAAACTGCTGTGTAATTTCATTTCTCATTTCTGGAAGGGTCAATGGGAGAAAGGCAACTTCCCCAGTAAGAGATCCTGATGGGCAGGAGCCACTGCCCAGTTACAGTTTCCTTCCTTTTGAGAAATCTGCCTCCCCTCATCCGCCTCCCCCTTTTCCTTGGGCCTGTGCTGCGTGCTTGGAAAAGGTCGTCACTGGCAATTATTACCAGGTCACAGTGCTGGGTGGAGAGAGGAACCGCTGGCCCTGCCCAGCTGGGCTTGTGCCAGGCTATAGGCACTGTCCTGGCAGGGTATGTAGGTGCTGGACAGGGACTCATCCTGCTGCCTGCTCTTGCAGGAGGATTGCATGAGTCTCTTCAACCCATTGCAGCAGATGTTTTTGCAGTGAGTGCTGTGGCAATGAGAATGAAGTGAGGCTGACGAGGCTGGGCATCTCTCCCTGGGTGATGCACCTCTTGTCTGCTAAACAGGGGCTGGAGGCAGGATGGGTGACATGGCAGGGAGTAGCATCTGGGAAAAAGGGACAAGAGGCAGCAGCTGATATATGGAATGTATTTCTGCACTATGGATATTGCCTTTTATCTCTCTGCTTGCCAACTGCCCCCTGCCCCAGGTGCCAATCCCTATACTGGTTTTGGCAAAAGGGTGAAGAAAATGAGGAGAGAGCAGAGAGGCGGATACTGCCTGGGGAATGGTGGCTGCAGGTGACATCTCCATGTGGCTGGACTTCACACTGGTGGAGGAAGGAGGCTGCTGACTGTGATCACTTGTCTTTTGCTGAGGATCAGAGTGGTGTGGGACACTGGTAAGCCTCCTGCATTGAGGTCTACTTGGAGGTGTCATGCCCAGCTTCCCACCTGGTGCTCCCAGGAGCCCTGAACTCAAATCTCAGTCCAAACACATCCTGAAGGACCCTGGCATTACCAAAATAACTTGTGCCCAGGGCTCTTGGAAACCTGAGGGAGCTGGATAACCAGAGGGCTGTGAGAGAAAGCAAATTTTGTTTGTGCATCTCTGTGTCAGGAGCAGATTGAGTGTTGCACCCCCTGATTCACCACATGCTTCCTGCAGCATCCCCCTTGCCCGCTGCTCCTGCATGACCCAGTGACCCCTGTAGAGTGATTAGGTCCCCCCACTAGACCCCCAGCCACAGCCACCAGAGCAAGTCACAGCTGGATCACCCACCAGCATGGGTAGAACACTGCTGGCATGGTGGCAGAGGCACACAGAGGGATCTCCAACCCTGGCAGGCGTTGGCACGGGCCACCAGCATCATGCACCCTCCTTTGTAGTTACAGTGGTTGCAAATGTGGGGGACCACAGATCCCCCTGGGGACCTGCTGTGGTAGTCACTTCCCAAGCATGGCTCGTGGGGGAAGGCAGCTTCTCTCTTCCAGCCTAGCTGGAGCACGCTTTGAATTTTATCCAACCTCTGACCCACATCTGATAATAATCAAACCATATTTGTTACAACAACAAGGCTCGTTAGGAGGCTGGCTCCGCTCGGGGTGGGGGGGAGGAGACAGCACTTAGTTAATGCCAATGACCTCATCTCATGTGATGTCATTCAAAGGAAAAACACTGAAGTCACTCACATATGGCTCAGCCTGGGGTTTTTCAGCCCATAAAGCTTCAGATTTTCAAAGGCACAATACATGCCCCCCCC